>NC_062284.1:39913146-40216176 GCF_902655055.1 Lutra lutra
CAGAGCGCTGCTGTGAGAGTTAAGTGCTTGTAAAGTACTGAGCACATTACATGGCACATGTAATTATAAAAGTTTAGGTGTGTTATTATTGTGTATCTAACGTTTCCTAACCAACTCCTCCCCGTACACCAAATACAACAAGTCCCAAACCGAACAAACCCCTACCTCAACCTACTCAGTCCATCTTGGTTAATGACAAACCCATGGAAGCAATTACCTAAGTCCTCTCCCATTCGAGTGAGTCAAGTCATCTTTAATCTCCATTCTATGAACCACCACCCTCCATCTTTATGGCCAGAGCCCAAGTTCTGGTCTCTCTGTCTCACATTACCCACTCCTTTCCCTTTTGCCCCCACTGCTGCCAGAGTGATCCTTTTAAAATATATATATCCTGGAGCGCCTGGGTGGCTCAGTGGGTTAAGCATCTGCATTCAGCTCAGGTCACGATCCCAGGGTCCACAGGGAGCCTGCTTCTCCCTCTCTTCTCTACTTATGTTCTCTCTCACTATCTGTTTCTCTCTCTCTCAAATAAAGAAAATAAAATCATATATATATATTACATATTTATATGTATATATAAATATAAAAGATATATATTTATATATATCATTTTATTCTCAGGGTAGAACACACAGCCTTCATGATCTGGTTGTTGCCTTCCTTGCCAGATTTGTCTTTCATGCCTCTCTTCTCTTACTTTATCTTCTAAAAGCATGAAGGACAAAAATCAGAGTAACAGTAACAGCTGGCAGTTAGTAAGGAAATGAAAGCTTAAAGAACTTAAATAAGTTGCCATCTAGGGGAAAAAAAAAAAGTGGGACACCTGGCTGGCTCAGTTGGCAGAGCATGCAACTCTTGATCTTGGGGTTTAAGTTCAAGCCCCGTGTTCAGTGTAGAGATTATGTAAAAAAAATAAAATGTAGGAAAAAGAAAAAAGTAATGGGTTGCCCAAAGTCACAAAGCAGGTATGAGGCAGAGCCAACCTCCAAAGTTAAATTTTCCTCCAGAGCATGTGTTTAATCATGACAGTATGCTGTGATTCAACTGCAGTTGTCTTCCCAAAGACACATATCATTTCCCTCTTTGACACCTTCGCACATTTTATTCCCTCCATGAGGAATGCCTCTCCCATTTATCTTACATATTCTATAAAATTAGGCTCAAAAGATCCTTTCAATAATTAATTTAAGACCACTTTTTGCTAGGATTTTGCTTTCTGAGTAAGGGATCAGAGAAGAAAAGGACTTAGAAAATTGACTTTTGGGGAAAGAGAACAGTGAAAAATGGTATTTAAAACTGAAGGCATTTAGATGGCATGTAACAAGTGTCAATTTCCTTTCGAATGTAAAGAAGTAGATATTATTAAAGATATGGCTCAGAATACTTTTCTGTAAAATCTCCACTAACTTCATCTCTGGACATCATTTACATACTTCTAATGTAGCTTCAACTGTATTGTAGGAGCATCTGGGTGGCTCAGTCAGTTGAGCATTGGACTTGTGGTTTCAGCTTGGGTCATGATCTCAGAGTCCTGGGATGGAGTCCTGGTGGGGTTCCTTGCTCAAGGGGAGTCTGCTTCTGTCTCTTTCCCTCTCCCTCTGCCCCTCCCCACCAAGCTCATGCTCTCTGTCTCTCTCTCTCCTTCGAAAATAACTAAAGCTGTATTAAACTGTATAAAACTGTATTGTATTTGTTTATTTAATATCTTCCCTAATTCTTTTTAAATTTTATTTATTTTTTAAAGATTTTATTTATTTTTATTTATTTGACAGACAGAGATCACAAGTAGGCAGAGAGGCAGGCAGAGAGAGAGAGGAGGAAGCAGACACCCTGCCAAGCAAAGAGCCTGATGTGGGGCTCCATCCCAGGACCCTGAGATCATGACCTGAGCCAAAGGCAGAGGCTTAACCCACTGAGCCACCCAGGTGCCCCCCCCAATTCTTTTTTTAAAAGATTTTATTTATTTATTTGAGAGAAAGAGAGTGCCCACATGCACTTTCATGAGCTGTGGGGAGCAGCAGAGGGAGAGGGACAAGCAGACTCCCTGCTGAGCAAGGAGCCTGATGCTGGGCTCCACCCCAAGATCTGGAGATCACAACCTGCTTAACTGACTGAGCCACCCAGACACCCCTAATGTCTTCCCTAATTCTTGAAGATAGGAATGAATCACATGTTATAGGGGTTTTAAACACAGGGCCACAGGGAGTTTAGCAAATATACATCCAACAAACTTTTATTGAATGTTAATGCTAGAATAAGATCCATTTCACAAATTTATTTTAAAAAAACTAGGCATGGCACCTCACTGCCTAAAGCCCTGGTATCTTAATCTAACATTCAAGGGCCTCCACAAAAACAAACTCACTTGTCCAAGCCTTTCTCTCTTGCCTTTGAAATGAACCTCCTACTCCATCCAGTCAGACTGGTCTATACTTCAGAACCCCAAAGCATCATAAACTTTCTCCCTTCTATGTTCTTTCTTCCCTTTATCTCTTTTCCTCTTATACAGTATGTTAAAAAACAAAACAAACAACAACAACAACAATAAAACCAAGACAACAGGGGCGCCTGGGTGGCTCAGTGGGTTAAGCAATCTGCCTGCAGCTCAAGTCATGATCCCAGAGTCCTGGGTTCGAGTCCCACTTAAGACTCTCGGCTGAGCAAGGAGCCTGCTTCTCCTTCTCCCACTGCCTCTCCCTCTCCCCCTGCTCATTCTTTCTCTCTCAAACAAATAAATAAAATCTTTTTTTTTCTTTTTAAAGATTTTATTTATTTATTTGACAGAGATCACAAGTAGGCAGAGAGGCAGGCAGAGAGAGAGGAGGAAGCAGGCTCCCCGCTGAGCAGAGAGCCCGATGCGGGGCTCGATCCCAGGACCCCGGGATCATGACCCAAGCTGAAGGCAGAGGCTTTAACCCACTGAGCCACCCAGGCGCCCCAAATAAATAAAATCTTTAAAAAAAAAAAAAAAAAGACAACAGGCCCAAATGGAGTCATTAGTGCTAAACCTTGCATCACCAAACTGAGACTCAATTACAGTTTCTACTCTCTCAGAAATGGAATCTTAAACCAGTCAGTCAATCAGGAAATGTTTGATTAGCCCTAGTTAGGTAATTTGCCAGACAGGCTCTTGCCATCTCCTAAAGGAATTAACTTTGCAATAACTAACCCACTTTTTTGCCTGGTATAACTTCCTTATTCCCACTCCCATTTGGCACTTAAAGTCTTTCATTTTATGGAGTTCTTCCAAGCTTTTCTATCTGCTAGATTATTGTTATCTGTTGCATGATTTGAAGTGATTTTTGCTTAGAGAGACTTTTACATTTTTTAAATATGCATCAGTTTATCTTTTAACAAGGATTACATAGCCTTTAAAGCTCTGGTCACAACCTGGTAGTTCATAAACCAAATTAGACTCACAGACATGTTTGGTTTGACTTGTAGTTAAATTTTTTTCTGAACTAAATGTGAATATTCAACAATCAGGAGCTTTTGAATTAAAAACTAGATACCAGATTTTCTGTGAAAACTGAGAGGCTGGGGTGCCTGGGTGGCTCAGTGGGTTAAAGCCTCTTCCTTTGGCTCAGGTCATGATCACAGGGTCCTGAGATTGAGCCCCGGATCGAATCGGGCTCTCTGCTCAGCAGGGAGCCTGCTTCCTCCTCCCTCTCTGCCTGCTTCTCTGCCTACTTGTGATCTCTGTCTGTCAGATAAATAAATAAAATCTTTAAAACTGAGAGGTTAAGCAGACTTACACTCCTACAAAATCTCAATTGGCCGAAACTGAGTAGAGGCTGCCCTCCTTGGAGGGGCTGGTCTAATGTCACCCCAACTTGTGTTATTCCTGTCAGAATTTTAGCTTGTGACCTCTGTGTTGAGAACTAGACCAACTTCCAAAACATTCTGATGTGTTTTCCTAGACCCCAGAGGCCCCACAAATCCCAATCACATGTTAGCACAAAACACCTATTATTTATATTACTCATCTGTAATTAATCCCATATTACTTTATGTAAACTCTCATATTATTATTCTGATATTACAAAGGACAAAGATAGGAAGGTTAAAAACAGACAAAGGACAAAGCAGAGAGAACCCAAAATAACCTTACGGGGTGGCAATGGTCATTATTGATCATCCATTCAACAGATATTTGCTCTGCTCCTAATCTAGGGATTTCCAGACTACTGAGACAATATTGCTGACATAGGACCAGAAACCATAATAAGCATTTGACATACATGATCCCATTTACTGTTCACAACAATGCTATGAAGTAGACATACCCATTTTCCAAATGAGGAAACAGAGGAGGACCAGGCTTCTAACCTAAGTTTGTTTGACTCCAAATCTTACAGTCTGGTTTTTTAAATTACTGGGTGATTCCATTTGTGTTATCACTGCCATGGTCCAGAAACTACTATTTGTTTGGTTAAGCCCAGAAGCTTGATTTTTCACAGTGCAACCTGAGTTGATCAAGCCAACAAGGACTAATTCATAGGAGCTAAACTCTCAAGGGACGTCTTGATCAAAACATCACATTATTATTCTACCAGTTAGATATTCATGTTAACAAGTCACTGCATTCTCTGTTTTATTTTTTTTTTAAGATTTTATTTATTTATTTGACAGAGATCACAAGTAGGCAGAGAGGCAGGCACAGAGAGAGGTAGAAGCAGGCTCCCTGCTGAGCAGAAAGCCGGATGCCCAGCTTGATCCCAGGACCCTGAGATCATGACCTGAGCCAAAGGTAGAGGCTTTAACCCACTGAGCCACCCAGGTGCCCCATCTGTTTTATCTTTTAACATGTGAGTGGCTAGTCATCATTGAAAGCAGTTTAGTAAGCAAGGCATCGCTGCAGAAGCAGTTAATTAAATGATTTTACTGGCTAGTTTATCCAACTATGCAATTTACTATGCCACATTAGAAACTGTCAAGGGACCAGACAGGTACCAGGCCATCCAGCTGTTCAGGTGACTGCTACCCTAGATGGTGATTGAAGCACACGATGTCAAACCCTTATATTTTGGAATATTTTCTAAGACTCTGATCCATTTTATAGTGATTTGGTTATTTCATTCTTATCTTTCTGGGAAGCAATTCATAGTAGGCCTCCTATACTACTGTGTAGTCATATTTTTATTTCACTCATAGATGCTTATGTCTTTTCTTCCTAACCAGATCATAACCAATTTGAGGGCAGTGATGATAATATATTTGAAGAGTTTTGCTCTATGTTCCCATTTTATTCACAAAGCCACATAGCAAAGTCATCCACGTTAATATTTTTCCCTACCTTTTTTTTCTTTTACAAAAGGTGAAATCTCATATTAAGAGAAGTAAATTGATTTACTCAAGCTTGTAAAATTAGTCAGTGCAGGACCAGGTTTTGGTCCTGGGTCTTGTGGTCTCCATTCATCACAATTGAAACGCTAAGCTGCTTCTGCGTGACCATGCTTAATATTCCCTTTTGTGCCCCAAAGCACCATGTTGTAGATAGTCAATAAATATTTACAGAGGTTTATTATTGTAATTAGAAGCCAAATGAGTCATAATTCCTACTATATGCATATAAACAATTACCAACTATACATCTCAACAATGCAAGTAGTTATTATCTGATTATTACTCTAAATGAGTATTTCTCAATGTATGGCCTGGGGAACACCTGCATCAACATCACTTAGGATGCCAGTCAAAACTGCAGATTTCCGGGCACCTGGGTGGCTCAGTGGGCTAAGCCTCTGCCTTCTGATCATGGTCTCAGGGCCCTGGGATGGGCCTGCGTCTGGCTCTCTGCTCAGCCGGGAGCCTGCTCCCCTCTCCCTCTCTGCCTGACTCTCTGCCTACTTGTGATCTCTCTCTCTCTCTCTCTGTCAAATAAATAAATAAAATCTAAAAAAACCCCAACAACAAAACTGCAGATTCCCGGGCTTTTCTCCAATTCTATTGAGTTGAATTCCTGGGCTTGGAGCCCAGAAACAGGCATTTTTTAAAAAAAATGTATTTATTTATTTAAGGGGGTAGGCAGCAGTAGATAGAGGGAGAGAGAGAATCCCGAGTGGATTCCCCAGTGAGGGCTGAGCCGGCCTGTGGGGCTTGGTCTGACGACTGAGATCATGACCTGAGCCCAAATCAAGAGTCGGACACTTAACCAACTGAGAAACCCAGGTGCCCCCAGAAACATGCCTTTCTTTAAAAAAAAAAAAAAAAAAAAGATTTTTTTATTTGACAGAGAGAGAGCACAAGTAGGCAGAGAGGCAGGCAGAGAGAGAGGGGGAAGCAAGCTTCCTGCTGAGCAGAGAGCCCGATGCCGGAGCTTGATCCCAGGACCCTGAGATCATGACCTGAGCTGAAGGCAGAGGCTTAACCCACTGAGTTACCCAGGCACCCCCAGAAACATACCTTTTAACAGGTTTCTCATGTAAGTGTTAATCACACTGAAGTTTGACAATCACTGATCTAAAAAAACATTAGGGATAGAGTGAACATAAAAGACCAGGTTCTCTTGGGAAGTCAATGTCAACATATAAAAATAATAGAGCGGAAGATATATTTCCTTGATTCTCAGATACCCTCAATTGTAAAGTTTGCCATTGGTTTAATAACAGCTTTTGAAGAGAAGAAGAGAAGAGCATTAAATGTTCACAAAATGTTTAATACCTGGGTGTCTGGGTGGCTCACTCAGTTAAGTGTCTGACTTGAGCTTAGGTCATGATCTCAGGGTCCTGGGACCAAGCCCCATATTGGGCTCCATGCTTAGAGGGAACTGCTTCTTCCTCTCCCTCTCTCTCTACCCCTCATCCCCACTTGTGCGCTCGTTCTCTCTCAAATAAATAAAATCCTTTTTAAAATGCTTAACTCGGGGCACCTGGGTGGCTCAGTGGGTTAAAGCCTCTGCCTTCAGCTCAGGTCATGATCCCAGAGTCCTGGGATCAAGCTCCGGCATCGCATCGGGCTCTCTGCTCAGCAGGGAGCCTGCTTCCTCCTATCTCTCTGCCTGCTTCTCTGCCTACTTGTGATCTCTGTCTGTCAAATAAATAAATAAAATCTTAAAAAAAAAATAAAGATAAATAAAATGCTTAACTCTGAATCTAGAAAATTTCAAATATTAAGATAGTGAAACTTAGACCTGAGGAAATGCAGTAATTGTATTTTTTTAATAATTGTATTTTAGGGACGCCTGGGTGGCTCAGTTGGTTAAGCAGCTGCCTTCGGCTCAGGTCATGATCCCAGCGTCCTGGGATCGAGTCCCACATCGGGCTCCTTGCTCAGCAGGGAGCCTGCTTCTCCCTCTGCCTCTGCCTGCCACTCTGTCTGCCTGTGCTCGCTCTCTCTCCCTCTCTCTCTCTGACAAATAAATAAATAAAATCTTTAAAAAAAAATTGTATTTTAAATGGTATAGTTAAAAGGGGATTTTAAAGTTGGAAGTTGGACATAATTTGAGTAGACTTTAAAAGCTAAACTGGAATTAAGAGAAAAAAGGAAAAGACATTTTGAATTAGGGAAACAAAATGAGTCAATAATTTGCATAGGTATAATGAGTTCAATGAGTGAGCAAAACCAAATCTTCTAGAAAGAGGGTTATTATTACATTTTAGTAGTGGATAAGGCTGTTAGATAGAATGAGGATTAAGAAAAGCTTTGAATGCTAGACCAACTCATGACATTTGGTGGTTAAAGAAGTGTTTCTAAGTGTTTTCAGTGATAGATGGAAATATTGAATGCATTGTTTAATCTGGCAATATACACAATGTACTCCAAAGAAAATAAACTAGAGAGAAATCAGTTAGCAGGTTTACTCCAGCATACTCACTGACCTAGGACAGCACCAGAGAGAATGGAAGGCAAGCCTTAGGTAAAATATTGAAGGAAGAGTCAAATCCTGATCGGACCCAAACATTTGGAAATCTATTAAAGAAAGAGATTCAGTTACAAGGACATTGATTGTAGTGAAGTTCATAATAGTTAAACAATTGAAATGCCCAAGAAGCAGGGATTGGTTCAGCCATACAATGGAATATTATTAATTCACTAGGAATATTGTAGGTGAATGTATATTAATGCATAAAGATGTCACTATATATGTATATATTTTTTTTAAGATTTTATTTTTTTGTAAGTAAGCTCACACCCAACGTGGGACTTGAACTCTCAACTCTGAGGTCAAGAATTGCAGCTGTGCTGACTAAGTCAGCTATACCCTCAGATGTTCACAATATATTTTAACTAAAAAAATGTGTTTGAAATGGTCCCATTTTCATCTACAAAAATATGTGTGTGTTCAGATCCTTGAAAATTTGAGAGGGACATACATACAGTGAAGTATCACTAGTATTGTCTCTAATATTTCATTCCACATAGTATGATGAAGAGTAGTTTTTCCTTTCTTTTTTTGCTTATATGTGTTTGCTAATTTTTCTAAAATGAAAATCGTTTGTATTAAGAAAGCACAATTAAATATTTACACACATTAAACATTTTAAATTAAAAAACAGGACTTGTTGACCATGAGGAAACTAAACAAAAGTACTTGAATGTTTTAAGCCTGGATGCCAGAGACTGATATTAAGGTAGAAAAATGTGGGCAAGACAAGAGCAAAGAAGCATTTTGAGATCAGAATAGCAAAATATGGTTTTCAACATGATTTTGAATGTATACACAAAACACACAAGCGCACATGTGCGCACACACACCCACAAACATATACACCCCCTGTCAAGGGAGAAAATATGGAAAAAATGGCCAAGAAACTACTTCAGATAGTTCTGGGTGTGTAATGAAAAACAAAATTGGCTATAGAAGGTGAATTTAGAAGCTTTCTGATCTTGCTAAGTTTATTTATTTGCCATTGGGGTGGGGAAGAGAGGTTTCCCCTAGTGCTAGAATAGTAATTCTCAAACTTTACTG
Organism: Lutra lutra; assembly: GCF_902655055.1. Lineage (NCBI taxonomy): Eukaryota > Metazoa > Chordata > Mammalia > Carnivora > Mustelidae > Lutra > Lutra lutra. The sequence goes on from NC_062284.1 coordinate 39,922,058, forward strand.
TGAATCAGAAACACCCAAAGGTCTTGTCAAGGCACAGGCCTCTGTATCGCTGGGCTACACACAGAGTTCCTGCTTCTGTAGATCTGGGGTGGGCTGAGAGAATTTTCAGTTTTAGTAAGTTCCCAGGTGATGTTAATACTACTAATCCAAAAACCACACATCGAGCATAACTGTACTAAAATTGAGAGAAATCTAGCAAACTGGTAGGAGTGTTTTTGAGGAGATATGTCCTAAGGCATGGTATATTTGATCCAAAAACAAAACCTTAACCATTGTCATAAGACCAGCAGGATAGGGATTTTGAGATGAAGGGGATGGGATATAATCCTTGAATTCATTCCTGATCAGCCTATCTAGACCCGAATTTAGGTCCCACTCTTAAAAAGAACACATAAGTAAAATAAAAAAAAAAAAAAAACAACTATTTCACCAATACTTAGCATAGTAGAGCTACAATGAAGGGAAAAGAAGGTCATTTTCCTCCATTCACCATCATGCATCTTTAATACCACCAGGACAGACTAGCATCTGGTGAAGCAGCATGGAGTAGAAGCAGCACCTGGCAGAATATCATAGGATTGGATTTGTTTCTGAACAGGTGTGGGACTCCTCATGGGGGCTCTCAGAAATAATTAAATAGGGGATGTACTTTGCAGGAGGCTGGAATTTCTGCATAAGCAGTTGGGGGCCACAGCCAGCACAATTTGAGTTACATGGAAACACTTGATTTTAACTCACAATTTTACCACCATATCTTGAGCAGGGAGAAAAAGAAAAGAAGAAAAGGCATATATGCCCCATACCTGTGTGATCTGCTCTGACCCAATTTTGGTTCAGCTAATGATAAAGAATCTTCAAATTATTTTTAGTAGAACCATAAAAGGGTCAAATAGTTTATATAAAAACAAAGTAGTTCTCGGCCCTATCCCTTCACACTTCTGAGTGCTATTCTTTAGAACCAGTCCCATTCAACTCCTAGATATTCCTTAGTTCTTTACCTCCCATTTCTGAGTAACATGATAACACTCTGATTTCTTCATTTAAAAACTGTAGATAAGTGTTTACTGATTTATTCCTATGGGAGATAAGGATTTAGGAAGAAAAAAACATAGGCTAGGGAATAATTAGAATGCTGATACACACTAGTAGTAAGATGATAAAGACCCAGCAAGAGGGGGAGGCTATAGGTGAATGAAATAGAAAAGGAGTGTATAATGTCAGTAAGACTTGATGGATGAGATAATAATCAGTAAATAAACTAGGGTAAAAGTCAAAGATAGTACCAACTTTTTGTCATGGTAGCTAAAAAAGCCATGATCCAACTTAAAAAAACAGAGTACTTTGAAAGAATAATCATTTTGAGAGAGATTTTTCTTTTTTTCTTTTTTTTTTTTTTTTGGTTTCTTAAGCCTGAGGTAACAATTGGCCTGTGATTTTAATTAGGATAATGTAGCTTAATTCCTCAATTATCTAATACTAAAAGATTTTTCTCTTCTGAATTTTTATGTTATTGCTTGTACCACTCAGTATTTTTTTTTTAAGTAGGCTCCACACCTAGTTTGGAGCCCAACATGGGGATCGAACTCACAACTGTCAGATCAAGACCTGAGCTGAGATCAAGAGTTAGACACTTAACTGAGCCAGGCAGGTGCCCACCACTCACTTAGTATTAATTATTAACTGAAATATTCTCAACATTTCATGTGAATATATCTTATTTCCCAAAACAGATTTTGCCCTTCCAAAAAGTAAAATCGATGTTTTACACTTGTTATCTCCCATATCTCACTCTCTGGCACAGTCAGTAACTCCATACTAAGGATACTTTTTATAGCATATTGTTCAGACATCATTTGAAAAATGGTAAAGGATACATTAAAATCTGTGATCAATATTCTAAGAGATGAAAGGTCAGGTGCCTTTAAGCAAGAAAAAGGAACTAGAAAGAATTCTTGGAAATTAAATATACAATAGTACCAGTAAACAATGCATTAAAAAGAATTAAAAAAAAAGATAAAGTCTGAGAAAAATCTCTCAGAAAGTAAAACAAAAAGATAAATAAAATAAAAGAATAAATAAGAATTATTAAAGAAATGAAAAAAGAAAATTTTCCAGAACTGAAGAACTTAAGTTTCTACATTGAATGTGATCACCAAGTATGCATCCCCATGAATAAAGCAAAACCCACCCAAAAGTATATCAGATACTGAAATATCAGAACACCCAGAAGAAAGAGACTATCGAATAAACTTCAGAGAGAAGATGTAAATTACATAACAAAAGTTCTGGAGTAATCAAACTATTATAATCATCTGGAAGCTAAGAGATGATGATCGATGACTTTAAAATGAAGGAAAACTATTTCCAACATTGAATTTTATATCTAGCCAAACTGTAAATATAAAGGTAAAATAGAGGTATTTTTTCAGACACACAAAGTCTACAAAAATGTGTTTCCTATGCCCTCTTTCTCAGGAACCTAAATAAGAATATGTTCCAAAAAATCAAAGAAAGAAGAAGACAGGAAATCCAAGAAAGAAAGCAATCAACATGGAAATGAGGAGGAAGAAACTCTAAAACAATAGTGAAGAGAAGTCCCAGGATGGTAGCTGTGCAGCAGCCCTGTAAAACAGTAAATTTAGATCAGAGTAAGAGAAGTGTTTGAGGAGGGATATACCCAAGATTAAAATGGATCTGAAAGGTAACCTCATAGGTTTGACTGGTAAGTCTTTGGTTGAGTTAGTGGTAGGTGAACAGTTAAGCAAAAAAGGAAACAATGAGGTAATTGTTAATTCCAGGAAAAGCAAAAACTTTAACAAAAAAAATGTAATCACAGTCATAGTAAAATACTCAAATGATCAGTAATAATCACATAACTCTGATCGTTTAAGTTTTGAGTACCTTATTTAATCAAAATTTTTTAAGTAATTGGGAGGTTGGAATAAGAGGAGGAAGGAAGGTATGAGAGAAAAGAATAAATCCTCATCTCCCATAAGAATAAATCAATAAACAAAATCTACAATTTTTAAATGAAGAAATCAGAGTATAATTATGTTATTCAAAAGTTCAAGTATAAGGAGCTAATGAATACCTAGGAGTAAAATGTAGAGGAATGGAGCAGGGAACTGCTTTGTTCTTAAATAAACTATTTGACTTTAAGACTGTTATATCTATAACTTGGAGAATAATTTAAAAATTTCAGGCAGTAACTATTGTATTTTAAAATGGTATATTTTACCTTACATTTAAGTGAAGAAATATACAAGCAGAAAAGAATGAGACATTTTCAGCATGTTGTCTTCTGGGATTTCTCCCTAGGTGACACTCCCCACCTCCTTAGAAAAATAGCTATGTACATTTTTGCAAACTTAAACCACTTTTCACCACTGTTCATGTTGGCTTATGTAATTCCTGACAACATATAAAAAGAAAAATTGGTTCTGTTTCTTTCTATTAATAAAATTATTAAATTATGCATGTGAGCATTTGAAACATATGAAACATTTAAACAGTGAAAACTACCAGAGCAAGTACCAGAGCAAGTACATTTAAAACAGTGAAAACTACCAAAGCAAGTACAGGTTTAAAAAAAAAAAAATAGTGACAGGCTATTATTTAAGACATGTGTGTCATACTTCTTGGCTCTGTGGTTTCTGGCCTGTAAATGACCCCATCATTCAATTTATTCATATAATATACCTTCACTTATTTATTTATATTATTATTTTTTTAAGTAGGCTCAATGCCCAATGTGGGGTTTGAATTTACCACCCTGAGATTGAGTTACATGCTCTACTGACTGAGCCAGTCAGGTACTCCTATAATATACTTTTCTATCTATTTATATTCAAGGCATCATGCTAAATTCTGAATTAACTGAAATCTCTGATATTTTCATTTGCACTTAACGGCCCTAAATACCATAAAACGCTTCATCCATCATCCAGCAGCATATATCTTATAAACTCTACAGGCAAAGCAACCCTGGAACCCCAAGATCAAGAGCCATATGCTCTGTGGACTGAGCCAGACAGCGGCCCCCAGCAGCATGTATCTTAATCTGTTAACATTTGCAGCCTTTATTCAGGGCAAAATCCTGATTTGAACAATAGTATTTATTGCTTATAAATTGATATGGAGACCAAAAACACATAAAACTTCCAAATTCAACATTCTGAAGATGCTATTATCTTTTTTAAATTTTCCTCTTTTCCAGGAGTTGGATAAATATCACAATATTGTGTTATGCAAAAAGGTGGAAGAAGCTCCATCTTCTGTATTTTCAGAAAACCATACTTCTCAAGCAAGTATTAAAAATAGTGCAATAAGAAAAAAAAATTACTAGACAGTAAACCCAACGAAGATATAAACCCTTTGTCTTAATCACCTTAGCATCCCCAGTGCCACAGTATCCAGCAATGTACTTGGTCCTGAAATGTGTTACATGAGTGAATGAAACTAGTTTGTAATTTTGTCTACCTTCTCTAAAAGAGATAGATACCATTCCATTAGGTGTCAGGTGATAAGCCTAACTACGAAGTAGGACTTGTCAACTGTCCTATCTCTTGAGCCTAAAAAATAATGATGAAAGACTAAAAAAATAGGCGGCGGGGTGAGGGGGGGGGCGCTCCTTGTCGAGAACAGGTCAGAATAGGATCCGAATCCCATTTTGTCACCAAAAAAACGTCAGGCTACTCCGTCGTCTCTGAAAATTGTGTGGCTTTAAGACGACTCAATTCTAATTAGAAAACTCTTTCTAGAACAGGCACTTCCCACTATATCCAAAGTGATAGGCCAAGTTAACAAAACCGCAAAGACTTGGCTAATTCAGGCACAAGCTAATTTATTATTACTGGCCCAAATCACCTACTTTTTTTTTTTTTTTTTTTCCTTGCTGTGCAGGCCAATATCCACAACCACACTGACGCCTCGAGTAGGGCGAACGGTTTCACCAGTAGCTGGTGGGGAGCCCAGTTTTTCTCAGCCAAAACCCTGGGAGACTGGGATTTATGCGGTGTAGTAATTCAAACACTTCGAGTAGATTCCAGCCTTTAAAAATCTGCATCTCGTAAAAAAATTCCTTCAATTTTCCCTATTACAAGCCGAGGAAACAAATCTCCTGAGCTCTTCGGGGACGAGCTCTTTTCCAAATAACACAGACACCGCCAACTCCCCACGCTTGAGCCCTAACTGGGCAACACACAACCCAGGTATGAAGGGTCAGAACAAACTGGACGCCGTCCGCCTCGCCTTTACAGAAGCCGCGCGCGGTCAGGACGCCCCACAGTTCAACTTCCGGCCACAAAGTGAGAGGATGTTTTCCTTCTGGTCACGCCCTCCTAGCCACGCCCGCCACGCCCCCCGCCTTCCCAGCCCGAGCTCCCGCAGGCGGGCCCGCAGGAGGGGCGGAGCCCCGTGGGGGCCTCTGCGCCGTTCGGCTTCACCCGGCCGCGCGCAGGCCCGCCCTGAGCCAGCGGATTGTGCGGTGGCGCGCGCGTGCGCGCGCGGTGCCCTCCCCGTGACGTGCCTGGCCGAGGCCGCGCAAGGGCGCTGTTGCTGCCAGTGCCGCTGTCATGGCGTCCGAGGCGCTGGCTGAAGAGAACCCGCCGCGGTCTCCTTAGAGCAAGGGGCTGGCGGCTGGGTATGGAGAGCGGCCCCGGGAGCCTGCAGCCGCTAGAACACAGGGTGGCCGCCGAGCCAGCGCTAGGGACAGGTTCTCCGCAGGAAGGGCAACCGGAGACCAGGCTCGCCGCTGGGGATGGTCCTGGAGTATGGGCGACGGAGGACAGCGGCGGGAATGGGCAGGGGGCGGCGGCCGGCGGGAGGAGCCTTTTGGACTCCGTTTCTCCTGCCAGCTCTCCTCAGGTTCCCGGACCCTGCAGCTCATGCCCGGGCTTGGACTTAAAGGAGAGTGATTTGGAGAATCCTGCTGCCCAGAAGACGCCGCCGAGAGGGCAGTACAAGGTGACCGCCTCCCCGGAGACAGCCGAGGCCGGAGCGGACCATGGATCGGGTCCGGCCGGAGACGCCGGCCCCCGCCCAGATCCCGCCGGCACCTGCGGGGCAGAGTTGGCGGCCGCCGGGTCCGAGGAGCCCAGCAGCGCCGGCGGCCTCAGCAGCAGTTGCAGCGACCCGAGCCCTCCTGGGGAATCGCCGAGCCTGGACTCCCTGGAGTCGTTCTCTAACCTGCATTCTTTCCCCAGCAGCTCTGAGTTTAATAGTGAGGAGGGAGCTGAGAACAGGGTCCCCGGGGAGGAGGAGGAGGAGGAGGAGGGCGCCGGTGCGGGCGCGGCGGGGTTGCCTGGGGCAGTGCCTCTGTGCCGAGAAGAGGAGGAGGAGGGGGAGGAAGCTCAGGTACTGGCGGCCTCCAAGGAACGCTTCCCGGGACAGTCTGTCTATCACATCAAGTGGATCCAGTGGAAGGAAGAGAACACACCCATCATCACTCAGAATGAGAACGGACCCTGCCCTTTGCTGGCTATTCTCAATGTTTTGCTTCTGGCCTGGAAGGTACATTCTGCAGCTTTCTTATTTCCTACCGCTTTTGGGGAGGGGGAAACGGGGTGAAGAATCTGCTGCTTGTCAGCTGACAGCTTCCTCTTTTCTTTCCTCATTCACCAGTATTCTGTTCCCTTGAAATTCATTATGGGACTCCTTTGTCCAAAGAATATTCTTATATGTTATTTCGTAAAGATTGCCAGCAACCCCAGGTCTCTCTAGTGTTTAAATAAGAGTTCAGCCTGATGTACTTAAGAACGACTAGGACTTACAACATCCTAAATCCTAGGATTATTTTTTTATCTATATTTTTCTACGTTTCCTTCTTACTGACCTTGTCCAATTTGCAAAAGAGTGAAGAACTGGGGAAAATTATCTTCAGAAGTTACCATCAGTTCGTGTTATCAAGAAGGAAGTTTTGATGGTTATGTTTAGTCGATTTTCTAACTAATACTTGTGACATTTCCTTGTAGATACTAAGGAAATGGTGACAGGGAAGATGTGGCCCCTTTGACAAATTCCATTTAAGGGAAAGCATTGGTCTGAGACCAATTACCATAACTTCTTGGTTTTCAAAGATTGTTTTCATTTTATGCTTGATTTTTACTTTGGCTCTGCTTAAGTAGTTTGGCATTATTACTAGTAACCTCGCATCAGAATATGTTAAGGGAATCGCTTCTCGGCCTTTTGGCTAAGATCAAGTGCAGAATATGTTAAGGGGACTAAAACTATAATGAGTAAAATAAGGAAAGACATATTCAAGGTAAAGGAACAAAAAAAAAAAAGGAAGGGCTCTTCAAAACTTAATTATATCAAGGACTCAATGAGTTATGTATAATTGAAATGTCTTACCCAAGCTTGCAGTTTTAGGGTGCTGAGAAGAAGCGTCTTATAGCACCCATTTTACTTCCAAATTGGTAATTATATCTGTTGATAAAATGTTTCCTAGAAGAAGAAAAAAACCTGGATTATTCTGACCGGTTAGGAAGAAAATCAAGTAGTATTTATTATGTGCCTTCATTTTCCTGTTACTAGCAAGGGCTGATGCAAAAGAAGTAAGATTAGAAACCTTAGAAGTATCCGGTACGTAAGGGCACTCAAGTGTTTGTTGGAGGCTCTGCCTGCTTTTGAAGAGCTGTTAAGCCATTTGGGGTTGCATCATTGACTTACTTGAAATTATTAAAGGACAGTGCAAGACAAAACACTGTAAATACATAGAAATATAAATATGTTTATATAAATACAAATTTTTAGGTTATAGAAAACAGATGGAAATGTACTAGATATTCCAAAAGGGGAAATTTTTCTTTGTTTTGGCATAGTCCCAGAGAGCTTCATGGAATTTGTGGTCTTGAACCAAGCTTTTAAGGAAAAGTAGAATTTAAAAGAATAGGGAAATGGAATCCTGGGAGAGGGAAGGTTGTAAACAAAAGGGATGAATATAGAATGGATAGAGTGTGTGTGTGTGTTTGGATGACAGAAGTGGTAAATTCATACTGGTGAATAATAAAAAAATAAGATTGAAAAGGTGAAGAGCCACTTGATGAAGGCCCCTTAGGGTCAGAGTCTGGAGTTAGACTTGATATATGGGCCAAAAGCCCCAGGTTTTTTTTTGTTTTTTGTTTTTTGGAAGGAATAACAGTTTCCTTTGGGCTTTTCTCTTCTCTTAGTTTCCATACAGTACTGCAGAAGTTCGGAGGAGCTCCTTCCCCTGGTCTGGAATTTTGGGAGATAGATGAGCATTTAATTGTCTCTTTCAAAGACGTGGCCTGATGGAATAATCAAACATTTGAGTTCCCATTATGGGTGAGGTACTAGAAATACAAAAACAAGATGTAAGTCTGCCCTTCTGTAGCTCACTATTAGTGGGGAGACAGACGTATAAATAATTACAATGCAATGTGATAAGTTCTAACTGTACTTTGGAATTACAGAGAAAAGAGTAACGGGATGGAATGTGTCAAGGGAAAGCTTTATAGAAGAGGTAACCTAGGAACTGGGTCTAAAGGATGAGTGAGAAGGCCTTTCAGGCAGAGGGAATAGTGTCTTCAAAGATGGTGAAGCAGAAAAAGATTTGTTCTCTTTCCTGATTCCAACCTTGATGGGGAATGCAGAGGAAGAGGGGAAGGAAATGGCAGTGGCAGAACATAAAATTGATTGGTTGGGTTAGACTGTTAAAGAGCAGGCATGCTAATTAATTTAGAGGATATTTTATAAATCTGTGGCTTTTAGCCTTCTTTCTGCCTCCAGGGTATGGCTACACACAAATGTTACTCATCGGTAAGCATCAATAGGGAGACAGATAAAGAGATGCAAGGTCTGATAAAGTGGTGTTCTCTAAGTGAGCCGGGGGGCTAGATGTCAGATCTGTTTTCATAATAATACTAAGATGTTATTTGTCTTTTCATTCTCATTCTTTCACAAGTGTCAGTGGAGTTTTCCAGGTTCTGTGATGTGTGGTGACATCATTCCTCTGACAGGAATGTGTGCTTATGTATTCTTCGGTTTAAAAATTTTCTCCTTTTTCATTTCTAGTATGGTAAGTATGAGTAGATAGAACCAACATAGACAAAAGCTCTTTGGAGGACTGTAATTTTTAGGCTGTAATGGTCCTGACACTAGAAGGTCTGAGAAATACTACAGTAAAGAAAAATAATAAATACATTATAAAAGTAGCTGTCAGATTTCAGAAGACCCATTGCTGGTGCTGTTTACACTTTATATTTAACTAATAATAGGGAACTATTAAAAATTACTGGACAGAGGAATAAGGTGATAAAAGTGGTCTTGTTTGAGATTAGACTAAGGGTAAGATTGTAACAGGAAGAATGGATAAGGATAACCTTTTTGGATGGGGAATTTTCTGCCCCTTCTCTTTGATAAAGATAATGTTGCAGCCTAAATGATGAACTGATCACTAACCGGACATAGGAAATGAAGGAGACAACCCCACCTTTTCTAATCTGGGTAATAGAGGTTAATTGGGTAATTCAAAAGATAGAGAATATGTTTTAGGTGGGAGATGTCAAAGTCTGGTTGTGTCAAGTTGGAAATGTTTGATAGGGGGCATGATAATATAAATATCCTCTTGCCTCTGAAAGCATGGAGTAGTTCTCCGGGAAGAGGTCAAATTATAGAGGAAAACTGAATAGGGGAATTATTGCATAGATGTAAGTATTGTAGCTTACTTGCCATAAGTATGAGAATAAATGAGTACTCCTTAAGGAGAGGTGAACAATAATTCTCAACTTTTTTCCACCCCAATATATGTGGTGAACTGCAAATTGCCAGCTTAATTCCTTCCTGTAATTCCACCCTGTAATTCCCCATGCCCTATTCAGTAGATATAGAAAAAACAGAGGAACAAAGATTAAACTTGGTGCAGAAAAGGGCATGCTAAGCATTAAGGGTGAGAGAGTGTAAAAGAAACTAGTATAGGCATAATTTAAGATATGATGGAGAACTGGAAGTAGGACAGTGTCGTGATAGTAGTCTTGGAGAAGAGAGACTGTAATAAAGCAGTCAGTTATCATTGTCAAGTGCAAAAGTATCAAGGGGCTATTGGAATAGGAAAGATTTTTGCCAAAAAAGGACAGGTTTGAGGACAAGGTTGATGAAAGTTAGAATAAAATGACTCCTTACAAATTCTCTTCAGAGGGAAGGAACAGCAATCTCATTTTCTGAAGTAATGGAAGGAATGGGACAAAGAAGATAGAGAGAAAAGGTCATGTTAAGAGAAGTAGGGGGACCTGAGTGGCTCAATCAGTTGAGCTGCTGACCCTTGGTTTTGGTCATGATTTTAGGGTACTGTGATTGAGGGCCTGCATTTTTGAGCTCCACCTTTAGCAGAGAGTCTGCCTGTGGATTCTCTCTCTCCCTCTCCCTTTGCCCCTTGCTCAGGCACACTCTCTATAAAATAAATGAATTTAAATTTATTCATTAAATTTAATTCAAGCTCAAATTTCTAATTCTGTTTCACTGACAACAGAGAAATTTACCTAAATTTATGCTGTGGAATAAATTTCATTTTGCTTCTTTACTTTACACTATACTTTTTTTTAATAATTTTTCTTTAGTCTTTTATCTATTGAAAACAATGCCATCTATAGGTATATTTGAGGTTGTGACCCATTTATTTCTAAGTGTTTAAGGGTGCCTGACTGGCTCAGTCGGTAGGTAATGCAACTCTTGATCTTGGGGTTGTAAGTTCAAGCCCCACGTAAGGTATAGAGATCACTTAAAAATAAAATCTTAAGGGGCACCTGGGTGGCTCAGATGGTTAAGCGTCTACCTTTGGCTCAGGTCATCCTGGGATCAAGCGCTGCCCCTCCTCCATGGGGCTCCCTGCTCAGTGGGGAGTCTTCTTCTCTTTCTCCCTCTGACCCTCCCCACTGCTTGTGATCCCACTTGTGTACTCTCTCAAATGAATAAAGAAAAAAACCTCAAAAATCTCTAAATAAATACATAAAAATTTTTAAAGAAAAGTAGTACTTTTTTTAAAATGATTTTTTTCTTTATTCATTTGAGAGAGAAAGAGAGCAAGCAGGGGTAAGGCAGGGGGAGAGGGAGAGAGAATCCCAAGCAGATTCCCCATTGAACAGGGAACCTGGAGCAAGGTTCAGTCCTAGGACACTGAGGGATCATGACTTGAGCCAAAACCAAGAGTCAAACGCTCACCAGACTGAGCCACCTAGGCACCCCATATTACTTTAGTAATAGAGGGAATCCCTACTTTGTCATACTTTTTTCTTTTTCTTTTAATGATTTTATTTATTTATTTGAAAGGGAGAGCAGAGCAAGGGAGAGAGCACACAAGTGGAGGGGAGAGGCAGAGAGAGGGAGAAGCAGGCTCTCTCCTTAAGCAGGGAACCTGATGTGGGGCTCTAGCCCAGGACCCTAGGATCATGACCTGAGCTAAAGGCAGATGCTTAACCAACTGAGCCATCCAGGAGCCCATACATATGTTTTCTTTTAGAAAGAATATTATAGGTTCTGAGGCTCAAACACTGAAAAGTACTTAAGTAAACTTAAATACATTATGACTGAGGACAGATAGTTTTGTAATAACTAATGATTATGTATCTAATCACTATGTAGCATTTTAGTAGAAGAATGAATGTACTGTGCTGAATCAGGATGCTGGAAGCACATCTCCATAGCCATTTTGGGTAGGCAATTCTTCCAGTTTTTCTTTGCTTAATAGAGACCATCTCCTACTCCCAAGTCAAGGGAGGAATGCCAGGATTCTGAAGCAAGATTTTTTTTTTTTTATATTAAGCTGGTTTCTCCAGACATTAAACCTAGAAAATGAAAAAATAAGGATTGATATATTTGATGCTATAAAAAATGAAAAAGCTGAGGGGCATCTGGGTGGCTCAGTCAGTTGAGCTCTAACTCTTGACTTCAGCTCAAGTCATGAACTTGGAGTCATGAGATCAAGCCCAGCACTGAGTGTGGAGTCTGCTTAAGATTCTCTTCCTCTCTTTCTGCACCACAGCCCCCATGCATGTTCTTCTAAAAAATAATAATAATAATAAAAGCTGAAGGTTAAAAAAAAATAAAATTACTCCTCCTTTCCCCCCCAAAAAACCCCACCAGGAACTAAACCAAAACACACTATAGGCTGAGGGAACTATTTACCAGATTATGTGTCCATTTGTTAATTTCTTCGTTTATAAAGAGCCCTTATAAATTAGAAGAGATGAGCAACCCAGTAGCAAAATGAGCAAAAGCCATTACCAGAAAATTCAGAGAAGTACAAATGGACATCATCTCTCTCATTACCACTTGCCGAGTAAGGCACCATGGAGATAAATGTCTTGCCAAGCAATGAGTTTTTACTCTAGTTCTCCCTCCTTCCTTGACACCTTTTCTCATACCCTTTTCAGATACCTATCCTTGCTTCGGACTTGGTTTTACTTTCTTTTCTTTTAATTTTTTTTTTTTTTTAAGATTTTATTTATTTGACATAGAGAAAGAGAGAGTGCAAGCACAAGTAGGGGAAGTGCAGAGGAAGAAGGAGAAGCAGACTCCCCACTGAGCAGGGATCCTGTAGTGGGGCTTGATCTCAGGACTCTGGGATCATGACCTGAGCTGAAGGCAGGTATTTAACCGACTAAGCCACCCAGGCCCCAGGTTTCTTTTTTCTTAAATTTCCTGACTTGTAAGAACATTGCAATCACTCAATTTTCTCTCATTTCCCTTTTCTTTATGTAGGCACAAAGCTCTTTCGAGGCTTTCCAAGTGTGTTTATTCCTCGTAAAAGTGGAAAAACAGATGGTGAGCCAAAGATTCCACTTTAGCCTCTGCCCACTTTTTTTTTTTTTAATATAGCTCTTGTAAGAAGAGAATAATAACTTCACACAGAGGTGTTTTGTTTACACAATAGATGCAAGTAACACGAGGCTTTCATTTTCAATCTCTCAAGCATTAGGATTGGATTAGTATGTCTGGATTTGTGAGATAAAGTGAATGGATACAGGCTGATGACAGTATGAATAATGCTGGTGGCTGTAGAAGGTTTGTTCTGTAGGTAATAGCTTGTCCTATTAATGTTGGGTTCATGGGGTGCCTGGGTGGCTGGTTAAGTGTCTGCCTTCTGCTCAGGTCATGATCCCAGGGTCCTGGGATTGAGCCCCTCATTGGGCTTTCTGTTCCACGGGAAGCCTGCTTCCCCCTCTCCCACTCCCTCTGCTTGTGTTCCCTCTCTCGCTGTATCTCTCTCTGTCAAATAAATAAATTAAAAAAGAAATCTTTAATGTTGGGTTCATTTTCTCCTCTTTCCTTGGTCTGAGTGGGTAACTTTCCCATTGCCTTGTCTATGTTGAGTCCCAGATAATGAACATTTGAGCATAGATGGTACCAACAATCACAGAGCTTTGAAAACTAATAGTACACAGTTATTTTTATGACATGCATTATATGCATTTCTTTTTAATTTTCTCAATCCCATCACGAAAATCCTTAGGTAAATATAGTTCCTATTTTACATATATACAAAACTGAGGTGCATAAAGTTTAAATAACTTGCCCAACTTAAGATTATCACCCACTCCAGGGGCGCCTGGGTGGCTCAGTGGGTTAAGCCGCTGCCTTCGGCTCAGGTCATGATCCCAGGTCCTGGGTTCGAGCCCCACGTCGGGCTTTCTGCTCAGCAGGGAGCCTGCTTCCTCCTCTCTCTCTGCCTGCCTCTCTGCCTACTTGTGATTTCTCTCTGTCAAATAAATAAATAAAATCTTTAAAAAAAAAAAAAAAAGATTATCACCCACTCCAGAACTTAAGCTATTACTTGGGATATTTAGAAGTTAAAATTCAAGATGCCAGCACATCTGTTGGACAATAGGTCTGGAACAAAACAGGTTGGAAGAACCAGTGATAAAGTCAGAGAAGCAGAAATAGCCTTCTTGATTCCTTAGAACAAATCCTGAGGATCTGGTACCAGTTGCTCTTTATACAGACTCTGTCCATTTTTAGCTCCCTATACTTTATCCCATGTCCTCTGAATTATCTGACACTTTCAGCTTCTGGATGTGAATGAGCTGGAGTGAATGAGCTTGCCTTTCCAGTCATAGTTTATTAAATACATTCTTTGATATTTTCATTAATTAGTAACTTCTATCTCTACTACCATTACCCTAGTTCAATCTGGATCAATCAATCAATCAATCTGGATTACTTCAGTAGCCTTCACATCGGTCCCTTGCCTCACCCTGTTCCCACCACCTTTTCAAGCAACTAATGCATAAGTTTTGTTGTCAGTTATTCTTGGGGTAGATTTTTCAGTAGCTAGGCTTTCTGAACTTCTTAAATATAAGTCCACTGTAACATTCTTCATTGCTCTGAAACTCTTGAATTGCATGTAAAATAGGACATCCTTGAAAATCTAATATATGTGAATGTTTCTGCAGTTTCTGATGGTTTTAAATAGTTTTATTTATTTTTTTAGAGGGGGAGAGGCAGAGTGAGAGGGAGAGAATCTTTTTTTTTTTTTTTTAAAGATTTTATTTCTTTATTTGGCAGACAGAGATCACAAGTAGGCAGAGAGGCAGGCAGAGAGAGAGGAAGGGAAGTAGGCTCCCTGCGAGCAGAGAGCCCAATGTGGGGCTCAGTCCCAGGACCCTGGAACCGTGACCTGAGCCGAAGGCAGAGGCTTTAACCCACTGAGCCACCCAGGCGCCCTGGTTTTAAATAGTTTTAAATATGCCTTGGTATTACTCTGAGGGTAGGGTCTAAATTAATGGTAAAGATTGATGGTGAATGTGATTCAAATTGACTTTTCTAAGTTGAAGATTATCTCTTATAAATTTTTCCTGACTTCGAATACTGATAAGAAGCAGGGAGATTTACTAAAAAATCTGAATTTTGGTATTTTTAAGTATATTATTCTTAATTAATAATAAATGAATTATTTTTAATAAATGAATTTTAAAAGAATTATTAATAATAAATGATAAATAATAAATGAATGATACATATAAAAAGTTAGAATATGAAGATGATGTGTAATTTGCTGGAGCCAGAATTAAGGCATGTTGAAAGGATCCTTAAGTTTATTAGTCTTTTTTTTTTTTTCTATTTTATTTTATTTTTTTTAATTAATTTTTTATTTTTTCAGCATAACAGTATTCATTTTTTTTGCACCACACCCAGTGCTCCATGCAATCCGTGCCCTCTACCATACCCACCACCTGGCGCCCCCAACCTCCCACCCCCCACCCCTTCAAAATTCTCAGATCGTTTTTCAGAGTCCATAGTCTCTCATGGTTCACCAGTTTATTAGTCTTTATTTGAAAGAGGTTATATTTCTTCCCTTTGATTCCCATTAATACTTCTTTTTTTTTTTTTTAAGATTTTATTTATTTATTTGACAGAGAGAGATCACAAGTAGGCAGAGAGGCAGGCAGAGAGAGAGGAAGGGAAGCAGGCTTCCTGCTGAGCAGCGAGGCCGATGCGGGACTCGATCCCAGGACTCTGGGATCATGACCTGAGCCGAAGGCAGCGGCTTAACCCACTGAGCCACCCAGGCGCCCCCCATTAATACTTCTGTTTTAAAAAATAATTTCTTTACAATTTTGACTTAAAAAATCATGAATGCTATATGACTTAGTGTATATTTAAAATTAGAAGAGCACCTGGCTAGCTCAGTCCATAAAGCGTGTGACTCTTGATCTTGGGGTCAAGAGTTTGAGCCCCATGTTTGGGTGTAGAGATTACTTAAAATAAATTTTTTTATAATTAGTGAAATTTTAACTAAGAGGAAATTGTATTATGTAGTTGGTCCACTTTACCATAAGGAATGCAGAAATAGATTGTAACACAAGAATCAAATAATTCATATACCAATTAAAAATGGTTGCCTCCTGAGTTTCAACTCAACTTTGTTTTAATGTCAAACTAAACCTCATAGTTCTGAAGCAGACATCATGTCCTTCTACAAACTTAACTTCCCTTACCAAATTTCTCGTTTATATGTATTATATGAATCTTAGTTTTTAGAATCTCCTGAGTCATAGAGTCAACCTCAGTTATTCTTTCCCCATTTTCCTCCACTTTTCTTTCTTTCTTTCTTATTTTTTTTAAGATTTATTTATTTATTTATGAGAGAGAGAGAATCTTCAAGCAGACTCCTCCCTGAACACGTATCCCATCACACTCGATCTCATGACCCATGAGATCATGACCTGAGCCAAAATCAGGAGTTGGATGACGCTTAACCTACTGAGCCACCCAGGCACCCCTCATCCTCCACTTTTCATTGGTCACAAAGTTGTGTCAGTTCCTCATTTAAAATATATTTCAGATGATGTTTTAAATAAGACTTGTGTTGAAAGTGTTTTGCTATAAAATCTGTAAATACTGACATAATGGAGAGGGTAATTGGCTTTGGAGTTCAATCTCAGTTCACATCATAGCTTTGCTACTTTGGGCAAATTAACTTTTCAGTGCATGAGTTTATTCTTTGAATGAAGGTTATGAAATCTCCATAGGATTGTTGTGGATTAAGGGTAACATGCAAACTGGATAACAGTTAGTTCAATATATTAAAATTTTTTTCTGACTTTCCTAAAGAGCAAAGATTGGCAAACACTTGATTTTTTATCTTCTCAAGTAACTCTCCAACTTACAGAGATGTTATAATTCTAACTGTGTATTTCTGACTTTTTATTGGTATTCAGTTAAATATTTAATAATATTCTTTGGTCATTTTTGTACTTAGCATCACCTATATAAACTGCTTATTTCTTAGTTATTACCGGGTCTCCTGCATTTCTCTACCCCTCTCAGAATATCAAAATCATAGGTATCAAAATCTTGGCATATCACTTTGAAGATGTTTTGCATTCTTGTTTAAGATTTTATTAATACTTTACATGGAAGATTTTTTAAAATTTATTTTTAATTTTTTAATTTTTAATTTTTTTAAAGATTTTATATATTCATGAGAAAGAGAGAAAGAGAGAGAGAGGCAGAAGGAGAAGCAGACTTCCCAAGGAGCAGGGAGCCCAGACGTGGGACTCGATCCCAGGACCCCAGGATCACGACCTGAGCCGAAGGCATATGCTTAACCATCTGAGCTACCCAGGCACCCTATTTTTAATTTTTTTTTAATTAAAAAAAATTTTGATCTTGCTTGAGTCTATTCTCAAATACACTTCACTCTTCACGTGACTAAGAATTACAGAATAATTTGGCTGAATTAATGAGGTTTTACCCTATAGTTGAATATTTGGAGTTGGAGTAGCTATTTCCTTTTGTTAATTTAAATATTCTTGCTGTGCTTATGTTACTAATTTGCTCAGGAAAGCCAGTTAATTCAGTAAAATCTTTAGTTCTAGGAGAAGAAATAATTTATTTTCCTAGACTCTATATGGACTCTTAATTTGGAGCTGTGTGTTACTATATACTGAGAAGCTTTGCTCATATTTTAGGAAGAATATTTAAACTACTTATGAGAGTATCTTTCAACTACTTTTATATACATTAAAGTATTCATGTACTTAAGAACAATATGTTTTAGATTATTACTAAAAGAAGACCACCTAAGAACCTAGGTCATACTTCATTTGATATTTTTTTCATTTTAAAATTTAAAATTGAGATTCAGACAAAATACCATACTTGTTAATTCTGTATTCTTAGGTAGCTATTCCCTAACCTGTTTTTTCTTTTATAAAATCTAAAGAGACAAAGGAGTGAAAGTCATAGGCTCATTAACAAAACCTTTGATGCTTGCTTTTGAGGTGATGGTGCTAGAGGAAAGCAAAAAGAAAATCAAGCTTTCAGGAAGATCATTTTGTGGTTTAAAAAAAAAAAAGATCTGTTGACAGCTCCACAGTATTATTGAGAAGTAGGCGTTCCTTCTCAATTTTGTTTGTCCTTAGTTTTAATGACTATCCGGAATATGTTATTGGCTAGGATTCAGGAAGTGAGTATTTCACTGAGTGTGCTTGTGAATAAGTCAGTTAAAATATTTGTATACTTGTTGTCCCACTTCTTAATCAGTATAGAGATACCATTTTCTTTTTCAAGTGTTTGAAGCAGTACATTGTAGGCAGTTGTTATTTGGAAATTTCAAGGCTACACCCTGAAATCATGTTTGTGGAAATCTAGGATTATAGTATGTTTTCCCCAAGTACCTATACTTGTTAGTGCCTTTGTTATTTTGACAGAAATGCCACATTTGACAATTCTGTTAATTCTTATTTTGACAATTTTATAGTAGGATTGTTACTTTAACCAGAGTAGAGGTAAAGCTATCTGTGGAATTTACTGTTGAATATATTCTGACTGTACCTGTCTGGAATAAAAGGATATATAGTTTTGTTTTGTTTTTTTAAGATTTTACTTTATTTTATTTATTTGGAGACAGAGATCACAAGTAGGTGGAGAGGCAGGCAGAGAGAAAGGAGGAAGCAGGCTCCCCAAAGAGCAGAGAGCCCGATGCAGGGCTCCATCCCAGGACCCTGGGATCATGACCTGAGCCAAAGGCAGAGGCTTAACCTACTGAGCCACCCAGGCACCCTGGATATATAGTTCTTATTTAAGAAACATTGTTAGGTATAAATGGGACTTTTTTTTTTTTTTTAAGCTTTTATTTATTTATTTGACAGAGATCACAAGTGGGCAGAGAGGCAGTGGGGGGAGGGGGGAAGCAGGCTCCCTGCTGAGCAGAGATCCTGGGATCATGACCTGAGCTGAAGGCAGAGGCTTAACCCACTGAGCCACCCAGGTGCCCCTAAATGGGACTTTCAGATTGTTCTGACAATTATTCAGAATATGAACACTTACAGTGAACATAAACTGCTGGCTTAAATAACAGACTTTAGTGCTACTGAAATAGCTTGATTAAATATTCTATAGTAACAGTTAAAATCATCTAAAGCAGGGATCAGCAAACTTTTCCTATAAAGGATCACATAGTAAGTAAATATTTTAGGCCTTGTGGGCTCTATGATTTCTCTTGTAAAGATTCAACTCTGTTATAGTTGTGCAAAAACAGCCAAAACTATACATAACCAATGAGAGCGACTGTTCCAATAAAACTTTATTTAGAAAAACAGGCAGGAGACCATAATATGCCAATGAATTTCAATTTAAAAATATACCCTATATTGGGGTGCCTGGGTGGCTCTGTGGGTTAAGCCTCTGCCTTTGGCTCAGGTCATGATCTCAGGGTCCTGGGATCAAGGCTGGCATTGGGAACTCTGCTCAGCAGGGAACCTGTTGCCCCTTTCTCTCTCTCTGCCTGCATCTCTGCCTACTTGTGATCTCTATGAAATAAATTTTAAAATCTTTATACATATATATATATATATATATATATATATATATATATATCTTATATGGGAACTCTCTACTTTCTGCTGTAAACCTAAAGCTTCTTTAAAAAAAATTCTGTTAAAATTTTTTGAAAAACATGATACAGGAAAAAAAATGACTTAGAATCAAATAATGTTCAAAACCTCCATGGCATCTCTTTGTTTTCACTGAGTGATAAATCTCCTGGATGACAAAATCATAAGCATTAATTGTCAGGTATGCTCTCAAAGGGTATCAGAATGTTCTGTTTTACAGAGATCTGTTTTAGAACTTATTTTATTCATTGATTAAAACAAAATATTGTGACATGCTATTACCACATTTGCTAACATAAACACCCAGAGCACCTTTTTCAACCCTTGGAGGAATTGTTGGAAAAATTGATGATTTAAATTATTTCCTTGGTTGAATAGAAGATAATTCCGAAAAATAACCCCCGGAGAATTTTAATTTTCTTTTTTAGGATTTTATTATTTTATTTTTTTTTTAAAGATTTTATTTATTTATTTGACAGAGATCACAAGCAGGCAGAGAGGGAATCGGGGGCAGGGGAAGCAGGCTCCCCGCTGAGCAGAGAGCCCGATGTGGGGATCATGACCTGAGCTGAAGGCAAAGGCTTTAACCCACTGAGCCACCCAGGTGCCCCTAAGATTTCATTTATTTATTGACAGAGAGAGAGAGATAGAGAGTGAGAGAGGGAATACAAGCAAAAGGCGTGGGAGAGGGAGAAGTAGACCTCCTGCTCTAGCAGGGAGCCTGATGGGAGACTCAATCCCAGGAACCTGGGATCGTGACCTGAGCAGAAGGCAGACACCCAATGACTGAGCCAACAGTGTACCCCCTGGAGAATTTTAAATTCTGTTATTGTCCTCCTGTCATTGATATTTAATTACTTTGTTTGAGTTTCCATCCTATAGCATTTTTCTTCTATCCTATGAATATACCACAGAGTATGCTTTTGAATAAGTAAGTTAAAATATTTATAACCATTGGCTGTAATATTTGTGTAACTCATCTGGCAATTCAATTGAAATGTTAATGTAAACTAATGTATTACAGCTCAATTAACTTTAGAAACTTAAATATGATTGCAATTATGTATCTAGTTTTAACCTTTTTATTGTGAACTATAACACACAGATTACATAAAACAAAGATGTATAGTTTGACAAGTTATTATAAAGTGTCAGTGAAACTACCATGCAAGTCAAGAAATAGAGCATTGCTAGCATCCATTTTTTTTTTTTAAGATTTATTTATTTGAGAGAGAAAGAGAGGCAGAGTGAGCAAGTGAGCACAGTGGGGCAGTAGAGGGGAAGAGAGAATCTCAGGCTGAGCACAGAGCCTGACGCGGGGTCCGATCCCACAACCCTGAAATGACGACCTTAGCTGAAACTAAGAGTCAGACACTCCAACCAACTGCGCCCCTTGGTGCCCCACAGAAGGCTCTTATATGTCTCTTTCCAACTATAACTCCTTCCCTTACCCCCTAGGGCTAACCATATTCTGATTTTTATAGTATCCATTTCCTTACTTTTTTTTCTTTTTAAAGATTTTATTTATTTGTCAGAGAGAGAGAGGGAGAGAGAGCGAGCACAGGCAGACAGAGTGGCAGGCAGAGGGAGAGGGAGAAGCAGGCTCCCTGCCGAGCAAGGAGCCCGATGTGGGACTCGATCCCAGGACGCTGGGATCATGACCTGAGCCGAAGGCAGCTGCTTAACCAACTGAGCCACCCAGGCGTCCCATTTCCTTACTTTTCTTTATAATTTTATCACCATGTGTGCAGCTGTAAACAATATAGTTCAATTTTTCCTGCTTTTAAACTTTGCAAGTGGAATCATACACTGTGAATTCTTCAGTATATGACTAATACTTTATTATTTTTTTTTAAGATTTTATTTATTTGAGAGAGAGCATGAACAGGGATGGGGGGCAGAGGGGGAGGGAGAAGCAGACTCCCCACTAAGAGGAAGCCCAAAGTGGGGCTCAATTCCAGGATTCTGGGATCATGACCCGAGCCAAGAGCAGATGCTTAACATCTGAGCCACACAGGTGCTCCTGACTAATACTTTAATACTGTATTCATTATAGTCATTCAATAAAAATGGCCAAGGTAAACTGAAGTAATGAGGTATTGAGCCATGTTCAAACCTGTCTTCGGTAAAACTACTCCATGGGTGACCTGTCACATGTTTGTTGACTCTTCCTGCCCTTCAACTGCTCTGTCATGTAGGACGTTGTTGGAGGTGCCTAGTGACAATTGTAGTGGGTGATGAAAGGGGTAGCACTTGGTTTTGAAAACAGATTTCTCATTGTCTCTGTGAGATCTTACATCATCCTGTAAATTTTATGGTGATAAGATTGACTTTGTCATATTTTATAAAGATTAGTTTTAAAGATTTAATAACAAATATTAATGTATATGCATAATAGATACATATGTACACATACATACTTATGTTTCTGACTGAAGAAACACTTTAATTACCTAAAACATTTGATTTTATAGAAAAAATACTTTGTTTTTCAGGTGAAACTTCCACCGATGATGGAAATCATAACTGCTGAACAGCTGATGGAATATTTAGGTTAGTGTTGCAAAGTGGATGATTTTCTCTCTCTTTGAAAATGAAGTCTCCAAAGCACTATATTACCAAATTGCATTTTTCTGAAGTGCTATTATATAATCTAGTTTAAAATTATAATTTTGAATCTCGTAATTAAAAATTTGTGTCAGCATGTTACTGTTCTTGGGTGTTAAACCTTTCTGAAGACTTTTTCTAACCAGTGTTAAAATTCTGTAATATAAATAAGGAGACTGGTAACTTCCAGAAAAGAACAAGATACATATTAATTCCTAATAAATTGCAGAATTGGAAGTGGTACAGAAATTCTGACATTGCATGTGGAGAGTGTTAAAAAAAATACTGAGTAGACTTGAATTAAAGACCTAGGAGGTGACTTAGAACATCACTATCCAAAGTATGATTCATGGACCCATACCAGTTGATGAAGTGTTAGTTACCAATCTGCAGTGATATAGCGGTTTGTGCCAAAATGTAAGACATTTACATAAGCACACTGGTTAGTTCATCTGAAGTTTTTCATAGCAAAGTTTTCTTTTTTTTTTTTTTAGCAAAGTTTTCTTGATGAAGGAGGCAGTGTCTTAAGTTGCAGTTTGTTTGCAGACCAACTGCTTTCAGTAGAACTTGTTTATAGAACAGGTAGCTGTATATCACACTGAAGTCTCTAATAGTTTAGCAAAGAGGAATTTACATATTTATACTGTTACCAAATAGGAAATATTTTTTTTTTTAAGATTTTTATTATTTATTTATTTGACAGACAGAGATCACAAGTAGGCAGAGAAGCAGGCAGAGAGAGAGAGAGAGAGAGAGAGGGAAGCAGGCTCCCTGCGGAACAGAGAGCCCGATGCGGGACTCGATCCCAGGACCCTGAGATCATGACCTGAGCCGAAGGCTTAACCCACTGAGCCACCCAGTGCCCCCCAAATAGGAAATCTTAATCCACATTCTTAGTTTTTTAGTAATTAAATGTTTATTTTAAGAAAAATTTAAAAAAAATTTTTTGGTTGGCTGATTAGTTTGTCTATGCCACTCCAGACTATAAGCTAGCTGATTTTTAATGAAATATAGTCTTAGTGAAGTAATGGAGATTGTAGCTTTTGGAAGACCCTTTTCTTTATGTAATTACTATCATTTA
Organism: Lutra lutra; assembly: GCF_902655055.1. Lineage (NCBI taxonomy): Eukaryota > Metazoa > Chordata > Mammalia > Carnivora > Mustelidae > Lutra > Lutra lutra. Next base: position 39,945,098 of record NC_062284.1, read on the forward strand.
ATCCTATTCACTGGTTAGGGAAATCTCATAGTGAAGGGTAGATTACTTTGAATACCCATATATCTGGAAATACAATTTCTGTTTATACCTGTTTTAGTCTAGCTTAGTGATTCTTAAACTTTGTGAGTTCTAAATTATGTTTCATAATTGGGAATTATGTTTCATGGGGAAAGCTAAAATATGCTTGGTGCTTTTGATGAATAGCCAGTATGACTTCCAAGAAGTGTGCAAAGGAGATCACATTTGAGAGGTAATGGGGTCAAGTCATATATGGCCCTGTAGGCTATTTTTTTTTTTAAAGATTTTTATTTATTTATTTGACAGACAAAGATCACAAGTAGGCAGGGAGGCGGGCAGAGAGAAAGGGGGAAGCAGGCTCCCTGCTGAGCAGAGAGCCTGATGCAGGGCTTGATCCCAGGACCCTGGGATCATGACCTGAGCTGAAGGCAGAGGCTTTACCCTAATGAGCCACCCAGGTGCCCCGGCCCTGTAGGCTGTTATAGCAACTTGTCACGTTTGCTGTGAGTGAGCTTGGAAGCCATTAGAGGATTTTGAATAGAAGACTGATGTGATCTGATTTTGAGTGTAACAAGGATTCTCTGGCTGAAACTAGAATTTAGGTAGGAAAGGACAAGCAGGGATATCAGGAAGCTATTACAACAAAAGATGCTATTATAACCGGCAAAAGAGGGTGGTGGCTCCAAACGAAGTAGTAGAAGTGGAGATTGTAAAATGTGGTCAGATTCTGGATATAGAGCTGACAGAATTTGCTGATCAGTTGAATGTAGAGTGAGAGTGGTTCACTCCATGGTTTTTGGCTTGCACAACTGGAAGGACAGTGTTAACATCAGCTGAAACAGGAAAAAAAATTGGAAGGAACATGTTTAGGGAGAAATAACAGGATTTTGGTTTGGGGATGTTTATTGACATCCAAGTGGAAATTTTTTTTTTTTAATATTTATTTATTTGACAGAGAGAGAGAGAGATCACAAGTAGGCAGAGAGGCAGGCAGAGAGAGAGAGGGGGAAGCAAGCTCCCTGCTGAGCAGAGAGCCCCATGTGGGGCTTGATCCCAGGACCCTGAGATCATGACCTGAGCCAAAGGCAGAGGCTTTAACCCACTGAGCCACCCAGGCGCCCCACTAAATTTAGTTTTAATTAATTAAAATTATGTAGCCATATGTTGCTATTGGATAATGTATTGTGCAGTGCAGATCTAACCTACAAATATACATTTGGGAGCAGACAACATATATAAATGGTAGACTGAGTGAAATCACAATGAGAATGAATGTAGACAGAGAATGTAAGAGATCAGTGGACTGAGTATGAGACATCCCAATGATTAGAAGTTGTGGAAGAAGGAAGAACAGGTGTGTTCAAGCCAGGTAGAAGAAAAAACAGGAAACTGATTTCCCAGAATCCAAATGAAGTTTCAATGAAAAGTAAAAGATTAACTGAATCAAATGCTGCAAATAGGTTGAACAGTGTGAAGACTAAAAATTGACTATTGATTGAACCATAAGGAGGTCACTGGTAACCACAAGTGCATGGGAGGAAACCAGCCAGGGTGGGTACAAGAGAAAATTGGAAACCTTTATACATTGCCAATAGCAATGTAACATAACACAGCCACTTTGGAAAACAGTTAGTTAGTTCCTTAAAAAGTTAAACTTAGAATTACTGAATGACCCATCATTTTATGGGTCATTTAAAACATACATCTATACAGAAACTTGTACAGGAGTGTTCATGACAGCATTATTCTTTTTTTTTTTTTTTTAAGATTTTATTTAGTTATTTGACAGAGAGAGAGAGATCACAAGTAGGCAGAGCAGCAGAGGGCGGGGGAGTAGGCTCCCTGCTGAGCAGAGAGCCCGATTCGGGGCTCGATCCCAGGACCCTGAGATCATGACCTGAGCCGAAGGCAGAGGCTTTAACCCACTGAGCCACCCAGGCACCCCTCCATGCGTGAGTTTTAAAACTGAGGAGTTTTAGGGAAGAGGGGGGAGATAATGACAATATGACAATAAGGACTTAGGACTATGACAATAAGGAGAGAATGACAATATGACAACAATGACTGCTCCACCTCCAGGTTTACTTGTAAAGAAGCATGAGAAAGAACTATCACTTGAGAAGGCTGCAGTATCAGTAAGGCAGAGCCAAATTTCATTCAGGCACAAATGTGAAGGAAACAGTAAGAGAAGAAAATACCTAGAAGATTTTGCTGAGGAGGGTCCGTGAGTTCCAGAGGACACAAAAATTCAAGAACAATTTAGGAGTCATCAGTATAAAAATGGCATTTAGGTCTGTGGAAATTGATGAGAGCATTAAGAGAGAAGGGAAGAGGGTCAGAATTGTCCCATTAAGTTTCCCAGCATGGAGAGATGGGGTAGAGCAGTGTTTCTCAATCTTCTTTTAATTATTGCCCCCTAAGGAGCCTTTGTAGACATTTTGTCCTAATCACCCACTCCAGGAAATTTTATCTTTTATCTTTTTTTTTTTAATTCAGTATTCTTTTTTTTTTTTTTTTAAGATTTTATTTATTTGACAGAGAGAGACACAGTGAGAGAGGGAACACAAGCACGGGGTGTGGGAGAGGGAGAAGCAGGCTTCCCACTGGCAGGGAGCCATATGGTGCTCGATCCCAGGACCCTGGGATCATAACCTGAGCTGAAGGCAGACAGTTAATGACTGAGCCACCCAGGTGCCACCCCCCTCCCCAGAAAAATTTAATACCACAGACATACTGTATGTTTTTTCATGTACTGTGCCCTTTGAAGGCCACAAACCATTATACTAGCTAAAATATTTTTGGCCTCTCCCCCAGGGAATCAGTTTTTGTCCTTCTGGGGGCAACGTGGCTTCTGCTGAAATGCATGGGGTAGATAGAGAAGAGAAGAAGTAGCCTGTAAGGTAGGAAAGAGCCAGGAGAGGGTAGTATAATGAAGCCAAGAGAAGGAGAGGGTATAGAATACTGGAGAGTCCTCTCCACGTAATTTAGCGACATGGAGGCTATTATGATCTTTACAGAAACAATGTCAGTACAGTGATGGGATGGAAATGGAGTGGTGAATTGAAGAGCATTTTTAAGGGGTGACTAAGTGGAGACCTCAGGGGCAGATAACTTTGAGAAATTTGGCAGCAATGGGTGTAAGAAGTAGGTGAGAACTAGGAAAAGGTTTAATAGAGAACACATGACTTGTACTGGGTTTTAAGTGTAGTTAAAATCTAACCCCTTGTAAAGAAGAAAAACAATGTTACAAGGTTAGGTGGAAACTATTTTAAGTTCAAGCTAGAGGTGAAAATATATAAAGCATATTTGGAGGAGTGGTGAATGAGTACAATTTGATCGTATCATTAGGATGGAGATTGGATTAGGTGGGGTTACAACTAAAACTGTGGAGTCTTGGGAGCCAGGTTGAGGAGTTTGAGTTTACTATCATAGGCCATTGAATCTATTTTAGTTTCTTAAGTGCAGTAAATAACATGTTAAGCATAGTTTTTAAGATGGTATCATGAGTTGTACTGTTGAAATTAGAATATTTTTAATATACTAGGCTAAATAAATTACTTAAATTAATTTCACCTATTTTTAGTTTTTTCAGTGTGGCTACTCAAAATTTAAAGTTACTTATGGGCTTCTATTTGTGGCTTGCATTGTATTTCTCTTGGACAGTGTTAACCTAAACTACACTGCTATTCCATAATTTCTAACTTCATTCTGGCTCTGCTCTCTGTACTGTCATAGGTTGATGCCATTTACCTAACCTCCTCCCTGAAAGACTCGTATACTCAACAGTATCCTCCTTCCCCTTTACCTCTGAAAAGTATTTTTTATATAATATTTGGAATTCCCACTACTTGTCTTTTTCTCTTTTATTTTTCTTATCCAGCAAATATTGACTGAGCACATACGGTGGGCAAGTTATTTGGAGGTATGAACAATGCAGTGAATGTGGCGGCATAAGTGTGTTCTACTATGAAAGTGGTTTTTTTGGGGGGGGGGGTTGTGGTTTTTTTTTTTTTTTTTTTTTAAGATTTTTTATTTATTTATTTGACAGAGAGAGATCACAAGTAGACGGAGAGGCAGGCAGAGAGAGAGAGAGAGGGAAGCAGGCTTCTCGCCGAGCAGAGAGCCCGATGCGGGCCTCGATCCCAGGACCCTGAGATCATGACCTGAGCCGAAGGCAGCGGCTTAACCCACTGAGCCACCCAGGCGCCCTGTGTTTTTTTTTTTTAAGGATTTTCTTTATTTGTCAGAGCGAGAGAGCACAAGCAGGCAGAGCAGCAGAGGGAGAGGGAGGAGCAGGCTCCCCACTGAGCAGGGAGCCTAATGCGGGGCTCGATCCCAGGACCCTGGGATCATGACCTGAGCCGAAGACAGTCGATTAACCCACTGAGCCACCCAGGTGCTCTTCTACTATGAAAGTTTTAACATGGTGGTTTCCTTGGGAGAAAATAATTAGCATGTCTTTGTATAATTTGTAGCTAGCAAAGCCACGAGGAAGCAGGACATTGATTAGAGAATTTTAATAGGGAAAAAGAAAAACTGAGGAAGAAATACCTAAATCTGGGGTACCTAAGAGGTTCGGCAGTCCTGGGTTAGGGGGATTCAACTACTAGGGGCAGCATGAAAGTAATTATGATCCTAATGGGAGGTGAGGCAGAAGTAGGCAAGAATGAGGTGAGAAAAGGGATTCTGAAGACCTGCCTTGCCAAGAGTGAACTTTATTCGAGACCAGCCCCGCCAGAACAAACTGTTTAATTTTCTAAGCTATTTGGATTTTCTCCTCTCGAGATTACTTCAGTTCTCTGGAGGAACCAGAGATGCTTTCGAATTAATAAGCAAATGCTAGTAGAAAGATTGTAAGACAAATCATTATTTGCTTTCCTAGCACCTAGCTTAGAGGCCACAGGGAATGGGAATCTTGATTGGCAAAGGTTATAGGAGGAGAAAATTTTAATTTGAAAATTTCTATTACTAGAGTATTAGAGCAGGGCCAAACATGGACATGGCCTGTTGGAGGGCTTTGGCATTGAGAAAGGAACTTTTGCAAGCTAGGATCCATGGGAAGTTTAATAAAATAAGGTGGGGAATAAGTATAGGTGGAAGGCAGAATGTGGGTGGGAAGATAATGTAAAGAAGCACAACACAAGCGGGAATTATACTATGACTTTAACTATCCAAAATAGTTTGTATGATGATGACTAAGGAAAATAGTTGTTCAGATGGTGGTGTTGTCTGACTTTTATTTATTTATTTATTTTTAAAGATTTTATTTATTTATTTGACAGACAGAGATCACAAGTAGGCAGAGAGGCAGGCGGAGAGAGGGGGATGGGAAGCAGGCTCCCCGCCAAGCAGAGAGCCCGATTCAGGACTCGATCCCAGGACCCTGGGATCATGACCTGAGCCGAAAGCAGAGGCTTTAACCCACTGGGCGACTCAGGCGCCTTGTTGTCTGAATTTTAAAAAGATAATTTATTTTATCTTTATATACAAATACTATATAGGGAGGTCACTGTTGAAGCATTTTAATTTTGCCCAGAGTTGACCTGTCTTCTCTTTTCCTAATGCTCACTTGGGATAAGCTAACGACTACCAACCCTCTCTTCGAGTTTTTGGCCTAGTGTAACTGTCAGATGTTTCTTGATATCTATTTTTCTGGAATGTCCCATTAGTAGCAAAGTCTTATGGGTTCTTTTTCTGAAATTCTTTCCTCTCTCTGTATACTTCAAAATGTGAATTTATTGCAAATTCTGTTGTTTCCTCTCCTCTTCAAATTGGCCTACATAACAGTGTTATTTTCCTAAAGCATCAATTTCACACTTCACTTATCTACTTATAAAGGTAAAGATCCCTTATGATCTTTGACAAGCACCTAGCCTTATCAACATACTATTTATGATTTTCTACTATCTGATCCAGTTTACTTGTCCAGTCATATTTCCCACCACTCTATGACATAAATCTTTCCTTTTTTAATAAATAGCATCATCTCTGCCTTTCCTTTCTCTTTTTTAAAATTTTAAAGGTTTTTTTTCTTTTCCTTTTTTTAAGATTTATTTATTTTAGAGAGAGAGTGTGTGTGCACATTGGTGGGAGGGGCAAAGGAAGAGAGGGGGAGAGAGAAAATCCTCAAGCAGATTCCCTGCTGAGTGTGGAGCTGAACAATGCTTGATCCCAGGACCATGGGATTTTGACCTAAGCCAAAGTCCAGAGTCAGTCGCTAAACCAACTGACCCACCCAGGTACCCCTACAATATAAATTTTATGTATAAACTTTCTTATGAGCTATCCATATGGCACGGCATTTCTTTCTTTCCCTTTCGTTCTTCCTTTTCTTTTTCTTCCTTCCTTCCTTTCTTTCTTTCTTTCAAGATTTTATTTATTTACTTGTCAGAGAGAGACAGAGTGCACAGGCAGGCAGAGGGAGAGGGAGAAGCAGGCTCCCTGCTGAGCAAGGAGCCCGATGTGAGACTCAGTCCCAGGACCCCAGGATCATGACTTGAGCTGAAGGCAGATGCTTAACTGACTGAGCCACCCAGGCGTTCCTCTTTTTTTCTTCCTTCCTTCCTTTCTATTTTTCATCTGTCTTTCTTTTAAGATTTTATTTTTTTAAGTAAATTAAATTTTTTTTTTAGATTTTGTTTTTAAGTAACCTTTATACCCAACGTGGGCCGGAACTCACAACCCCGAGATCAAGAGTTTGCATGCTCTACTGACTGAGCTAGCCAGGCACCCCATGGCATGTTTCTTTTGTGTTTTTCTGTCACTCTTTCTCCTTCAAAGAATGCTTTTTTGCCTCACTTCCTTTCCAAGTTCTGCCCCTTTTTTGTGAATCCAGTTTAGACATGACCCCCTCCAAAGGATATTTCTAGGTACTATAGGCTTTATCAATCTCTCTCTTTTTTTTTATTCATTTGACAGACAGAGATCACAAGTAGAGGCAGGCAGAGAGAGAGAGGAGGAAGCAGGCTCCCTGCCGAGCAGAAAGCCCGATGCGAGGCTCAATCCCAGGGCCCTGGGATCATGACCTGAGCCGAAGGCAGAGGCCCCAACCCATTGAGCCACCCAGGCACCCCATCAATATCTCTTTTCACAAAATCAATTGGTACTTCAGACATTTATCACATGTTTTACTTTATTATACTTTACATCATCTCATTCTGTTTCTTGTATGTTCTTTTCCCAACCAAATTATTAGTTTTTTAAGAGAAACATGTATTTCCTAATATTTGTTTTAGCCTATTATTAAATATTCATAATGGACTCTCTAGACTCTCAATAAATACTTTTTGATTGTAATAGTATTGTTTTCATTTGTTTTGTTTTTGTTTTGTTTTTTTTAGAGGGAGAGAGAGAATCTTAAGCAGGCTCCATGCCTAGTGCAGAGCACAACATGGGGGTATATCTCATAACCCTAAGATCATGACCTGAGCCAAAATCAAGAGTCAGATGCTTAACTAACTGAGCCCCTGAAATAGTATTGTTGACTAAATTCAGATATAAAAGTTAGATAAGCTAGATAAAACAACACTCTTAAGAGATGATTTATTTACTTTAAAAAAAGAGAGAGAGATTATTTAGATAAATCTCCTTTAGAAACTCAAACTTTAGGGATGCCTGGCTGGCTCAGTCAGTTGAGCATCTGCCTTCAGCTCAGGTCATGATCCCAGGGTCCTGGGATCAAGTCCTATATTGGCTCCTTGCTCAGTGGGGAGCCTGCTTCTCCATCTGCCTGCCACTCCCCCTGTTTATGCTCCCTCTCTGACAAATCTTCACAAAAAAGAAAATAGAGACTCAAACCTAGTCTTCTAAAAATACAGATATCTATTGCTGTATAACACATCACCCCAAAATTTACTGGTTTAATAATGAACATTTATTATCTAATGGTGTCTGTACATCAAGAATCTAGGCATGGCTAGACTAAGTGACTGGTTCAAGGTCTCTCATGAGGCTGCAGTCAGGGTGGCTGGGACTGCAGTCTCATGCCCAGGCCCATGAGGATCTCCTTTAAGGTTATTCAAATGGTTGTTGGCAGGATTGAGTTCCTCGTAAGTTGTTGGACTGAGTCCTCAGTTCCTCACTAACTGTAGCCAAAGTCCTTTAGTTCTGTGTGATGCAGGCCTCTCCATAAGGCAGTTTATAACATGGCACCTGGCCTTCCTCAGAGAAAGTACGTGGGAGAGCATCATTACAAAAGCCACAATATTCTGTATTCTAATTTCAGAAGTGATATTTCATTATTTATGCCTTTTTTTTTTTTTTTTTTGTATTCACCAGAAGTGAATTAATAAGTCCAATTCATACTCAAGGGAAGGGGATTATACAATGATGTGAATACCACAAGACAGGAATTCTTGAGGTCCATCTAAAAGTAAGCTCCACACCCAGTATGGAGCCCCATGTGGGGCTTGAACTCATGACGCTGAGATCAAGATCTGAGCTGAGATCAAGAGACGGACACCCAACCAACTGAGCCACCCAGGTGTCCCTCTTGAGGTCCATCTAAGAAGCTGCCTACCTTAGCCAGGCTATTCTCTTGTGCAGAAATCTTTTCTGGGCTCAGGAAAAGAGGAGTTGTGTGTTTGAGTCTTTCATAATAATTATTCTACTCTTAGCATTTAAGTTTTATCTATGGTAGCATATTCAGGGTCATTTAATATTGAATTCTAGAATGTTCTGCATCTTGACTTCACTAAGGTTTTAGTGAGGAGAGCAAATACAGTCTTTTATCATGGTAAATACAGAACCTAAATATAAGATACAAGTATAGTAATTATGTCCTCAGTTATTTGCATAAATGGTGTATAGAATTTACTTAAAGCATAGTTTTTAGTTAAATGCTATATGAAAGCCTCAACATACTAATATACAATGTGTTGTATATGGAGAGGACTCAAAAATGTTAAGTAGACTTGCTTATACATTTTTATGTATTAGTTAATTTAGTGCTTTGGGATATGGAATAAAATTATTACTGGTTAGATTTTGATATCTTAAAGTTCTAATTAAGAGCATACACAGGGGGCACCTGGGTGGCTCAGTCAGTTGGGTGTCTGCCTTTGGCTCAGGTCATGACCCCAGGGTCCTGGGATCAAGCCCCACCTCAGACTCCTGGCTCAGTGCGGGGTGTGCTGCTCCTTTTCCCTTTGTGCTGCCCCACTCATGCTCCTCTTAAATAAATAAATAAAATCTTAAAAAAAAAATGCACACACACAAAACACAAGTAGTAATATATTGATGTTCATAGGAAACTTTTGTTATTAGAGATTCTTGATGTTATGGGAAAGCTCTTGTTGAAAAGCTTAAGAGAATACTTGATGCAGTCTTTAGAGGTTTATTTTAAATTAGAAAAATAATACTTGTATTAAAAACAATTTTGGGTGCCTGGCTGATTCAGTCCACAGAGGATGCAACTCTTGATCTCTGGGTTGTGAGTTCATGCCCCACATTGAATGTAGAGATTATTTAAAAATAAAATCTTCAAAAAAAAAAAAACACATACAGTTTTATCAACTTAGTGATTTGGGAGGCTAGAAGTTGGTTCCATATACCACTATTTATATCAAAATAAGTTCCAGATAAATAAGATTTAAACATTAAAAAAGGTAAACATAAAATTCCATGAAGAAAGCACATGTGAATGTTTGTATATGCTTAAGAGGTAAAGCTCTTTTAAACATGACATCCTACCAGAAGTTATTAATAGAAGAATTTTACTTTATTAAAACTAAATATTTCTGGGGTGCCTGGGTGGCTCCGTGGGTTGAGCCGCTGCCTTCGGCTCAGATCATGATCTCAGGGTCCTGGGATCGAGCCCCGCATCGGGCTCTCTGCACAGCAGGGAGCCTGCTTCCCTTCCTCTCTCTCTGCCTGCCTCTCTGCCTACTTGTGAGCTCTCTGTCAAATAAATAAATAAAATCTTTAAAAAAAAAACAAACTAAATATTTCTGGGGCACCTGGGTGACTTAGTTGGTTAAGCGTCTGCCTTCAGCTCAGGACATGATCCCAGAGTCCTGGGATTGAGCCCCTCATAGGGCTGGCTCCCTGCTCAGTGGGGAGTCTGCTTCTCCTTCTGCCTCCACCCTCCCTTACTTGTGCTATGGCACACTGTCACTCGCTCACTCGTAAATAAATAAAATCTTTCAAAAATTAAATATTTCTCTGTGTTAAAAAAATAGACATAAAGCATCACCATAAAGTCAGAATACAAAATAGGGAAAAAAAATATTTACCACACAATATAACAGGAAGTGTTCTAATTCTTCTAACTGAAGAAGAGTTTTATAGAAATAGACCCATAAATATAGAGAAAAAACTGGTAGTTGCCAGAGGGGAAGTACATGAGGAGATGGGCAAAATGGGTGAAGGGGAGTAGGAAGGTATAGGCTTCCAGTTATGGAATAAATAAGTCATGGGGATGAAAGTTACAGCATAGGAAATATAGTCAATGATGTTTTAATAGTGCTGTATGATGACAGATGGTAGCTACACTTGTGAGCATAGCATAACATATAGGGTTGTTGAGTCACTATCTTATATACCTGAAACTAATATAACATTGTGTATCAACCATACTTCCATTAAGGAGTGCCTGGGTGGCTCAGTCGTTAAGCGTCTGCCTTCGGCTCAGGTCATTATCCCAGGATCCTGAGATCTAGCCCTGCATCAGTCTCCCTGCTCTGAAGGAGGCCTGCTTCTCCCTCTCCCTCTGTCTGCTTGTGTTCCCTTTCTCATTATCTCTCTGTCAAATAAATAAATTCTTTTTTTTTTTTTAAGATTTTATTTATTTATTTGACACAGAGAGAGGGATCACAAGTAGGCAGAGAGGCAGGCAGAGACAGAGGGGGAAGCAGAACAGAGAGGCTGATGCGGGGCTCAACTCCAGAACCCTGAGATCATGACCTGAGCTGAAGGCAGAGGCTTAACCCACTGAGCCACCCAGGTGCCCCAAATAAATAAATTCTTTAAAGAAAAAAAAAATTTTTTTTTTAAGATTTTATTTATTTATTTGACAGAGAGAGATCACAAGCAGGCAGAGAGGCAGTCAGAGAGAGAGGAGGAAGCAGGCTCCCTGCTGAGCAGGAGCCCGATGCGGGGCTCGATCCCAGGACCCTGAGATCATGACCCGAGCCGAAGGCAGCGGCTTAACCCACTGAGCCACCCAGGCGCCCTGAAAAAAATTTTTTTTAAAAAGGAATTTTAGGGTGCCTGGGTGGCTCAGTGGGTTAAGCCGCTGCCTTCGGCTCAGGTCATGATCTCAGGGTCCTGGGATCGAGTCCCGCATCGGGCTCTCTGCTCAGCAGGGAGCCTGCTTCCTCCTCTCTCTCTCTGCCTGCCTCTCTGTCTACTTGTGATCTCTCTCTGTCAAATAAATAAATAAAATATTTAAAAAAAAAATAAATTAAAAAAAAAAAAAAAGGAATTTTAAAAATCTTTTTTTTTTTTTTAAGATTTTTATTTATTTATTTGAGAGAGAGAGAGAGCATGAGAAGGGAGAAGGTCAGAGGGAGAAGCAGACTCCCCGATGCAGGGACAGCCCGATGCAGGACTCCGGGATCATGACCTGAGCCGAAGGCAGTCGCCCAACCAACTGAGCCACCCAGGCACCCAGGAATTTTAAAAATCTTTTTTTTTTTTTTTAAAGATTTTCTTTATTTATTTGACAGAGAGAGATCACAAGTAGGCAGAGAGGCAGGCAGAGAGAGAGAAGGGGGGAAGCAGGCTCCCTGCTGAGCAGAGAGCCCGATATGGGACTCGATCCCAGGACCCTGAGATCATGACCTGAGCCGAAGGCAGAGGCTTAATGCACTGAGCCACCCAGGCGCCCGAATTTTAAAAATCTTAAAGGCACCTAGGTAGCTCAGTCATAAACTGTCTGCCTTCAGCTCAGGTCATGATCCCAGGGTCCTGGGATTGAGTCCCACATAGGGCTCCCTGCTCAGCCCTGCTTCTCCCACTCTCTCTGCCCCTCCTCCTACCTGTGCTCGCTCTCTCTGTTTCTCTCTCCCTCTCAAATAAATGAGTAAAAATCTTTAATAAAAAAAGACCTTTTTAAAAAAAGTGGTGTGGGGTGCCTGGCTGGCTCAGTGAGTGGAGTGTGCAACTCTTGGTCTCTGGGTTCTGAGTTTGAGCCCCACGTTGGGTGTAGAGCTTACTTAAAAATAAAATCTTTTAGAAAGTCATTTTACTAAAAAAACTTATATAGTTAAATAAGAAAAAATGATACTTGTATAGGCAGGCAATTAAAAGAAAAGTGTAGACTCTGTTGGTTAAGTGTCAGACTCTTGGTTTATGCTCAGATACTGATCTCACGGGTTGTGAAATCGAGCCCACCCACCTCGGGCTTCCTGCTCAGGTTTCCTTGAAGATTCTCTCCCTCTGCCCCTCCTCCTACTTGCTGGCTCTCTCTTTCAAATAAATAAATAAATAAATCTAAAAAAAAAAAAGGAAAGTATAGTTAATATATAATTAAAAAGGCAAAACATAGGGGCACCCAGGTGGCTCACTCAGTTTAGCATCTGACTCTTGGTTTTGGCTCAGGTCATGATCTCATGGGTGTGAGATCAAGTCCCATGTTGGGCTTCATGCTTAGTGCAGAGTCTGCTTGAGATTCTTTCCTCCACTCTCCCTCTCTGTTCCTTTCCCTGCTTTCATGAGCTCTTTCTCTCTCTAAAATAATCAATAAGATCTTTTAAAATATAAAAAAGTAAAAAGCCAAAACATAGATTAAAAAGTTACAGCATATATTAAAATGGTATTACATAGATGTAAAAGGTACCACATATACTGAAAGTCATACATATATTAAAAAGATGATGAGAGGAAGTGTGATAACAAAAATACATATATTAAATACATATAAATACATATATACCAATTTTTCAAGTACAAAAAATATTTGTGTACAAAAAAATAGAATGGCAAGCATTTAAAACGCTGATAACACCCATTCTATTTTTTTTTTTTTTTTTTTTTTTTTGACAGAGCACAAGTGGGGAAGCAGCAGGCAGAGGGAGAGGGAGAAGCAGGCTTCCCTGTGGTGGAGGGAGCCTGATGCGGGGCTCAATCCCAGGACCCTGGGATCATGACTTGAGCCAAAGGCAGTTGTGTAACCAACTGAGCCACCCAGGTTACTCGATAACACACATGTTCTTGAAAAAGTAATGAGGTAGCAGTTTATATTGTTGATAGCAATGAGACTTGGTACAGTCTTTCAGAGCTTTATTGTAGTGACATGGAAAATGCTCAAATATATTGTAAAGCGGAAGAAATAAGTTCAAAAGCATTTTAGTATGTACATTGAAAAAAAAATACTTGAGACTATAGCAAGTAGTTAACACCAAGTTTTCTCTGAGTAGAACTGGGGGTCAGTTTTGTGTCACTTATTTCTACAGTTTGTAATTAAAATCATTACCGTTGTAATGAAAAAGTAATATTTTAAAAAGGCAACTTTACACTTTCTTTTTACAGGAGATTACATGCTTGATGCAAAGCCAAAAGAAATTTCAGAAATTCAACGTTTAAACTACGAGCAGGTAATAGACACAATTTTTGTTATATTAAAATGTGTAATTTTTAACTTATGGATGTATTTATTGGTCTCTGTCAGTGGCTTTGTAGGCATATTCATTTTCTTATTTTACAACCCGTTAAAAATATAAAAACCATTCTTAGCTTCAGCCAGTTTTGGCCCACAGGCCATACTTTTCTGATCTTTGTTTTTTGTTTTTTTTTTTTTTTAAGATTTTATTTATTTATTTGACAGAGAGAGATCACAAGCAGGCAGAGAGGCAGGCAGAGAGACAGGAGGAAGCAGGCTCCCTGCTGAGCAGAGAGCCCGATGCGGGACTCGATCCCAGGACTCTGAGATCATGACCTGAGCCGAAGGCAGCGGCTTAACCCACTGAGCCACCCAGGCGCCCCTCTGATCTCTGTTTTATATGAGCATATATACTATATGGAATGAAACATAGGTATCATTCTACAGATCTATGAAGAATGATAACCTAGTATTTTTCTTGAAAAATTGACTTTCAGGTGAATTTGTCATTGATTCATCTTTCCTTGTTTCCTTTATATTTTATAATTAAGTTATATTTGAGAGGAAGTTGAGTAAATGATGTCTGTTGTGTGTCATTAGGACAAAATCTGTTCTTTTGTAGTTTCAATGTGTCCACATTTCTTGCATGTTTTTTTAGAGATTCTGTTTTGTAAAATAGGAGAAGCTCAAAACTATTAGACCTGGAAGAAAACAAGGGGAACTTCATTTTCTTCAGTATTCTTCTGTTTAACAGTAAAAGGCAGGAAGGAATCAGGTTCTTATAGTAGAAGGAAGTATCAGGGAAGAAATAGACATCTTTGGAACCTTTATATTTACTTTTAAAGCAACCTTTTTTACATGCTTTTACCAGTATCAAATTGGCAAAAAGGAAGCAAAACTCATTTCAGTCTTACAAAGTTTCTTGAATTTGAATGATGAGATAATCTAGTCCTAATACAATTGAAAAGCCAAATGTAATGCATTGCTTCACTCTGTAAGGTAGGAAATCTTTAGCTAAAGCCAAATTGGTATGCTAAGTCATTTAAATTCTATTAGAGTTTGTAGCTTAAAGCAGTAATTCCAAATATTTTTCCCATTAGAAAATCTTTTCAATTGAAATCTCATGCTAAGCTCTAATATAGAGAAGCAGTAAATGATATTTTATAAGTATAAAGTGTAAGATTCAATTGACATTATTTATTTATGAAATTTATATCCTCTCTTATTGAAATTAGTGAGGCTGGGACACCTGGGTGGCTCGGTGGGTTAAGCATCTGCCTTCAGCTCAGTTCGTGATCCCAGGGACCTGGGATTGAGCCCCGCATCGAGCTCCCTTCTCCACCGGGAAGCCTGCTTCTCCCTCTCCCACTCCCCCTGCTTGTGTTCCCTCTCTTGCTGTGTCTCTCTCTGTCAGATAAATAAAATCTTAAAAAAAAGAGAAAAGAAATTAGTGAGGCTGTTTTGCTTAATACAAAAACTTGAAATTAGGACTTATAAGTGATAGTTGCAGTTTCATATCACCCTCAACATTTATTTTTGTTGCACAGTCTTCAGAAAATCTTGATTGATGAGTGTTTGCCAATGATATCAGCATTCTGTATGTTTTTTCAAGTCCATCTTGCAGTCTCAGGAAATACTTCCATTAAGGTGACCTAGACTCTTAGAAAATGATTGGAAATAAAGTTTTGTTTCAAGTTGAAACAATATCTAACAACCACTTACATTTCTTAAGAGAAATACATATCAGATGAAAAATATCCTGAATTTAAAATACATTCTTAAACTGTTTGTAAGCTATTATGATTACATTACCATTAGTTGTAAGAATAGGATGTACCAAGCTGATAAAGCTGAGTTTAAGCTGGTGTTTAATGTTCTACAGGTGTGATTAATAATGTTCTTTTTTGTATAATTATATGTGAACAGAAATTTTTAAGCCTAAATTTGAGAAAGACCAATGTAGAGCTGACATCTTCCTACTTAAAACTTCTTTGCTAGTAGTAGTAATATAAACAAAAAGCATAATTTTTTCCCAGTTTTGTTTAATGATAGATACCCTGAAAACACCAGAAAGCACTGTGTGTGTGTGTGTGTGTGTGTGTGTGTGTGTGTGTGTAAGACAGGTTTTTAATTGACTGCAAATGTATTTTTAAAGTATATTATATATTTAAATTAAAAATACTTTACTATGTCAGAAGTACCTTTGTGAAAAATTCCAAAAAACAGTTTAACTACTGGCTTAAAGGAATCAATAGTAATCCTTTGTTGTGATGTAAGCAACCATTCCAACGATTTATATTTGATATTATTAACATCATAATTTGGGTTTAGGAACAAAATGGCAAAATACTTATCCTTTAGTTCTCTGTTTACAAGTGTTCATTTTTTATCAGTGTTATTAAAATTTATGGAGATTATCAAATGGTGTCAATGTAGATCTCTTAATACTACATAATTTTAAAGAAATATAGAAGATATATAAAAGTATAAGCATGAGCCCAGGAGCTGTTAGAAATTATACCTACCCTAAAGGAAATTGGGTGACTGGCAATGAAGAATTTAATAAATGTAGAAGAAAAATCAGTAGCAGAACTATAATCCTTCAATAGCCCACTGTTACTATTTTTTCAGATTCATCATTCCTATGGCTTAGGAAAAGTTTTACAACACTGAAGGGAAAAAAATGTAAGCTGATTATTTTCAAGGGTTCAACTTTTGGGAAAATTGAAAAAATATATTGTTTTGGGGAATATAGTTATTTGGAAGAGGTGAAACTGATGAAAGCCAGACTATATAACAATGTTATCCTATTATAAATTCTTCTTTGATAAATTTTAAAAATTTGAGTAATTTCTACTTTCAGTCTGTATAGTCTCTTTGGAGTTTTATATTATTTGGTAAAACAGAATTTTCTTATGACCTAAGTTTGTCTTCTTCAGATTTCAGAGTCCCTAGTTTTATTATAAAAGGATTTATTTCGGGGCGCCTGGGTGGCTCAGTGGTTAAGCCGCTGCCTTCGGCTCAGGTCATGATCTCGGGGTCCTGGGATCGAGCCCCGCATCAGGCTCTCTGCTCTGCGGGGAGCCTGCTTCCTCCCCTCTCTCTGCCTGCCTCTCTTCCTGCTTGTGATCGCTCTCTCTCTGTCAAATAAATAAATAAAATCTTTAAAAAAAAAAAAAAAGGATTTATTTCAGGTTCACCCTTTGTACACTAAGGCCCTCAGTAGGCTATAGTTCCCTCCTATTTTCTACCTTTAGTATGTAGCACAGTGTCTGATTAACAGTAGGGATTAAATAAAAATTATATTAAATTTTATATATTGGGGTCTTTTATTTAATCAAACATATCCTCTGTAAGTATGACCATATTTAATGTATTAAAAATGTTAAGAAAAACATGCTTTAAGATAGTATTCATTACAGATTTATGTTACCATGTTTACAGAGAAAACAGATGTGGTCAGAATGACTTCTTAATTTGGGCGACAAGTCTTTGTATCTGTCTTTTTCTGTCTTCCTCTGACTTCATCTCCTACCACTTTCTACTTAATTTTGTTCTAACCATTCAGGACTCCTTGCTGTTCCATGGACATAGTATGGAATCATTTCTGCCTCAGAGTTTTTGTGTGGAGTGCTTTTTGTCCCAGAACTTCACAAGACTCAGTATTTTGCTTTTGTTGATATTTAAGTGCCATTTTTAAAGAGCTCTCTCCGCCTATTTAAAGCAGTTTACAGGGGCGCCTGGGTGGCTCAGTGGGTTAAGCCGCTGCCTTCGGCTCAGGTCATGATCCCAGGGTCCTGGGATCGAGCCCCGCATCGGGCTCTCTGCTCCGCAGGGAGCCTGCTTCCTCCTTTCTCTCTGCCTGCCTCTCTGCCTGCTTGTGATCTCTCTCTGTCAAATAAATAAATAAAATCTTTAAAAAAAAAAATAAAGCAGTTTACAGCAGAACTGAGTGGAAAGAACAGAGTTGCCATATACCTCCTGTCCCTCCCCGTCTCCCCATCCCACACAAATGGATGTTCCCCTACTATCAATATTTATCTATCGATACATTTGTTATAATTGATGAATCTATACTGACTCATAATTATATCACCCAGAGTCCATAGTTCACATTAGGGTTTACTCTTGTTAAACATTCTGTGGGTTTTGAAAATGTATGATGACAAATGTCAACCACTGTAGTACCATACAGAATAGTTCCATTGCCTTAAAAAATCCTCTGTGTTCTGCCTATACATCTCTCCCTCCTCCTAATCCCTGGCAGCCCCTGATCTTTCTACTGCCTCCATTGTTTTGCCTTTCCCAGAATATCATTTGGATTCTTATAGTTTGTAGCCTTTTCAGGTTGGCTTCTTTCACTTAGCAATGTACATTTAAATTTCTTTTATGTCTTTTCAAGCTTCATAGCTCGTTTCTTTTTCTTTTTAAATTGTGATTTAAAAAAATATAAAATGTAGGGGCGCCTGGGTGGCTCAGTTGGTTAGGCATCTGCCTTTGGCTCAAGTCATGATCCCAGTGCCCTAGAATCGATTACCTGAGGTGGGCTCCCAGCTCAGTGGAGAGTCTGCTTCTTCCTCTCTCTCTGCCCTCCCCTGCTCATGCACTCTTCTCTCTCTAGTGCTCTCTCAAATAAATAAAATTTTTAAAAATATAGGGATGCCTGGGTGGCTCAGTTGGTTAAGCAACTGCCTTCAGCTCAGGTCATGATCCCGGCGCCCTGGGATCGAGTCCCCCATCGGGCTCCTTGCTCAGCGGGGAGCCTGCTTCTCCCTCAGCCTCTGCCTGCCATTCTGTCTGCCTGTGCTCATTCTCTCTCTCTCTGACAAATAAATAAAATCTTTAAAAAAAAAAATTTTTTTTAAATATATAAAATTTAATCCCTTAACATTTTTAAGTGTATAGTTCAATAGTGTTAACTATATTCACATTGATAACAGATCTCTAGAACATTTTCATCTTGTAAAACTGTGTAATTCTAAACCCATTGAACAGCTCCGCAGCTTTTCCTTTGTCCATCCCCTGACAACCACCATTTACTTTCTGTTTCCAGGATTTTGACTACTCTAGATATTTCATGTAAGTGGAATCACATAGTATTTGTCCTTTTGTGATAACTTATTTCACTCAGCATAATGTCCTCAAGTTTCATCCATATTGTAGCATGTAATAGAATTTCCTTTTCTTTTTTTAAGGCTGAATAATATTCCATTGTATGTATATACCACAGTGTCTCTATCCATTTATCTGTCAGTGGACATTTGGGCTGTTTCCACTTCTTGACTATTATGAATAATGCTACAATGAACATGGGTGTGCAAGTATCTCTTCAAGATGTTATTTTCATTTCTTTTGGATATATGCCCAAAAGTGGGAGAGGTAATAACTCTTTGATTAGAAACTTTGTCTTTCGTCTTTCCAGTCTAAAAGAGGTCCCTCATCCCTGTCAGTCTATGTCATTATCCTGTTCAATATTTCTTAAATACTTGACATTATATTGTATATATATATGTCTCTCAAAATAGAATATTAGTTACATGAGACCAGGAACTTTATTTTACTCACTGTTATCTCTTTAGAACTCAGATTAATGCCTAGTACATAGTAGACACTAATAAAAATTGGTTGAAGGGACAAATAAATTGGATAAAATGGAAAGTTAGAAGTAAATATGCCTGCATTCAAGTATCTTTGCTGTTGTTGTCATTGTCGTTTGATTTTTCTCATCTTTACCTTTCTCCTTTCTATTTTCAGAATATGAGTGATGCTATGGCAATCTTGCACAAACTACAGACAGGCTTGGATGTAAATGTAAAATTCACTGGTGTTCGAGTATTTGAATATACACCGGAATGCATTGTATTTGATCTTCTTGATATTCCTTTATACCATGGGTGGTTAGTGGATCCACAGGTAAGTAGAAAATTTAAAATTATATAAACGCAAATGTAGTAAAATTTTATTCATTTGGAAATTTAATCTAGATTTATATTTTCTGATTGTTATTTATTTATCATTTATTTCTTTATTTCTTTATGGGGAGAGACAATGTGTGAGCTGAAATCAAGAGCTGGACACTTAACCAACTGAACCACACAGGTGTCCCTGTGATTGTTATATTTTTGTGCTTTTACCTGAAAATAGCCAAATTGTGAGGTTCAGGGGACTGTCCTCCAGACTGCTCAATTTGTCCAAGACTTCTGACTATAACTTCAAGGAGTTAGGAGTCACCTACAAAGTTGAGTCCCGATTCTCACCAATACTTGTTATTAGATATTATTTGGAATATAGTCATACTAATAGGTATAAAATTGTATCTCATTGTGGATTTGTTTGTATTTCTTAGGAGAAATGTCTGCAGATTCTTTCCCCATTTTTAATTGGGCTATTTGTCTTTTTCTTACAGAGTTGCAAGAGTTCTTTATATATTCCAGGTGTAAGTCTCTTACTAGATATATGGTTTTTAAGTATTTTTCTACCATTCTGTGGATAGTCTTCACTTTCTTGATGGTGTTCTTGAAGCCCAAAAGTTTTTAATTTTGATGACGTCCAATTGATCTTTTTTTTTTCTTTTGTTGCTTTACTTTTGGTGTCCTAAAAAGGCTTTGCCTAACTCAAAGTCACAAAGATTTACTCCTGTATCTTCTAACAGTTTTATAAAGTTTTAGTGCTTATATTTAGGAGTGTGATCAATCATTTTTGAGTTAATCTTTGTATATAGTTTGATGAGGGATCCAATTTTATTCTTTTGTATGTGGATATCTAGTTGTCCTAGTAGTATTTGTTATAGTCTTTGTACAAGATTATTCTTTCCCCTCATTGAATTGTCTTGGCACTCAGACTGATCTTTATAAAATAACCCTCCCCTTGATTCCTTTGCCCCCCTTCTTCTCTTAAAAACCTCCACTATAACTCCAATATGATACAAAATCTTTGTTATGATACGCAGCATGACCTAGACTCTGCCTGTCTAACTTCACCTCTTATAATTATCCCTTTTTTTTTCTTTTCTTTTTTTTAACTACTCTCTAGTAAAGTTAACTGCTCGCCTGTTCTTCAGACATGTCAAATTCATTTCTTTTTTTTTTTTTTTTAAGATTTATTTATTTATTTGACAGAGATCACAAGTAGGCAGAGAGGCAGGCAGAGAGAGAGGAGGAAGCAGGCTCCCCGCTGTGCAGAGAGCCCGATGAGGGGCTCGATCCCAGGACCCTGAGACCATGACCTGAGCCAAAGGCAGAGGCTTTAACCCACTGAGCCACCCAGGCGCCCCTGAAATTCATTTCTATTTCAGATTTTTCTGCTGGCTGATTGCCTACTGTGGAACATTGTCTTACTACCCTAATACGTTGTTCTCCCAGATCTTCATGTTTCTGGTACCTCATTTTTCAGATCTCAGGTCAAATATCACCTTGTTAGACCCTTTCTGACAACTTGTTGAAGTTAGTCAGCCTCTTTTCCCCAGCCATTTCCTCCCCCATGACCGTATTTGATTTTCTTTACCACTTACCATTATTTGGAATGATTATTTACTTCTTTACTTGATTGACTCTCATCTCCCAGTAGAATTTTTTTTTTAAGATTTTATTTATTCATTTGACAGACAGAGATCACAAGTAGGCAGAGAGGCAGGTAGAGAGAGAGGGGGAAGCAGGCTCCCTGCCGAGCAGAGAGCCCGATGCGGGACTCGATCCTAGGACCCTGACATCATGATCTGAGCCGAAGGCAGCAGCTTAACCCACTGAGCCACCCAGGTGCCCCTCCCAGTAGAATGTTTTATGAAAGCTGGGCTCTGATATCTCATTGTTTAGAACAGTGGTTGGCACATAGTAGGTTCTTAGTAAATAATGATCAATGGCATGAATCATGTATACATGTCTCCATGTGTTAACTATAAGGACAGAGAGATCATAATAGCAATAGTTTCTTCATCCCTGTCTGTTGGTAAAAGCAACTGGTAGTCTGGGCAAGGAAAGCATGGCTTACTGTAAACAGGGCATCTGTATCTTTATTGGCATTCTGTCTCTGACAGTATCACTGAAAAGTGTAACCATGTCCAGCATTTTACAAATCCAGGGTGAGCCATATCAGATCCTGGCAGATGACAATGCCAGGTTGTCTAGGAGAATGAGCTGACAGCCTGAGGAACCTAAGCCTGAGTTCTTAAAAATTGTACTCAGATCATCTCTCTGATTGTCTGTGTAGAGCTATATATTGTCCAGTAAATAGTTGAATTCATATGCTTAAAGAAAAACATATTCAAATGTAGAACTGAAATTGTTTGTCAGACTTTTCTGGCATACACAGTGGGTTTTCACACTCTTGGAAGGGGTGAGGGCAGTGCTTTTTATCTATTTTACCTACTTATTTTGTGACAGAATGATTCTGCTGATGAGAAAGGAAAAAAAAAAACAAGGCAAAGTTTGAAATCTATAGGTGTAGATGAGCTACCTCTCAGAACTGGTTAGTATTCTGATGATGTATTCTGCAAATGATTATCTTGCAAATAAATTTCAGCTGTTCTTTTGATGGCAGGCACCAGAATTCAGCCACTGAGAGGATATTTCTCCATTATTAATTGATAATAACTCTTTAAAAGCAACATTGGAAGCCAGATAATGGTGGAAATGATATATTGAATGTACTGAAAGAAGACAAATGCTAACCTGTAATCCTGTTCCCAGAAAAATTATATTTCATGAATGGAACAAAATCATTTTTGTAGATTAATTAAATTAAGATTGCTTCCTTGGGGTGCCTGGCTGGCTCAGTCAGTAGAGCATATGACTTTTGATCTCAGGGTTGTAAGTTTGAGCCCCACACTGGGTGTAGAGATTACTTAAACATTTTTTTAACTCTAGAAAATTAAAAAAAAACAAAAAACTTCCTGGCAATAGACCAACATTAATGGAAATTCTAAACAAGATTTTAAAAGGAAGCAAAATAATCTCAGATGGAGGGATAAGTGAATGAAGAGAAAAATAACATGATAAATATACATGTAGACTGTATCAAATAATAACACTGTCTTGGGATTTTAAAAAAGAACATTAGCAAATACAAAAATAATAACATAAGTTGGGAGAAAGGTAAAGTATTCTAAGGGTCTAGAATTAATTGTTCAAGAAGAGAGTATCAACTTCTGACTTTGTGTGGGGGGTAGATGTTATAATTTCTATAACTTTGTCCAATGTGGTAGCCAAGTGTTGCTATTTAAATTTAATTAAAAATTTAGTTTCTGAGTTGCACTAGGTACATTCCAATTGTTCAGTAGCCACATGTGGCTAGTGGGTATCTTATTGAACAACACAGATTTGGAATATTTCCATTATTACTGAATGTGCTGTCAGATAATGCTCTTTAAGAGTAACTGTGAAAAGAATAGAAAACATAGTGCGTAACTTCTAGATTAGTAGAAAAGAGAAAAACTAATCTAAAAAAAGGAAGAAGAGGTAAAGGAATGTTGAACCGATGAGACAAAGAGAATAGATTTAATAAATTTAAGTATATAAATAATTATAGTAAGTGTTAAATAGGACTAAATGCTCTAGTTAAAAGTGGTTCTGAGGCTGGATTTAAGTATCTATATTTATTTTTCACAAGAGATAGAAAAAACAAAGATTACAAATAAAGAGAGGGAAAAAAAGATGCCATACAACTACTTAATGTTTAATTTGCCAAGGAGATATAATTATGTTAAATTTGTATGTGCCTGGAGATACCTAGAAAGTAAATACCTGACTGATTGCTCATTCTCTGAACCCATGGGAACTGTCACAAAGAATAAAGGTCAGTTTTTTACTACAAAAAAAACAAAATTTGTATGCATCTAATCCTATAATCTCAAAGTACATAAAGCAAAATTTAACAGAATTATAAAAAGAAATACATTACATGCTGGAATATGTTGTAGCTTTCTCTGTAACTGATAGGAGCAGAAAACAAAACCTACTGAATGTTATGTTTTTTTTTTTAAATTAATAAACTTGTTTTAATAATTTCAGATTTACAGGAAATGTGCAAAGATGTTAACAGAGAGTTCCTGCGTACTTTTCACCCCATTTCTTTTAATCTTATATGACCTTGGTACACATATCAAAACTTAATATTGGTACATTACTATTAGCTAATATAGCTAATAGTATTAGTGAAGACTCATACTTCACCAATTCATTTTTTAAGTTTTTATGTAAATTCCAGTTAACATACAGTATAATATTAATTTCAGGTGTATAATGTATTAATTGAACACTTCCACACATCACCTGGTGCTCATCATGACATGTGTACTCTAAAATCCCCATCACCTTTCTCACCCATTCCCCACCCACCTCTCTCTGGTAACCATCAGTTTGTTCTCTACAGTTAAGAGTTTGTGTCTTGGTTTTCTTCCTCCCTTTTTTTTCCCCTTTGCTTATTTGTTTAATTTTTTAAATTCCACATGAGTGAAATCATATGGTATTTGTCTTTCTCTGACTGGCTTATTTCACTTAGCATAATACACTGTAGCTCTATCTCTGTCATTGCAAATGCCAAGGTTTCCTTCTTTTTTGTGGCTGAGTAATATTCCTGTGTGTGTGTGTGTGTGTACCACATCTTCTTTATCTGTTCATCAGTTGATGGACATTTGGGCCTTTCCATAATTTGGCTATTGTAGATAATGCTGCTATCAACATTGGGGTGTGTGTATCCCTTTGAATTAGTATTTTTGTATTCTTTGGGTGAATACCTAGTAGTGTTTTGGCTGGAGCATAGGATAGTTCTGTTTTTGGGTTTTTTTTTAAGATTTTATTTATTTATTTGACAGAAATCACAAGTAGGCAGAGAGGCAGGCAGAGAGAGAGGGAGAAGCAGGCTCTCTGCTGAGCAGAGATCCCAGGACCATGAGATCATGACCTGAGCTGAAGGCAGAGACTTAACCCACTGAGCTACCCAGGCACCCCGATAGTTGTGTTTTTAAGTTCTGCAGGAACCTCCATACTGTTTTCCAGAGCAACTGCACCAGTTTGCATTCCCACCAACAGTGCAAGAGGATTCCTCTTTCTCCGCATCCTTGCCAACTCCTGTTATTTTTTGTGTTGTTGATTTTAGCCAGGCTGGCAGGTGTGAGATGATATCTAATTGTACTTTTGATTTGTATTTTTCTGATAATGAGTGATATTGAGTACCTTTTCATGTGTCTCTTAACCATATGTCTTCTTTGGAAAAATGTCTGTTCACATCTTCTCCCCATTTTTTTAATTGGACTATTTGGGGGTTTTTTGGGTGTTGAGTTTTATAAGTTCTTTATATTTTGGATACTAACCCTTTATCAGATATGTCATTTGCAAATATCGTCTCCCATTCCATGGGTCACCTTTTAGTTTTGTTAATTGTTTTCCTTTGCTCTGCAGAAGCCTTTTATTTTGATGTAGTTTCAGTAGTTTGTTTCTGCTTTTATTTCCCTTGCCTCAGGAAACATATCTAGAAAGAAGTTGCTACAGCTGCTATCAAAGAAGTTATTGCCTGTATTCCCCTCTAGTATTTTTATGGTTTCAGTTCTCACACATTTCACCAATTTTTCCACTAATTTTTGTTGTTGTTGTTGTTGTTCCATAATCTAATCTAGAATAACACATTGCATTTAATCATCCTATCTTCCTTGTCTCCTCCTGTCCATGACATTTTCTCTTTTTTTTTTCTTGAACCTGACAATTCATTCTTTTTATACATTCATGAAATTTACAAAAACTGACCTACTATAGGGCCATAAAGCAAGTTTCACCAAATTTCTAAGGATTTAAATCACATAGAATGTAGAATATCCTTTGACCACAGTGCGATTGAGCTAGAGAAATCAGTAGAAAAACAACAGACATTGTTTGCACCAAAAATTGATAATGAAAGTTAGAGTATATTTTTACCTGCACAATAACTAAGTCCATATCAAAACTTGCGAGTAGAGGGATTTTTAAAATCCTAAATTCATTAATTAATGAGTAAGAAAAGATTAAAAGCCAATAAACTATATACCTTTTAAATAGCAGAAAGTGCTAAAAAAAAAAGATCAGAAAGTATTTTTTATTTTTTTTATTTTTTTTTTTTTTAAAGATTTTATTTATTTATTTGTCAGAGAGAGCAAGGGAGAGAGAGCGAGCACAGGCAGACAGAATGGCAGGCAGAGGCAGAGGGAGAAGCAGGTTCCCTGACGAGCAAGGAGCCCGATGCGGGACTCGATCCCAGGATGCTGGGATCATGACCTGAGCCGAAGGCAGCTGCTTAACCAACTGAGCCACCCAGGCGTCCCCAGAAAGTATTTTTTAAAAAAGCAAAGAGTATTAAAATAGTAAATATATAATAATGAAGATTAACAAAGCTAAAATCTTCAAAATTCTTGAAGTAAACCTTCTTCAAAGAGAATTTTAAAATGAGAAACAGAAGGGGCACCTGGCTGGCTCATTTGGTAGAGTACACAACTCTTGATCTCAGCGTTGTGAGTTTGATCCCCACACTGGGTATAGAGATTACTTAAAAACAAAATCTTTTTAATAAATAAATAAAATGACAGAAAATGAAATTTTAAAAATATGTCATTTACATAGCATAAGTTCTTAGGAATAAAGCTGACAAAAAGATGCACAAGATCTCTGCATGAACAATTTTAAATTTGAGAGAAATTAGAGACCTATGTAAATGTAAGTCTCTATTCTTAGATTTTAGATTTTAAGACAATTTATACAGATGTCTATTCTCTCTAAAGTAAGTTATAGTTTCAGTATGACCCCAAACAAAATCCTAACAGATTTATGGGGAGTAGTTGTGGAATGAGACAATTGGATTCTGCAATTTATGTGGAAATGCAAAGGGCTGGGAACAGAAGCTATGATATACTTGAAGCAGAACAAGCAAGGAGGGCTTGCTCTTCCAGATAGGAAATACCTTAAATATTATAATTAAGAATTGGACAAATGATAGAGAATAGAGAAGCCAAAAGACCATGCATACATAGACAGAAAGAGGGCACTGTAGAGCAACAGGGAGTCCTTATAATAAAAGGTGCTAAGGCAATAAGGTAGCCTTTACAAATTTAATTAGATAGCCAGTTAGATAGCCAGTTCAGATTTCTAATTCGATAGTCAATTAAAAAGAATGAAATCATTTCCTCCAACTCAGAGCATAAAATTCTGTTCCATATGCATTGATGTTTAACTGTAAAAGCTAAAACTAAATAAGTTTGAGAGTATGTTTCTGACCTTATTGATAGGAAAGGATTTTTAAACAAATACATTAACCATGGAGAGCTTTGGTAAACATGACTACATTAAAATTGAGAACTTGTATTTATTTAAAGAAATCCTGAAGAAAATGTAAAAGCAAGCCCCTGAGAGGATTACAACTTATATAATGAATAAAGAGCTACTACAAATATATATATATATATATGTGTGTGTTTTAAGATAAACAACCTCATTTAAAAAAGGAAGCAAATTATTTGAACAGGCATTTTATAAAAATGGATATCCAAACAACTAGTGAACATATGAACTAGTCATTAGGGAAATGGAAATAAAAACCAAAATGAGTTATCACTATATGCCCATTAGAACATAGAACAATTAATATTTAAAAGTCTGACAGTACTAAATGTTGGAGAAGATGTGCAATGTAGAGAATTCTCATTTCGCGCTGATGAGGAAATAAATTGGCTTTCTGCTTTGGAAAGCAGTTTGGAGTTCTAAAGTAAAGTTGATGATAAGCATACCTTAAGACTTAGCAATTTGACTAAACATATTTCCTAGAGAAACTCTTTGTGTGTAGAATTGGATAAATGTATAAGGCTATTCATGGCGATATTTTTTGTCATATCCCAAAACTGCAAGCAACTTAGCCATCAAAAAATGAGTGAAAAAAAATTATATTATGCTATATCCATACTATGGAATACTATACAGTGAAAATGAACAAAAACAGCTGTACACCACTACATCTAACTACCTAGCATATATTTGCTCATTTGGTTTGTTGTTTGTCTTTACTCTAGAATGTAACCTTAATGAAAGCACAGACCATCTCTTTTGTTCACTGCTGAGCCTGCAGTCTCTAACAGCAACTGGTACACAGCAGTGCATAAAAGGCTCCCAAATGAATTCATTTACTGAAATGCTAATGTAGAGATTTGGCCTATGAAATCTCTGTATTGAAATCTTCATATTGTTTATTGCTGGTCTATAGAAGTGCAGTTGATTTTTGTGTATTGATCTTGTATTTGTATTTTGTGGATTCCTTAGGATTAAAAATTCATACCTTTTGGAAA
The DNA here is from genome assembly GCF_902655055.1 of Lutra lutra. NCBI lineage: Eukaryota > Metazoa > Chordata > Mammalia > Carnivora > Mustelidae > Lutra > Lutra lutra. Next base: position 39,972,949 of record NC_062284.1, read on the forward strand.
GACTTAATGAAGTTGAGTCACTAAAGAAAATTGCTATAAAGAGTAAAAGTGTTAAGAAAAATAATGAAAATCTAAAGTTGCTGTGCCCTCAGATTGCTTCTTAAGGGTCTAAGTTTTCACTTTAAATAAAAACTGGAAGCCATACTCTTATGTTGTTTACATAGAATTTAAGATTCTGCTTTCAAAGAAAAAGTTATTTGGCTCTACATCAAAAGACACAAGTGAATACATTGTGTATTTTAACATGAAATGTTCAAGGTGTATATATAAAATTTTTTCACAACTCCTTGCTTTGACTTTTTTTCAATTAACTGCTCTTCTCAATAGTTGGTCCCACAATGGTTCAGAGGCGTTTTCTATCCTAGAATTTTGCAGGAACAAAATAATTGTAGCCTAGGGCAGTTTTCCCTAAACTTTGCTATGCAACAGTGGAATGAAAATTTAGACAATTGAGAAGCAACTTGAGCCTGGAATTCTTTTAGATCTTTTTTACAAGCTCTCCAGTTTGAGAACTATTGTCCAGAGTATTATTTGTACAGATACTATGTGAAGAATTGTATTCAAAGTATAAGTGTTCAAGAAGATCATTTGGATGTGGAAAGAAAACATTGGCCCTCTTATGTTATATCATTATATTAATTTGTATTTGTTTAATCAATACAGTAGTACATGTAAATAGATTAAAAGTAAATATATGTTACAGATGGGATGGCAATCAAAACAAGGTGTTTAAACACCAGAAACCTATTTTTCTTCAATAGTCAAAGCAAAGTATAATGGGAGGAGAGTAGAGATGCCCAATTTCATTTTCCTATATCTTAAGACATTGCATTTACTTTTCTACTTTACTGCCAAGGACAAAGATTAAATAAGTCTCATGAGGCAAATTCTATCCCTGATTAATATATATTAACTTTTCTTCAGGAAAATGATATGGTTATGTCTACTTGCATCTCCACTATACTTTCCTAAGGACTAAATAAATAAAATGGGAGAACTTTGTTAATCCCATAAATTATCTTTAGATTTGCCTTGCTCTAAATACAGAATATTTGTTTTTTAGAAAAAAATGAAATGTTCTTATTTTTCCCCCTGAAATGGTTTATTTTTTATTTTAATCACTTAAATGCATCTTCACAACCTTAAGAAATAAAGTTGCATGTTATAATCCCATTTCATCATTTTTTGCGTAATTGAAATACAGCTAAGCAATATTTTTCATAATATGTTATAATGAGCTGTAAACAAAATTAGGAACTGTTGGATGTTGATTTTCTTTTTCATAAGTAATATTTTTACATTTAATATTAGAATAAAACCCTAAAAAGTGATATGGGTTTCTTTGTTATTGTTTTTAATCTTACCGTGATTAGTGAGACAGTCATTTGTTTTCTAGATTGATGACATTGTAAAAGCTGTTGGTAACTGCAGCTACAACCAACTAGTGGAGAAGATCATCTCTTGTAAGCAGTCAGACAATAGTGAGCTCGTTAGTGAAGGTGGGTGAGTGCTCCTAATACCTGATTTATTCTTGGCAAAATAATTTGTGTTATAATTTTTTAGTAGCTTTTAAGTGTCACAAATAAGACTTCTAAAGAATCCAAGTGATGCTACTTGTAGGAATTATAAAAGAAGTAATTATTCATAAAGATACCAGTGAAAGGTTTTTTATCTAGAATGCTTTTCACTTGACTTCTAAAATCAGGCCTGGATTCTACTAAAAGTCTTTGGAATCACTTGTTAGCTTTGATATGGTCAATTGCCCAGGAGTTATTGATAATTACCTTTCTTACAAAAGGATTATTATTTGGGAGTACTGAGTGAACTTTACAATTCCTCCTCTAATTGATTGAAATGAGTATTATGTACTCAAGTGTTTATTTTAATAGAGTTCTGCCTTATGTTTCAGTACAATATAGTGTATCAGAGAACCATTCTAAATGAAAGTATACCTCAGATCATCAGATTTCCTAATCCCTAACTAATTAAAATTTTTAAATTTATCATTATAGAAGCAGTTTCATGTTTTTTTCAATCTGTGTTCTGGTCAATGAAGAGAAAAGTACATTTGAAACCAGAGTGCTTTTGGGATCCATAGTATTTGGATATACCTTTCCTACAGCCCACTTCACTTATAAATGTGCATGAATACTTGGGCTGGGCTCCTGTTCTCCTCCGTTTGAAGGATAAACGAGAGAGGAAATGATGAGAATAGGGAATGGGCTTCGTCATCATCATCCTCTCAGACACAGGTCTTTTACATGAGGTATAATAAAAGTTGATTATAATCACCACATTAAAAATATACCTAAGTGACTACAAGAGTATATAAGAACATATGAGAAGCTATTTACATGTATCACATGCTACATTAATCAAGTAATTATTCAATTACCCATAAATTTAAATGTTTATTCAAGAAGCAGGTAGCAGGAAAAGAGAGTATTTTAGTGGAGACTTATCCTAGGTTTTTGGTGTGGTTTTTTTTTTTGTAATCATCCTAGGTTTTTACTTTCAATAAATACATAAATATGCAGGGATACCAATCACTGATTTGTATAACAGCTCTTTCACTGCAACCCAAGGCAACAAAATTTTAATTTTAGGGGACAGAGGAGCAACAAAAGCTGTTAAAAATACTTTCAAATTTTATAAAAAATAAAAAAAATTATAAAAAAAATACTTTCAATTAACAAAATTCCATTCACTAGAACTTTTCCTTTCTTACCCAAACTTTCATTACTATATATTCCTGAACAAATAGACTATAAAAAAAATTTCCATGTGTAGATGCCTGCTCTCTGTAATTTCTGATATGCTATTCAGTAGTAATTGAGGGGACATAGGATTCAGCAAGTGTTAATAAATGGAATGATAGCTGTAAAAATGATGTTTGGGTGAACAGGCTTATAGGATGGGAAGCTATGGGGAATACTTGATAACAGCATTTTTCCTAAGCCAGGCTGTAATGTAACAAGTAATGTAATGTACTTAGGCAATATGCTAATTAACAAAGTGAACAACAACAAAAATCCAGCCCCTTCGTCACTTCTCCTTTCTCTCTACCTGATATTACAATTATTGTTACTATTTCTCTAACATAAACTGTAACTAATTTATATAGTATTGATACCTTGAGAAGAACTCCTTGATAAAAGCAAGGAAGGAATCACCCTCTTTAGTGCTATAGAATTTTGGGGCAATATGTACCAGAATTGATTAATTTCTTGGTATATAAATTTTATATGGTAGAATTCTGCATGTCAGATTTTTATAGCAAGGAATAATTTTATACAGATTTCAGTATACTACAAATGTATAGTCTGTTTGAAATAATTATTCAGTTACAGTAGTTTATTTGTATAGGCACTAAGAAATGGTATAGGAAAGAAAAGACCACAATGGACATTTTTACTTACAATATAGCAATTTAGCTTCCTCGCATTGTTTTCTTCCTCATATTTCTTGGGTATAGTGTTCAGCTGAAGGAGTCTGCTTCCTTATTCTCTTTGGCCCACAACTGTAACTTTCCTTCTGAATCAATAAAATATCCCAAAGGTGGTTTATTTCTAAACCTTCTTTATTAAAAAGTATTAAGCTTTAATCTCAGGTGGTAACTACTTTTTTTTTTTTAATTCAAATATTTCATCTCTGTAAGGTGTAGGATACAAGATATATTTTTACTATCATTCTTTTTGATGAAAAACCAATGTTATTTAGCTAAATAGAATTAGATATTCTTTTACCTTCTTTCAGATAACATTTTTTTTTCTTTTGATGGCAATACCTTGTAAGTAAAAGTACAGAACTTTTACATGTACTTAGAGAGTATGTATTATTTGCTACATCTTTTGGGTGACAGTACTTTTTTGAATCTAGTTATAATGATGGTTATGGCATGGCAGCAAAAATCAGTAAGGAAAAAAAAAAAAAACGCACAGTACCAGCTGCCAGACTTTGCTTGAGCTGGTCATTTAATTCCAGTTGCTTTCTTAGGAATAATTTCTTCTTTAACAGTTATTCCTAAGTTTAAAAAAAAGCTCAAGTAATTCCAGGATATTCATTTATTTAAATATTTATTGAGCTTTTATCATATGCCATCAACAGTGAAGATTATAGTTTGAATTCATGTTCTTTCTGATTAAATGATACTGATTTACTCTTCTTTTTCTTTATTTTGAAAACTCAGACTCATGAAAAAATTGGAATAGTACAATGATTATAATCCACTTTGCCTGAATTCACCAATTATTAACATATTGAAGTTTTGCTTTCTTTCTCTGTAGACACACACACACACACACACACACACACACACTTTCCTAAATCATGTGAGAATTAATTGCAAGTATCATAGAACTTTATCCATTAATGCTTCAGCAGTTGTCTCCTAAAAACAAGAGTTCTATGTAGTCATAATACAATTATCTCAGGAAATTTAGCATCAATGCAAATGATGCTACTTGTAGCAAATACAGTATACTTATCTAATAATACTATTCATGTTCTCAATTTTCCAATTGTCCCAATAATGCCCCTTTTAGCTTTGAAGATTTTTCAGTGTAGGTTCCAATCAAGAATCATTTAATTGTCATTTCAATTGAGCTTCCTGTAATCTAGAACAGATCCCAAATCTTTTTTCTCTTCTTTTTTTTCTTTTTGGTCTTTTCTGATACTGACTTTTCTTAATTAGTCCAGGCCAGTTTTTTTGTAGAATAGTCCTCAATTTGGATTCATTTGATTGTTTCGTCATGAGTAGAATAGGTCATATATTTTTGGTGGGAATACTACATAGGTGCTGGATACCATGCCTTTCCCAGTGCATCACATTCAGGTGGTACAAGATGTCTGATTATCCCATTATTGGTGATGTTGAAATATGATTAAGGCAGTATCTGCCAGATTTCTTTGTTGTAAAGATGCCCTTGCCTTTTGTAATTAATTAGTAATCTCTGATATCGTGCTTTGAAACTGTGTGAATACCCTGTTCCCTAATAATCTTTTAGCTAGTACAATTGACATTCACTGGTTCTTGTCTGAATCAACCCCTACTATGGTGATTATGATATTTCTCTTATTCCTTCTATGTTTATTAGTTGGCAGTCTTCTGTAAAATAAAAAGTGTTTTCTTCTCCTCCATTAAGCTTTTAAATATTCCATGAAAATCACAGGGCTCATTTTAAGAGTTGGCAAAAGAATTAGGAAACATTGTTCTCTATAAGTCTAAATTAGAATATGTTTTATGGCTTGGGAGAAATACAATTCAGTTTGCATTTATAATAATCAGCACTAAATTTTTAAACTTAATAACAGTAATTCTCCTGGCCTCCAGTCTTCACTTTGCTGTAACTAGTTTTATGTCCTTGAGCAAGTCATGTATTCTTTTTTTTTTTTCATGTATTCTCTCTTGAGCTGATATCCTGTTCTCTAGAAAGTAGTAGCTGAGAAAGACCTTTCTAGTGTAGCATTTTTGAATTTCACACACATGAAATAATGTTGTGAATTCAGTAATCTCCACTCATTTTTTTTTTAAATTTTTTAAAATTTATTTGACAGAGAGTGACACAGCGAGATTGGGAACAGAAGCAGGGGGTACGGGAGAGAGAAAAGCAGGCTTCCCGCCAAGCAGGGAGCCCGATGCGGTGCTTGATCCCAGGACCCTGGGATCACGACCTGAGCCAAAGGCAGACACCCAACGACTGAGCCACCCATGCACCCCTCCACTCTTTTTTTTTTTTTTTTATCTTTTTGAAAGGAATTTTTAGAGAGGATATTGTGTGAGATGTGGGAGGGGTATTTAGAAACATCTTTCTGAAGGAAGCATTTAGTAACATGGATATTACATAGAGCAGTGCTACTTCTCAGCATAGGTATAGTGCTTAAGACTTACTGTTATATATAGCAAGTGCTTTAGTATATAACTGATATATTGTCCTCAGTAACTTAGTACTTTGCAAAGTAATGGTAATAATTGAAACAGGGAGCTCTTCTAAATATATAAATGCAGGAAGTTGCAAATGAGCTATAAATTTCCTTTGGCAGGGACCTTCTATATAACTTTTTTGCACTTCCCCTCCAGCCTTAACCAATTCCTTGGAATAGTGTGATACATTGGTAGCTTTTTACAACCACTTTGCAGCTTGAAATGCTCTAGCTTGACACTAAGGGTGAGGGATAGAGAGGGAGTGGAATAAACCTATGTCATCCAGCTGCCTCTGGCCCTACCAAGTTTATTTTCAATTTCTTGTTGAGGTGTCAGTTTCTTAATGGAGGTTTCTCTTTTCTCCCTGTAACTGCGCCTCTCTGCCCACTTATAAAACTTTTTAGAGCTTTCTGTTCCACCCTACCCCACCCCCACCCTCACCCCCATTGCTACTGAGACATTCCTTATTAAAGGAAAGGAGCATAAGGATGAAGGAAGAAAAAAGAAGGAAAGAAGAAGAATACAGGTTTTCAAGTTATTTACACAGATTCTCATTATTCCTGGTAGTTACATTCTGTAAAGTTGCTGTGAACATTCAATTCATGAATACTGAGCCACTGCTCCTAGGGGAAACACAAGAGTAGGTTCCTATGAGCCTCTGGTCACAAGATTTTCATCACAAATGAAAATATAACCTTGTTTTATTTGTGTTTCTGTTTAGAGACATTTATTTATTTATTTAGACATTTATTTAATACATATTGTTGATTCATTAACATCAAACACGTGGCCAACAGCACTATAACTCATGTCTGAATGAATCTGCAAAAATGTGTTTTCTCTATAGGGCACATCACAGCCTTTGACTCCCCAGCACTTCAGCAGTATGCTTGAGGGCCATTTTACACACCCCGAAAGGCATACCTAACAGACTGTGAAAAGTCTGTTTATAGTAAGAAAGCTGAAATAAGAAGGCAGAACATTGCCTTGCTTGACCTCAGTGGGGAATGTGTGCATTGAGTGACTCAAAAATTTTGCCACTTTGCCCAGATCCAAGATTTACCCTGAAGCACAGCAAGTATTGATTTTTGGATTCATAAATAAATTTTAGTTACTAGGCAAGTTTGCAGGTATGAAAGTACACAAATAATGAGGATCAACTGTACATACATCTTTTAAATTAAACCCCAGTAAACTTTATATTTCACTGTGTTTGAAAAGAAAAGAGATCATTTCTGTCTCTGAACTTGATATATCTACATAATGAGTGGTATATGTGGAAGGACATTAGGATAAAAGTGGCATCAGTTATCCCAATTTTTTCTACTTAGTCTCACACCTACTTTAAGTTTTTAGTCTTTTATTTAGCAAAAACTGAACAGTTTGTGAATTGAGAATTATCTAGGGTCTTTGTTAACATCTTAAAACAACTGAAGTTGTTAAACACCTTTCCACTGGGAAAGTCACTGTTGACATACATCTTTAATTCCTACTTTTTAAATTGCTAACTCATGCCTTCTTATTTGTTTTAATAGGCTTTAGTGTTATTTTGTCTGTATCTTCTATTGGTAGTTGCCTAAAATCCTTTTTGGAAGTAGGTGGAGTATAAGCAAATACATTTATTGTTAAAAAGAAGCTCATGTAACTGTTTCTTTAGGATGAAGAATGTCTATAGACACATCTTCCATAGCAGAATTACAAAGAAAAATCTTCAATTTGGAGTCATCATGTTATAGTAGTTAAATCTTATTTTGATTGGCCTTTCTTCATACTTGGACCACAATATAAATAGAAAAAACTTTTTAATTCTGAAATTATTCTTCTATCTAATATTATGCATTGGTTCCATAGGCTTTGTAGCTGAGCAGTTTCTAAATAACACAGCCACTCAACTGACATACCATGGATTATGTGAACTAACTTCAACGGTTCAGGAAGGAGAACTTTGTGTGTTCTTTCGGAATAATCATTTTAGCACCATGACCAAATACAAGGTATGATATAGAAATAGCTATTTAATTGTTATTCTAAATTAAAGGAGCTGGATTTAGAGGTGTCTTATGATCTACTTCAAAATAAAAATAAATTCAGCATAATATTCTTTATTCATCGGATTTATGAAGGTAATTATTAAATATTTAGGATGCAGTGGATTCACAATTTAAGTGTTACTTCAAATCAGCTTTTTGTTTTAATTCTCAACTCCTTTTTCACAGATTACTGTGTTAAAAAATATTATTTCCTAAGAAAAAAAGATAAAGAGATAGAACTATGATTGCTAAAGATGGATGTATATCTTTGAGGGGAAGTTAGAAGAAAGAATGAGGATTTGTCTTTATGATAGTGTTTATTATTACTAAAGCTATCAGTGTGACTTTAAATTCTTCTTATGCCATTTATGGCTCTGCAAAAAAATCTTACTGATTTATCCTCTTTGTCATTTCTTCACCCATATCTCTTCCATTTTGACAGCTGCTGCCTATTTGAGGAGTTCCGCAACTTAAGGGGGCCTTCCATGGTAGAATACTACTCTGATCGTGTCAGTAATATAGGAAAAATGCTCAGTAGCACTCAGTGCTTAGAAGATAAAAATGCAAGGTGTTTTCTGCTATCGTCCTGTGCCAACACTGTACTTAGCCATATAGTCTGCCTACTCATTAATAATCATCTGTCTTCATACACACTTAATGCTTTACCATTTCTGCACTTTTTCCATCATTTCTTACTCCTTAATTCCTATTTGAAAAGATCCTCACTCCTCTTAGCTTATCCACATTTCACCTAGCTTTTAAGAAGCCTTTCAAATACTAACTCTCCAGTACAGCTACTCCTTTTCTCCTAAAACCAGTAGTTCTCAACCAGGTTGTATGCTAGAACTACTTGGAAGCTTTTTAAAAAATACCAATGCCCAGACTTCACTACAAACTCAGTTCAATCAGAATGTGTAAAGGTAGGACCTAAGGATCTGTATTTGTTAAATGCTCCCCAGGTGATTTAAATGTACAGCTGATGCTGAGGATCACTACTTTACCCAACCTCCTCTAGCTGCTGTGAGCCATGTCATTCTTATTTCCCTTATGGATGAGTACCTAGTTACCAGTTGTCTTTTCGTGTAAATGTGCCTTCTTTCTCTAAATGAAAGTAAGTGGATTGAAGTTAGAAATGGGGTCTTCATATTTGCTTCAACACTTTAATCAATGAATTGCACAAAGCAGTGTAAAATAGTGATTTGTTTGCTTACATATGAATGCCCTAAGTACTGAGCAGTATGTGGAATTGTTGAATCACTATATTGTACACCTGAAACTAATAACACTGTATGTTAATTACACTGGAATTTAAATTTTAAAAAATTAATTTAAGGGGCACCTGGGTGGCTCAGTGGGTTAAGGCCTCTGCCTTCGGCTCAGGTCATGATCCCAGAAGTCCTGGGATCGAGCCCCACATCGGGCTCTCTGCTCCATGGGGAGCCTGCTTTCTCCTCTCTCTCTCTGCCTGCCTCTCTGCCTACTTGTGATCTCTGCCTGTCAAGTAAATAAATAAAATCTTAAAAAAAAAAAATTAAAAAATACTCTAAAGCCTTAGCTCTCTTGTTGTATTAGTTAGAGCAGGGGTTCATTTGTATTGTTCCCACATTTGAGGTAGTTGTGTGCTAGGTGCTGGCCCAGAGTCACCCATACTTTTCAGAAATTTAAGGCTCCAAAACTTAGAATCAGAATTACTGCCATATAGTGTATATTGCTAAGTCATCTTGCTTGACCGGATCTCTTCAAGTCCACACCTCAGTCATTTAACAAATACTATTAAGCATGATTGTGTCTGGGTACTCAGCCAAGTGTTGCAGCCTGAGCATGGCAGCTTTGGTTCCTACCATTTAGGACCCCTGAGTTTGGCAAGAAACATATGTTAAATAATTGTACAAATAGTTATTATTTCTATTGGGATACACTTTAAGGGGTTCATAAACATGCTGTGAGTGCTGTTATCAGGACTTATAACCTAGCTAGGTATGTCAGGAAAGATTTCTTGGGAAGGGAACATTTAAACTGAGACTTGGGGGCACATGGGTGGCTCAGTCGTTAAAGCGTTTGCCTTCGCCTGGGGTCAGGATCTCAGTGTCCTGGGATCGGCCCCCTGCATCAGGCTCCTTGCCTGATTCTCCCTCCCTCTGCCTGCTGCTCCCCTGCTTGTGCTCTCTCGCTCTCTCAAATAAATAAATAAAATCTTTTTTAAAAATTAAAAAAAAATAAACTGAGACTTGAAGAATGAATCTTGTAGGAGTTTAATCAGTTAGCAAAAAAAGGATTAACTAAGCAGATAGAGCATGTGTATGCAAAAGCCTGGAGAAGGGAAAGAACTCAATTCCTTAAGGAATGAAAAGAAGGCCTGTGTGGTTAAAGCATAGAAATTAAGAGGCATGATGTAATACTAAAAAGATAAACAGGTACCAGATCTTGTAGAGTCTTGAGTTAAGAGGAGAAACACACCTTGGTCTCCTGATGGCCTAGTGGTTCTTTTTGTTTTGGGGCTTTTTTTTGGGGGGGGGGTGCTCAGCAGGGGTGAGATAGTTCAATGGGAAAACAAGATCTCTGCCTGTCATTGATGGTGGTTAGGCAACCTCCTCAAACTAAACTGTAGGCATTCTCTTTTCTGTCAAGGCTATGTCTCTGAACAGAAATCCTTTACTAGTCACCTAGGTATTCCCAATGTTTCTATGTGGTTGGGGAAGGGGGGTACCTCTCTTCAAACACTTTCTACCAGGTATCTGTTTCTGGACAAAGTATACATTTCTGTGAGATAATGATAACTCAGAGAACAGGTGCATTCTGCTCTTTCTCTGCTTTCACATTTTTCTCAGTAAACCTTATTCTCTGGCTAAACAGTGTATCTGAGGTGTTGTGTTATCTTCGTGTCCCCTTTGTACAACATTAAGGTGCTTTGGACTTTTGGGTAAATGTGGATGTGGACTTAGACTATTGCAGGGGCCAAGTAAGATGTTATAGTGACTTGGACTAGGATGGTAAAGAAATGGAGAGTAGAAAGATTCCATAGAAATTTAGGAGGTACAATCCACCAGATTTGGTGATTAGGATGTAAAAACTAAGAAAGAATGTTTTCTGGGCTCTGAGCATGCAGAACTGGATAAAATGGCAGTGCCCTTCATTGACACCGAGAACACTGAAAAAAAGACAACAAATAGCACGAATCAGCCTTGGAACTGTTAGAGGCGCTTCTGAGGCGTATCTCCAAGTGGAAATGTTGGGCAAATGTTTCAAGACTGGAATAATTTTTGTGTATAAATAGTAATTTTGGGAGAGGATGAGATTTACAAGGAAAATAAAGAATGGGGAGAAAAGAGAAGACTTAGGACCAAGATTTAAGGAGAGCCAGTATTTAAGAATCAACTAAAGGAGTATGAACTGGCAAAGGAGACTGAGAAAGAAAAGAAGAAAAGGAAAATCTAAAGAGTATGGTATCATGTAAGACAGCAGGGAGAGAGTATTTCAAGAAGACTGGAGATCTCAGTTGTTAAATGCTGTTGAGAAGATGTGGAAGATGACAACACTGGGAGTAAAACATGATATGGATTTCATTGGTATCTTTTAGAGAATGGTTGCAGCAGAAAAAACTCAATTTGAATTGGTTAGGAAATGATTGGGACGTCAGGAACTAGAAACATGATAGTAAACTGAAACTGTATGAGGGAGGCATAGACATCAATGGCTCAGAGCTGTAGTGGAGTATGGATCCAGAGGGGTGTTGTTGTTGTTGTTGTTGTTGTTGTTGTTTAATATGAGAGATGTGATCATGTTTCAATATTGAATGACTCAGTAGAGAGAGAAAGGTTGAAGATACCGGAGGGAGATAGTTCATGAGAGAAGGCTCCTAAGGAGGTGAGAAAGGATAGAAATTTTTACAGGCGAAAGGGGTTAACCCTTAGTTGAAAGAGAGACTTCTTCGTTGTATAGGAGGAAAGGAATAGACTATGAGTACAGCTAATTTATAGATCTGATGGCAGGAAGTAGAGAAAGCTACTGTTTAAATGCTTCCTAGTGTCTGCTACTATTTGGAAGGCAAGATCATTTACTAAGATTGAGAAGTTAAGTTCGGTAACAAATTTGCAGGAGGTCGTTTGAAATAGTTTTTATAGCATGTAGGAGAAAGTTCTAATTAGAGAAATTAAGGTAGTCTTGAGGATGGTAATTATTACATGAATATACCTCTTGTGTAATCTTTCTGCAGAAGTATTCATGAGGCATGGCAAAGGTAGCTAGCTTGTTATTCTAGATTTGGGACTTTGTTAAGTGGGTGCGATAAAGAATAGAAAACCAGAGAAATTTAGGAACATCATTCTTCACTAAGGTAATCCTGTTTTTATAGAAGGGATAAATGAGAACAACTGTTTTGGTAGTCAGTCACTAAGGGAAATGCTTAGTTTCCCTTGTTTACTGTAGTGACCACAAAACTGAAACAGTAACACTGCTTTTTTTGTTTTTTATGAAAAATGGCAAACTTAGAAAAAAGTAATGACACTAATTTAATGTCATTAAATTATTAAAATTATTTAAAATTATTAAAATTAAATTATTAAATGCCTATTATACTCATCACTGTCAGTAATTTGGTATTGACTATTTTCACCTATTTTTGCTTATATTTCAATATGCTTCTCTAAACAAGAACATTTTCCTTTCACATCACAGTACCATTACTGTATCTAACAAAATTAACTACAGTTTTTAATATCATCTAATACACAAGCCATATTCAAGTTTCCCATTTGTCCCTCAAATTGTTTGATAAACGATTTGTTCAAACCAGGGTCCAAATAAGGAACATGCATTACATTTAGTGAAATAGCTCCATTTTAATATGATGCAAATCCTTTGTTTTCCAGGGATCTTGTAGGCTTGTGAACAATTTATTTATGCCCCATTATAATCCTCTCAGTCCGGTCATATTTCCTGTATTCCTATTGAACTATCTAGTCCTGAGGGTCTGTAAATAAGACACTGCTTTACATCTGGCAGAGTACTTAATGAGTACTTTTTTTTTTTTTTTTTTTTTTTTTAAGAAGAACATTCTGGGTGTGGTTCCCCCCCCCCCCCACTTCATGATTTATTTATTTATTTTAGAGAGAAAGCACATGAGCAGGAGGAGGGATAGAGGAAGATGGAAAGGGAGAGAAAATCTCTAGCAAACTCCCCACTGAGCATCTAACTCAGGGGGCTTGATCCCATGACCCTGAGTTCATGACCTGAACTGAAAGCAAGAGTCTGACACTTGACAGATTGAGCCACCCAGGCCCCCCAAAGAGCACATTCTTTTATAAGAGTTAGAGTCACTTTCCCTCCTCTGACCCAGTGGCTGATTAACTGATCTACAACAAAATCTATAACATTCCTTTGGCTGTTGGTGTAGAGCTAGAAGCCCTAAAAGAATACTTAATAGAGTTTAGGGAAGGCATTCCTCCAACATGGTATATACTTGCTTGATAAGGAAATAGGATATAAGATTGTGCCCTTGTTCTGTTAAACCCGTCCAGCGTTAAGACTGTTATTCTCTACCACTAATTTCTGGGCTGTTAAGAGTTTCTCTAGTGCTTTATAATTTTAAACCCCAGGGACTCTATAATCTAATAAGGATATAAGTAAAGGAAAACTATAAAGCTGCTTTTCAAACAAGATATGGCTACTTTTAATATTATACTAGGTCTTCATAACATTTCACTTTGAAGACCCCTGAGATTTTAGAGCCATTTTATGCATTCATATTTAATGATTACTTTATTTCCCATCTTCCTACCTGTGAACTCTTTGGAATACCTATAGTATAAATACAGTTCATTTATATATACAGTTTTATATATATACAGTTCATTTATATATGTATTATATATACATTTATATATATAATAATATATATACATTTATATATACAGATATACTTTCAACAAAAAATAAATTTAACATAGGGATAGAATACTTTCTATTACAGATAAGTGGTATCTATAACTAGTACCCTATAATAATAAATTATGTAATATTGAAGTATAGTATTTATATAAATGTCGATAATAAATTGATAATGTCATATGTGTCGGTAGCCAAATTATTTTATTTGTGGGGCTTATCTTTATTGTGATTTGCAGAAAGAATCTTTAATGCTTTCTGATAACCATGTCATATCATAATGCCACTATGCCACTATTGTCCCAGGACCAAGACCTACACGGAAGAAGTCCACGTTGTCAGGACAAAGGATTACCTAGGAAAGGTCATTTCCAATTTCCTTATTGGTTATGTTATTTCTTTAGGAACTTTCTAAACTCTATGTGTAAAAAACTTTTTTCATTTAAAGTCTTCTGAAATTCTAGAGATAAATGAGCTATGGACTTTTATTTGACCAAAGGGGAGGTATATGTCTGTTATAACGTTCTCCAGTACTCATCTTTGTTCTAATTCCTCTCTTTAGACACTAAATAGAAGCAGAGGCAAATTCTCTGTTAGGTTAGACTTCTTGATGACTCTGTGTAAAGCACTGAAGATTATAGATATTTCTAAAACTTGTACCTGGACAAAGTATTCTCTCTTTACTAACTTTATGATTCCATCTTCATAGACTTTTTATTAAGCTTTCTGCCATTACAGAGTCACAATGGTTGTGTGAGTCAAATTGACTTTTTTTAACCCCTGAATAACATCTACCAATTGATTTCACACTTCTCAACTAACACAGCATCATCTATGGTTTTGATTGCATAGCCTCTCATGATATTTTCCACAACCATAGATATTCATTGACTCCCTCTTATTGGAAAGACCCTTTATTATTCCTAGATTTGTGATTTACCACTACTAAACCCTGGACAAGTGCCTGTACTGTTCCATCTCATCACTAGCAAAATAATCAAGTCCAGCTCTTGCTAGTGGTCTATTGTAATAGTGCCCTCCATGAATCGTTTTTTAAACTCTTCATCCCTTCATCCCTATGAAGATTTGTGCATCAACATAACTAGATGAGGATCTGAAAGCAGCAGGAGTTCCTAGTGAGAGAGCAGATACTTTCAGGGCCATTCCTGTGGTTCTAGCTAGTGAGGTGACTTTTTTATCCAGGCAGGAAATTTGAAAGTGTAAAAATGAGTTGTAAATAACTACCCTTGTACGTCTAATTTTAGGAAAGACCTTGTAGGTCTGTTTTGCTTCTCATATTATCTATGTGATCAGGACTGTTAGATTCTAGAATATATAATTCTATAGCTAAGATCTAGTTACTCCATTTTATTCTTATGATCCTTCTCCATTATCCAGTACTTTCTGCTTTCTCTTTAGTAAGATAAACTACAAATTCCTTGACCCCTGTGTAGATCACTTAGCTTAACTTTGGTTTATATAATGACATCTATGTAGCTGTTTCCACATCATGACACCCTCTTTTGTTGTTGTGTCTATTCATGACTTCCTCTTAATCTTCCCTTATCCATGTTAGCCTTTCTATCCATGTCATTACTATTTCTTCTACCCCTTCGCTTTAGTTACATTTCTCGTGGAGTGTATTCAAAACCAGGGTTTTTGAGGTTGGCTTTTGCTTGTTTGCATTTTTACTTTACATTTAGGGATTAGAAGTGAAAAGTGGTTTAGAGGGAGATACAGGGCGCCTGAGTAGCTCAGTGGGTTAAGCCTCTGCCTTCGGCTTAGGTCATGATCTCAGGGTTCTGGGATCAAGCGCCATATCAGGCTCTCTGCTCAGCAGGGAGCCTGCTTCCCTCTCTCTCTCTCTCTGCCTGCCTCTCTGCCTACTTGTGATCTCTCTCTCTCTGTCAAATAAATAAATAAAAATCTTTAAAAAAATAAAGGAGATACAGTTCTAAATAAGTGCTAAGGCCATAATAAATAAATCTGTTCTCTTTCCTCTTTGACTAAGACTACATTGGGATTTTCTTTCCCCCACACAAGGCCACATTTAAATAAAAGTTGAATTATTTTATTTTTGTAATCTAGTTATTTTTTTAAAAAACATTTATTTGTGAGTGAGAGAGAGGGCATGAGAGAGGAGAGGTCAGAGGGAGAAGCAGACTCCCTGCCGAGCAGGGAGCCCGCTGTGGGACTTGATCCTTGGACTCCAGTTTCATGACCTGAGCTGAAGGCAGTTGCTCAACCAACTGAGCCACCCAGGTCCCCCTAATCTAGTTACTTTTAAAAGGTGGTGGATACATCAAAAATTGTCACATTAAGTGGGGGGCAGGGATGAGGAATGTAGAAACACACTAAGACAAATGATAGATTTGCTAGGGTAGGCAGAGAGATTCATCTTTTTCTTCTAAATAGGAGGGAGGAAAAGGCAAT
Organism: Lutra lutra; assembly: GCF_902655055.1. NCBI lineage: Eukaryota > Metazoa > Chordata > Mammalia > Carnivora > Mustelidae > Lutra > Lutra lutra. The sequence goes on from NC_062284.1 coordinate 39,989,218, forward strand.
AGATACAGAAGCTGAGATAGAGTTCGGTGGTATTCATGAATATAGAATCTTATATTCATTAAGCATTAATGTGCCTTGCATATTTTTAAACACTTAATATGCATTATCTTACTTAATTTTCACAGCTTCCCTGTGAGGAGTGGGTATTATTACTCCCACTTTACAACTGAGTGAATAGGCTTACAGGCACTAAGTAACTTGCCTAAGACCATTCAGTTTGTAAGCAGCTCCAACCTGACTTTCAAGCCCACACTCAACAGCTCTGCCTCTCCGGATGGATAAGAAAGCTATTTGTAGATGGGAAAGATGCCTGCTTGTTAAGTAGTAGTAAAGTTGATCTTTCAATTTATAAAATATCTCAGAAATTCTCTGATTGAACTGCCTTTATATTACTTTATAATAAAGAAAAGAAAACTAAGGTCCAAAAACATTAAGTAATTTGAATCCAAGCAAAGCAACCAAAAATATTTGGGCAGTGCTTTCCTCCATGTTTAAAGGCTGTAATTACATGATTAATATTTTTATATGTTTGACAAGTTTTCTTCTCTTTTAGCAATTTACAAATTGTGATGATATTGTCATGTATGTTGTTAATACAGGTAACCCATACTCTGTATAGGACTAACCTATCAAGGTATTTTATTTATTTATTTTTTAAAGACTATTTCAGAGAGAGACAGAGCATGAGCAAGGGAGAGGGGGAAGAAGAAGAGGAAGAGGGAGAAGCAGACTCCCCACTGAGCAAGGAACCCAACAAAGGGCTCCATCCCAGGAGCCCAGCATCATGGCCTGAGCCAAAGGCAGATGCTTAACCAACTGAGCCATCCAGGTGCCCCATCAGGGCATTTTGTTTTGTTATTTTTTTTCAAGATTTTATTTATTTATTTGACAGAGAGAGAGAGATCACAAGTAGGCAGAGAGGCAGGCAGAGAGAGGGGGGAAGCAGGCTCCCTGCTGAGCAGAGAGCCTGATGCGGGGCTTGATCCCAGGACCCTGGGATCATGACCTGAGCCCAAGGCAGAGGCTCAACCCACTGAGCCCCCCAGGCGCCCCCCATCAGGGTATTTTAGATAGAATAGTTTTTCATTCTGTCTTTGGTGATCCAGTTGCCTAGCTTATAAAAATTATAAATATTTAAAATTTATATAATTAAAACTTATATAATTATATATATATATAATTTATAAAAATTATAATTTTATAATCATAAAAATTATATAATTATAAATTATAAAAATTTATAAAATTTTCGTATAAAATAATTTATATACATTTTATACATTACTACATAATTTACAAATTTAATATATGCATCCTTTATCAGTTTTTTTTTAGATTAGTATTTAGAGACCGGTAAGATTAGGAAGAGTCAAGGCTTAGAAAAGAATGCTTTGACTAGATAATGTAGCAAAAGTGCTAGGATATAAAAGCAAGAACTATTCTTTTTTTTTTTTTTTTAAGATTTTATTTTTGTGTGAGAGAGAGAGAAAGAGGGAGAATGCACATGAGTGGATGGGTGGAGGGAGAATCAGACTCCCTACTGAGCAGGGAGCCCAATGCAGGACTCAATCTCGTGACCCCAGGGCCATGACCTGAGCTGAAGGCAGACGCTTAACCAACTGATCCCCCCAGGTGCCCAAGCAAGAACTATTCTTGATGGTCATTTAATTGTGGACTCTCAAGAACCAATGGGCCTAGACTATTCCATACTATATTAATACACACTTTGCGATTCTTAAAGATTTTATTTATTTATTTGACAGAGTGAGAGATCACAAGGAGGCAGAGAGGCAGGCAGAGGTGGGGGGGAAGCAGGCTCCCCGCTGAGCAGAGAGCTCGATCGCAGGATGCTGAGATCATGACCTGAGCTGAAGGCGGAGGCTTAACCCACTGAGCCACCCAGGCACCCCCACTTTGCGATTCTACAATGCAATTATATAAAGGAACTGTTGAGTAATAACTAGCATTATTGACAGTAGACTACAGACTTCTTTGATAAATGTCAAGATCTAAAAGGGGAAGAAATTGAGACTGATGGTCCATGAGAAGACAGGTCACCTATTTTAAGAAAGAAACACCATTTTTGTTAAACTTGTATGTATTTGTATGCTATGGATGGCAATAGCTTTCATTAAAACCCTCCCAGAATTTACCCATCTTAAAGTGTGATTTGGAGAATAAGACTGTAATTTCTCTCCTAATAAGTAGCCACTCTGATATAGGACTTAAATAAAATAAATTGTAAAACCTAGATATTATATTATATAATATAATGGTATATTAAAATATACTCTGGTAAGTATATACATAGAAGGGTCAGATCTATTCAGTGGAAAATTGGCTGGAAAGAACTTTTAGAAATTTTTTTTTAAGAACTTTTTTCTCTTAAATTATTTTAGGGCAAAGTAGACCCTTCTGGATATTAAAAATATGTTAGGTAATGAGGATGCATGGATGAATAAAATATGGCTCTGGTCCTCAAGGAGCTTGAAATACATACAACAGATAAGTAAATAGACACATAACTACAGTTCGATGTATAAAGTGCTATGATAGTGGTAAGTGCAGTATTTATTGAATAACATAAAAGGGGTACCTAATATAATGTAAGGAAAGATCATTACTTTTCATGATACGAATCCTCAAGCACTTAGCATAGTACTGAGCATGTGGTAGGTATTCAAATATTTGATGAACTAGAACCTACTTGATTAAAAAAGAATGAGATATTACATCATAATTTTTGCTTAAAGCAATGTCTTTAAACTGTATATGCCAAAATGTTTTTCTTTATGAATACTTCTTATATTGCTATAGTAATTTCAATGACCATATAAATTAATCAGTATCTACAGCTAATTCTTAGTTACATCTAACTGGTGGTAGGCAATAGGAAAGATTTCCTATTTTAGATTTAGGAATAGCTGTGTCACACAGTGCTGGACATACAGTAAATGTTCAAAAAGAATAATTACTTAGTTTTTTAAAGCTTCAGAGTTTAGTCAATAGTTTCTTGTTGTAAATGGCAAGATTCCATTCCTTTTTATGGCTGAATAATATTCCGTGTGTGTGTGTGTGTGTGTTACACATGTGGGTATGGAGATATATCTCCATCAGTCAGTGGACATTTGGCCTCTTTCCATAATTTGTTTATTGTAGATAATGCTGCCGTAAACATCAGAGTGCATGTATCCCTTCAAATCAGTACTCTTGTATCCTTTGGGTAAATACTTAGTAGTGCAATTGCTGGGTCATAGGGTAGCTCTATTTTTAACTTTCTGAGCAACCTCCATATTGTTTGCCAGCATGGCTGCACATCTTGCATTCCCATCAACAGTGTAGGAGGGTTCCCCTTTTGCTGCATCCTCGCCAACATCTGTTGTTTCCTGTGTTGTTAATTTTAGCCATTCTTAACAGGTGTGAGGTGATAACCTCATGATTTGCATTACCCTGATGATGAGTGACGTTGAGCATCTTTTCATGTATCTGTTAGTCATCTCTATTTCTTCTTTGGGAAAGACATCTCTTCATATCTTCTGCCCAGTTTAACTGAATTATTAGGGTTTGGGTTTTTTTTGGATGTTGTATAAGTTCTTTATATATTTTGGATACTAACCCTTTATCCCAAATGTCATTTACAAATACCTTCTCCTGTTCCAAAGGTTGCCTTTCGTTTTTTTGTGTTTTTTTTTAATTGTTTCCTTCACTGTGCAGCAGCTTTTTATCTTGATGAAGTCCTAGTAGTTTATTTTTGCTTTTGTTTCCTTTACCTCAGGAAATGTATCTAGTAAGAAGTTGCTATGGGTGATGTCAAAGAGCTTACCGCCTGTTTTCTCCTCTAGTATTTTTACGGTTTCAGGTCTCACATTTAGGTCTCTCATCCATTTTGAATTTATTTTTGTGTATGGTGTAAGAAAGTGGTCCACTTTCATTCTTCTGCATGTCGCTGTCCAGTTTTCTCAACACCATTTGTTGAAGAGACTGTCTTTTCCCCCATTGCATATTCTTTCCTGTTTTGTCGAAGATTAGTTGACCATAGAGTTATGGTTCTATCCAGGGATTTCTCTAACCCCACCACCAATCTGTCTGAAGGAATTTCTTATTATTAATTATCAAGTTTAATTTTGATGAGAGAACATGAGAAGCATGAATCCTGTGCAACAACAAATACCATATTAACCAGTGGGAACCCTAAGCAAGTAAATGGAAGTCATATCTTTGGCAGATCTGAACTAAAAATGGCTTATAAAACTTATATGGTATCATAGGGACACTTTACATATGATTGGAGTTAGAACTAATGCATGTGAAAAATTAGAGGTTGGTACTAAATTCTGTGGTAATGACTGTAAATACAACTTAATTCATTAATTGAGTCAATACATATTAGACTTCAACTTTATGATGCACCTTACACTAGGCCAAGAGATAACAGAGATTTAAAAACACAGACTGGGAACGAGGCCAGGGAAACAATCGTGGCACAGTGTGATTCAGTGCTCCAATAGAAATAAGTGCAAAGTACTGTTGGTATATGAAAGAAGAACAGCTAATGGTGCTAGCAGAAAAAGAAAAAAATTGTATGGATTGGATTAGTCATATAGGCTTAATTTTTTATTTTTAATAAACAGGCAGTGTGATATCATTTTATTATGACTGTGTCTTGTTACCCACTGTGTATTTAAGGAACTTGTATAGTATATTTCTATTTTATGAAATGAGATTATAAACCCCCAAAAGTTTACTGATAAGTCGTGTAGTAGTTGAACCTACCAGCAACTTCCTACTTCTCGTTATACTACAGCATACCAATTTTAAACTATATTCAAAGCCAGGTAGACCTAATTCAGTGAACAAATAAGATATCTACTTTGTCTACTACTTATTTTATCTAACTAATAGGAATAATTAATATGCTTTAAACATACAGGTGATAAAATTTCCCTTAAGTGTTAACTAGTTTTGGTCAATTTAATAGTCCTATCTCTTTCTTATTAAGGGTCTGCTGTATTTGCTGGTAACAGACCAGGGGTTTCTTACTGAAGAAAAAGTTGTTTGGGAAAGCCTACACAATGTGGATGGTGATGGAAATTTCTGTGACTCAGAATTTCATCTGCGGCCTCCTTCAGATCCTGAAACCGTATATAGAGGACAGCAAGATCAGATAGATCAGGTAAATTTGTCTTCTTCATATGGTTTTAAATGCTCTTGCTTTCAGGGTGTCTGGGTGGCTCAGTCAGTTAAGTACCTGACTTTGGCTGTGGTCATGATCTCAGGGTCCTGGGATTGAGCCCCACATCGGGCTCTCTGCTCAGTGGGGAGCCTGCCCGCCCCCCGCCTGCCTCTCTGCCTACTTGTGATCTCTGTCTGTCAAATAAATAAATAAAATCTTTAAAAAAAAAAAAAAAAGACTTATTGTGAGATATTCCTGACATTTCCTAAATCAGTAAGTGATAATTTTACATGTTATACATTGATTATACACTTTGGTTCAGAAGGCCAGATTATATTGAATTCTGAAGGCCAAAGGTACAGTTTGAATTTTATTCTAAACTATAATAGGAAAGATATGCCAAGTGTTAAACATGGAAGTGAGATGATCTACTTTACCTTTCTTAAAGGCTACTATGTGAGGAATGCATAGGTGTAAACAGACAACACAGGTATAAGCACAGACTAGCAATTCAAGCAAAAGGTAATGATGGCTTAGCCCTGGTGGTAGAGATGAGCTGAGCACAGATTAGAGATATATTTTGGCTAGTCAGAAGTAGGAGAAAGACAGGGTAAAAAAAGTAGGTGGGTGTTCTGAGCCTTAGACTCCAGGGTAAGCCGACACTGAGAGCAAGAGCTGCACTAATGAGTGGAATTCTCATGTAGAACGGAGACTGCTATAGGTGAGCAGTCTTGGAGCCACAAGTGTACTTACTCCTAGAAGTATAATGGTGTTGGGACTTCTTCCCTTACTGAGGCAGAAACATGGTTATGTTGAACCATTGGCACATGTTTCTGATACTAACAATTCGAGTACATAGAGCCTGTTCAGTTAGCCAATATTCATTGAGTTGTGTTCCTGGCACTAGTAACAAGGTCCTGGGGATTCAAAGATAAATCATTTAGCTCTGTCCTCAAAAATTCTACAGTCTAACAGAGAGGCAAATATTTGACCAACGAATAATTATATGTTAAGTTTTATAATGTCACTTTGAATAGTAAGCTGTGAGTGCACAGAAGAATACTGGATTCAAACAAATGCTGATATTTCTAGGACTCTCGGAAATTAAGTATACAAATATCTATAATAACATGCTCATTTTCCTTCAGAAACTTTATGGGGCACTTGAAAAAATATTACTTGAGGGAAATGTGCAAGATTTTTCTAACGCTGTATGTAAAAAAATACCAGAGCAGAGGGAATGAAGGTAGAGCAATAGGTTGCCACAGTAGTAAAGTTGTAAGATGCTGAGAAAAAAAAGATAAAGGATAATGTCTGTGGAAGTTGCAAGGAAGGAGTGGATTTAAGACCATGGGATGTGGCAAAGAGCAATTTGAAGAAGTGAGGAGAAAAAATTGAATAAGATATTCATGCTAGATAGTACAAAGTCTTCTTAGGCAACAACCTTTTAGATATCCTCTGTGGGTAATTAAAATTCTCTAATTTTGAGGGTAGTCAAAGTAGTCAAGTAGTCAAATTCCGTTCATACTAATTCTTTATAAACATGGGTGTGAAGTTAGATAATAAAAATTTCAGCAAAGATGCATCACATTTTCTCATAGGAAATAATTTGGGTGTGTTTGTGAGAGGGAGGAGGAGGTGGTTAAGTAATTGAATATCACTGTATGATGGGCAACTATGTTGGTTTTAAAAATCATGTTTTGGAAGAACATTTAATAGATGATTTGGGAAATTCTTTGATTTTTTTAAAAACAAGACTTTTATGACATTAACAGGAGGTTGGGAATTGTGTTTGCGTTTGTATGTGAATGTAGAAAAAACTAGGTGGATATATATCTGTTGTTAACAATAGTTACCTTTGTGTAATAATAAGGTAATTTTAACTTATTTACACTTTTTAATTTTGTCTCAATTTTCTACAGACGTGTTTCTTTCATAAATTGGGGGGAAGCTTATTTTTTGTTTGTTTTTAAAGTAGGCTCTATGCCCAATATGGGGCTTGAATTCAAGACCCCAAGATCCAAGAGATGCTTGCTCCATAGACAAAGCCAGCCAGGTGCCCCTAAGGGAAGTTTTGCCAAGGGGTGGGGGGGGGGTGGTTGTTTTTTTTTAGATGAGTTGTTTTTAAAGCTTTTTTGAATGCTTTATATGCTAGTGCTAGGAATAATTTTAAATGAATTCCAAGAATATTTAGAATAATAGCAACATCACTGAGATTATGGCTCTCAAACAGAAATACTTAGGTAACTTTAGTTTTTATATTTAAACTCTAGTATGTTTCTAAGAAGCCTTCCTCTTAGTTTTGTAACCTCTGTGTTTATACTCCTCAGTTCTTGAGTAAACTCTCATAGCTAAAGATGGTTATAATTTAATTTCTTAGGACTACCTTATGGCATTATCTCTACAACAAGAACAGCAGAGCCAAGAGATCAATTGGGAACAAATACCTGAAGGAATCAGTGATTTGGAACTAGCAAAGAAACTCCAAGAAGAAGAGGATAGACGGGCTTCTCAATATTATCAGGAGCAGGAACAAGCAGCAGCCGCTGCTGCTTCTGCTTCTACACAGGCCCAGGTAAAAACTAGTGTTCCGATTCTTAAATACAAAGATGACTTTAGCAACAAAGAAATTTATACTGAGATAACTATTTTTAAATTAGGTATTGACTCTTGAGCTTTGTTAGCATTTTAGCATCCATGGTTTCATGGCATTGTCATAAGTTTGTGATTATCTTAATATATTTCTCATTTAGTGAAATTATTTTTCCTGAGTTTCTGATGGCAAGATTTTTCAGTTTTGTTTTTTGTTTTGTTTGTTTTGTTTTTTAAGTAGGCTCCACGCCCAGTGTGGAGCCCAACGCGGGGCTTGAACTCACGACCCTGAGATCAGGACCTGAACTGAGATCAAGAGTCGAAGCTTAACCGACTGAGCCACCCAGGCGCCCCTTCAGTTGTTTTTTGGTTTTTTGTTTTTTTAATTTTAATTCCAGCATAGTTAACATACAGTGTTATATTAGTTTCAGGTGTACAACATAGTGATTTAACAATTCTATGCATTATTCAATGCTTGTCAAACTAAGTGTACTTCTAATCGCCTTCACCTATTCCCCCCATTCCTCCGTCTCCATCCACTTCCCCTCTGGGAAGCATCTGTCTGTTATTTATGGTTAAGAGTCCATTTTTGGGTTCGTCTTTTTTTCTTCCTTTGTTCATTTAGTTTTGTTTCTAAAATTCCACGTATGAGTGAAATCATACTGACTGGCTTCTCCGGCTTATTTCACTGAGTGCTATACTGTCTAGCTCCATCCATGTTGTTGCAAATGGCAAGATTCCATTCTTTTTTGTGGCTGAATAATATTCCATTGTGTATATACCATGTATCTATCCATTTGTCTATTGATGGACACTTAGTTTGCTTCCATAATTTGGCTATTACAAATAATGCTGCAGTATACATAGGAGTGCATGTATCCCTTTGAATTAGTATTTTGTATTCTTTAGGTAAATACTCAGTAGTGTAATTGCTGGGTTGTAGGGTAGTTCTGTTTTTAAATTTTTGAGGAATCTCCTTACTGTCTTCCACAGTAGCTGCATCAGTCTGCATTACCACCAGTGCATGAGGGTTCCTTTTTCTCCACATTCTCACCAAGTCTTATGTTTTTGAATTTAGCCATTCTGACAGATGTAAGGTGATATTTCATTGTGGTTTTGATTTGCATTTCCCTAATGATGACTGATGTGGAGTATCTTTTCATGTGTCTGTTGGCCATCTGTATGTCTTCTTTGGAGAAATGCCTGTTTCTGTCTTTGTCTTCTGCCCATTTTTAACTTTTTTATTTTTTAATTATTTATTTACTTAAAGGGGAGTGAGTGAGTGAGTGAGTGGGAAGGAGAGGGAGAGGGGATCTGAAGCAGAATCTGCTCTGAGTGCAGAGCCCAACGTGGGGCTCAATCCCACAACTGTGAGACCACGAACTGAGCCGAACCAAGAGTCAGACGCCCAGCCGACTAAGCCACGCAGGCACCCCTTCTTCTGCCCATTTTTATTTGAATCATTTGTTTTCTTGGTGTTGAGTTGTAGAAGTTCTTTATATATTTTGGATACTAACCCTTTATCAGATATGTCATTTACAAATATCTTTCCCATTCAGTAGGTTTTCTTTTAGTTTTATTGTTTCCTTTGCTGTGCAGAGCTTTTTATTTTGATGTAGTCCAATATTTTATTTTTACTTTTGTTTCCCTTGTATCAGGAGATAGATATGTCTCCTGACATATCTGACATAATAACAAAGATGTTATTATGGCTGATGTCAGAGAAATTATTGCCTATGCTCTCTTCTGGTATTTTTATGGTTTCGGGTCTCACATTTAGGTCCTTAATCCATTTTGAGTTTATTTTTATGTATGATATACAAAAGTGGTCCAGTTTCACTCCTTTGCATGAGCTGTCCAGTTTTCTCAATGCCATTTGTTGAAGAGACTTTTTCCTGTTGCATATTCTTTACTCCTTTGTCAAAGATTACTTGACTATATAACTATAGGTTTATTTGTATGTTTTCTATCCTGTTCCATTAATGTATGTCTCTATTTCTGCGCCAGCATCATACTGTTTTTTCTTTTTTTACTTTAATCTCCACACCAAACACGGGGCTCAAATTCATGACCCTGAGATCAAGAGTGGCATGCTCTTCTGACTAAGCCAGCCAAGTGCCCCAGAATCATACTGTTTTGATTACTACAACTTCTGTAATATAATTTGAAGTCTGGAATTATGAGACCTCCAGTTTTGTTTTTCTTTTCTAAGATTGCTTTGGCTATTCAGTATTTTTTGTGGTTTCATGCAAATTTTAGGATTGTTTGTTCTAACTCTGTGAAAAATGCTGTTGGAATTTTGATAGGGATTGCATTAAATCTGTAGATTGCTTTGGGTAGTATAGACATTTTAATAATTGTTCTTCCAATCCATGAGTGGGGAATATCTTTATATTTCTTTGTGTTGTCTTCAGTTTCTTTCATCAGTGCTTTATAATTTTCAGAGTACAGATCTTTCATCTCTTTGGTTAAGTTTTTTTCTAAGTATTTTATTATTTTTGGTGCAACTGAATCAAATGTATTTTTTAAATTGTTAATAGCTCCAAAGAATATAAATGAATGGGAACAAAGTCTTTTGTAACAATTAGAGGGCAGCATGAGGTACTGCTAGGAAGAATATAGACTTCAGAGCCAGATAGACATGGATTCCATTTCCTGCTTCTGTCTCCCCATGCTAGTTGTAACTAACACCTTGGACAAAGTCCTTTACTTCTCTTAGCCCCATTTTCCCTATCTTGAAAATAAAAGATAATGCTTAACTGTTAGATTTGTGGGTAAGAACAAATAATGTTAGTACTTAACCCAATGTCTGACATGTACTAAGTATTCAACAAAGTTTATTAGCACCTTTCCACTTTTCCTAGTTAAACATATGAAGCACTGAAAATGTGACTACTAATTGGGTTTCTTTATATTAAATCTCATTTTATTAAATGAAAAAAATATTTCCCTTCTTTTATGTCTAACTGTACAATGCCAGAACGGTTTCTTTGTCTTGGGTATACAAGAAAACAAGATGTGCTTTAAGGTCTGATGAAACATTAAACATAGAGGTCTCCATTAAACCAAGTTATTTCTATTCCTAGTTCAAATGTTGACTATTCTAAGTTTAAAAGTTAAAACCTACCATATTATAAGTACCCTTTCATTAAAAATGTTCTTATTTCACAATACACTTACTTCACAAAGTTCTCAGGATTTTCATTTTTCTCCTTTAAAATGTTTATTATATTAATGAGATTATAGTTTAATGATGTTTTAAAGAACTTAATTTACCAAACATCACCTTTCTTTTTTTAACATTTTCTAAACTTTAACATAAATATTTCTTGAATTTGAGATTTCAGGGAATATAATCCTATACATTATTTACTGTTTGAAATTCCATTTACTTAGAATAATGGATACATTAATTAGATCTGTCCAAAATGACAGAGGTAGTTACTCAGATACCATGTAACATAACAAGTCTGTGTACAAGTAACTTTTTTCCATTAATGATTCCTTTCACTCTTGTGGTTTTTCCTTCTAGATAACTATGATTAAGCACCTTAGAAAGTTGAGGTAATTTCTTCCTGTTTATTTTTCTTAAAGCAAAGCCAGCCAGCACAAGCCTCTCCAAGTAGAAGACAACCTGGGAATAGTGAACGTAAACGAAAGGAACCTCGAGAAAAAGATAAAGAGAAAGAAAAGGACAAAAATAGCTGTGTCATTTTGTAACAAGTGTTGGATTCTGTTGGATGCATCTATATGTCTTGAGAAACAAAACCACAGGAGGAAAGGAAGAAAAATCGATAAATACCGTCTGTGCCTGATTTCCCAATGGATTTTGTTCATGTTTTTCAGGGGAAAGGTTGTTACTTAGTTACAATCAGACTTTTTCAAGTCACACAGTACACTCTTTATGAGCTGGAGTTTCATGTTACAAGTTGGAAATGCTGTGTGTTATCATTCATGAAAAATACTGCACTTGTAGCCAAATAAGCAAATCACAGCAAATTTTGTGTCATAGTGACATTCATAACTCATATCAGTTAGTAAGCTATTTTATCTTCTGTTCTAACAATGAATAGAGGTAACTTATTTTGTCTGATTCCTTCCTGAAATCTAAATATTAGCACAATAGTTTCTGAAATTAATTTTTACAATGTTAAATTATGATCTAATCCAAGAGAAACCAGGGGTTTAATATAGGGATGTAAAAAGAAAAAAACAAAAACAAACAACAAAAGAACCAAGACAAAAAATAACAGAAATAAATAACCCTTAATCCTGTATTGGACTAGTTCAGCCCTTGAACAGCTTTACCTTTCTTTAGGAATGTACATTTTAGATATTATCTTGAGAACTGATAATGGAGTTTGGGTTTAATTTAGATAGAAAAAACAATTTGTATTTCTTTTCCAATAGCAAAGAATTGCATAACAATAATACTCATTCTATCAAAATCAGATATTAATGACTTTGTAGTGTTGTGAAATTTTGAGGAATTTTGAAATCTTTAATATAGGTAACTTGCACTACAGTTACTATTTATTGACAGTGTGATAACTGAGTATAAGAAGGAAACCACAGTGGATACTAGGCCTTGTAAATATGGGTTGTAGAAAAGCAGATAGTTCAATGTCTACCTTTTTCTAGAATTACCTTGAACCTTAAAATTTAAATCATGTTTATTTGCTGGAAAATTAAGTATACTTATTAAAGCCAACAAAAAAAGCACATTTCTGAAAGGAAGTTAGAAATAATCTCTGAGACTAGTGAAAAAGCATTAATAAAAATCTCTTTGAAAAATAGATAAGACTTAGGAGGTAAAAGCAATCAGATTTTTTTTTTTAACTTATGGGAACCAAATAGACCTATAACATCTTGTAGTGTTTATAGGATTCAGAAAGAAATATTTATTGAACTTTATTATGAGGCAACACATTTTTTCCTGTATTTCTACTATCCTTAATAGTCCTTTTTATATGCTTTATATTTAAAAGTTTGTTTTAGTTATTTTTGAAGAGACTATTGCTGCTCCAAGTAGTTACGTGATTTACATTCTAAGCCTCAGTAAATTTGTTTAATAGCATCTTAATCTAACCTGAGCATCCACTTGGAGAGTGTTCTTGGGGTCTAGGGTGACAATAGACTACAAAAAAATGTGGTCTAGAGTTCTTAAGCTATGTCCTTTACATTCTCCATGATCCAAGACCATTTATAGGATTGTTCTATATGTAAAAATAAAAAGGAAAGTCTTATTTATGGAAGGAATTATTCTAAGGGAAAAATCCAGGGTCAAGCTGTATCTTTTATGTCATGTCCTTCTGTATTGCATGTGTAGTTATGTTATACCATTTGTTTACTCCTTCAGATTTCCCATGCTAGCATGATAAATCATCAGAGAACCTGTTTGGGGTATAAAACTTTGATACAGAATATTTGGTGAGTCTCTAGTTAATAACCTAGAATATGTGTACATTGGTAAAGTAGTCAGATGTACTACAGAATTCTCTGTTGGCTCAAGCAGGTTGACCTTAGTCCAAGTTTACTCTTGATACCACTCTATTGGTTGAAGGAGGAAACTCAAACCTCAGGGTTTGTTTTTCCTAGGATAGATAGTAGTGACAGTGCACTATATTTTAATAAGAAAAAGCAAAACAGCAAACCTTGAGAAATTTAAAAAGCATATTTGAGGCACATTTTTCCATAATTATATACTTATCTATTTATTACCCTTGAGAAATATATGTGTAGAAGTTATTCTTCTGTTATTTGTTACTATCCTCTTAATTTGTTCCAAAGATAATACTGCCATTCTGCATTCCCTCTGGAAGAAAAAAAAAAAACTCACTCAAAACCAGCAGTGCTGCTATCAGATAAGTAGATGTCAATGTATACTTATAAAAAATAACTTAAAAAATGTAATGTGTTTGTTAATTCAACCTTTTTTCTATGTAATATTTCCAAGTCAGACTTTCTTACATTCCTGGACTTCAGTTTGATATACCAAGAGTAATAATGATAAAATGTTTGCTTTGATTACTGTGAGGAAAAAATTAAATGTTCAGTTCTATTAAAACACACTTCTTGGAGATAACTGGTTTTCCATCCTTGAAGGTTAGAGCTATTGTGTCTTTATTTTCTTATATTTTGCTCAAGGCAACAAATTATACATTCAGACATTTCATTGCTGGTTTGGGTACATTGGAATTTGATAGTGGTATAGTCAAGTCTTTCCTTCAGTGTTTTGTAGTACTTGAAAATTGTTACATGAATTGCTAACAAGATAGAACTTAAACATTTTTGTTGTTAATCTTTATAGGCTAGATTAGGGACACGTTTGCATCAACCAATCGCTGTTAGATTTAGCAAAAGAGACATGAATGAGTGGATATATGGTCAGTACACTTTCTTGTACTTTCAAAAGCTATTCCTTAAGTTTAGTGACCAGTCTTCCTTACAAATATGAAAATTGTCCTGATGTGTAATCCCACTGAATTAACAATGCTGTGATTTACAATAGGTTATCAACACTTAGAAGTATTTGTGTGTGTTTATCTGTGTGTTTCTGAAGCAAGGATCCGTTGATTTTTATTATCAAAAGAATCTGGGAACTTTCCCTCAAATTTAAGAATTACCATTTAAGAGTACACCCACGTACATATGTACATACATACACTAAGCAGTTTGAGGCAGCTAAAATTGGCATTGGCTGCTTAGGGGTCCAGTGTGCTTAGGGGAAGTAACTTCTTCCATGTTTCAAGGTGTCATTTAGCAGTGGAATGAGGCATAGATTGAAGTTTAGGGTTAGGTTTTTGGAAAATATTTTGTTTTAGTGTCTTATATTTCTAGTATTTGACAATTTATCCCATATTATGTTTCAAATTCTTCCTCATACTTCCTGATCTTAGCTTAATCAAACAAGTCAGTATCAGAGATTAGTTGACTGAACCATTAACCATTAACCATTTTGTACTTGCACAAAACCATAGTACTTTGTTTTTACTGAATCACCAGCTCAGGTCACTAAGAAAGATCTTGAAAGGAAAGAGGACTCAAAGTCAAATAGACATTTAAGGAAAGAATTGTTATAGTTCCTATATTAATGTTGGCATATGAAGTGGATATCTGTAAAGTCCTACTAGAGAAATATTCAAGGCAAGAATTTCCAGAATTATCCTCAAACTCATTTACTTAAAAAAAAATTCTTTTAAGCAAAAAAGCAAATTATTACATTTCATTTAATGTCTTATTAAATATACAAGTTATTTTAAAATATAATGGAAAACTTAACAGGCTTTACCTATCATACAACACTTGGGCATACAACTTAAACTATCACTGTAAACTTACTAATGCTTGATAAAATAAGATGGAGGCATTAAAGATAGTACATAATTTGTATTTTAAGGAAATACAAATGGGGAAATGTGGAAGTATGAACTGTTTTAGGTCTAAAAAATCTAGATTTTATCTTTCCAGGGGCAAACTTTCTGTGCCTCACTTTATTTTAAATATGTAAAAGATACTCATTTTTTTAGTGCTTTATACTCCTGAATAAAGGACATAGTATAAGCTCAGAATATTACTTAAATAATATTATAGGTTTTGTTCTTGAGTGTGGAGATCTTTTTCCCTATGACAATATTTCTTAAAAGTCAGTTTTTTTAATGCTGTTAAAATTTGTAGAATTATCTTGTCTTTGAGTATGGCATCATCTCTTCCCAAAGTGTATTTTATGGTTGCTTTTGTGTTCTAATCAAAGTTGAGAGTATTTTGAGAGTTTAAGAAGCATTTAAAGTCTATTTTTCCCAGTATCTTTCATGTATCTAAATATTTAGATTCTCTTTGCCTTTTTCTCCATGGAACAAAGTACGGTGGTATCAGGTTACTAATGCATATATGTAAAGTTTAGTGCATGGATGGAATTCATTTAGGTCTGTTAAATACTGTCATTTTTAGGGCTATTTGAATTATTTCTGTTTTTAGTATAAAATGTTATTTGATAATGTGCAGATAAATTCCTTTTAGAAAGTGACTAAAAATCAGAATTCTTCAGTCCTCGGAGAATATAGTGTTTTTTTTATTTTGTTTTTTCTTTTTTTTACTGATATCCAATATTTCCGTAGCTGCTGAGAAAATCTTATGAAGAACTGAGGTTACTTTTCTCAAATAACACTAAAACAAACAAGTTTAAAATCGAAGCTTTCTTGGCCAAAAAACTGCAAAACAGAGAAAATGGAGTCTGAGGGACAGATTGCAGGACCCAAGTAATTTTAACTTCTTTTGAAGATCTGTCTAAATTTTAATTAACAAATGTTTGTTACTTAATACCAGTATCTCTGCTGTTAGAAATTAGAGTTTAATACATTGTGAATATGTGTATGTATTTTTACATAAAGTATCCTAGTTTCTAATTTCACTTTTCTGATTAAAAAAGTTAAACTCAAAAAACTAGGTCAAAGTTTTCAACAATAGCTGAACTATTATCAAGTTCTGCTTTGTCCTATTGTCCTGAGATTTAGACTTCTCTGCCTATAACTGGTATTTTTGAGAACATGGTACTATCCCAGATAAGGTATTGAAATACTCTGGCAGAAATATAAAACCTAAACTATAAATCACTATAGATTTAAAAGACAAAAAGCTCTAGTATTATTCTATAATGTGTCTATTTGATATTAATTTTAAGAATTTTTTTTAATCACTTAATAATGTCATTAACTTAAAAAACTTCATATCCTTCCTCACTGTAATTCCTATAGTTAAAGAATGCACAAAGCAAAACTCTTCTGAAGGTGATCCTGGCTTCTTTGGGTCTAGTGATCACACCTTTAAATAGGAAGTCAGGAAACTGAAATGCCCATTTAAATTCCCAAATCAGTGACCTGTCCAAACGGACATTATCACTAAAATACCACTATAAAGTAGTTCTAACTAACAGTATGTTTAAAGACTAAGATTGGCATTTAATCTTTGAAGATGTCTGGTATTCTCAATTTTGTCAGTTTTTATTCCTTTTTACATCTTAGTTATATGAGGTAATCATTTTTTTCCAGAGTACATGGGATATCATAGCTTTACAGATTTTTTAAAAATTTTTTTAAATATTTTATTTATTTATTTGACAGAGAGATCACAAGTAGGCAGAGAGGCAGGCAGAGAGAGGGGGAAGCGGGGTCTCTACTGAACAGAGAGCCCGACGCAGGGCTTGATCCCAGGACCCTGAGATCATGACCTGGGCTGAAGGCAGAGGCTTAACCCTCTGAGCCACCCAGGCGCCCCAGCTTTACAGATTTTTAAAGATGGGGATTTGAAAAATGGTTTTTGTTAAAAAGCAATTTTCCTCAATAAAATGACAACCACTGTTTTCACAGACCCACACATGACAAGTAGGACAATATGATATAAGACTGATGTATGTATGCTTGCTACACAACAGTCAGCAAAAGGGATAATCTTCACTTGTACCTGAAAGTCATTTCCTAAGTTAGTGCATGTGAGTCTTTTTCCTTGAAATGTGCAGAATAATTGGATGTGGCCAGTTTCGGGGGGAATAGCAAGTGAAATAGTATCATGACTACAGAGCAAGTGATCTTGAAATGTAGTAAGAAGAAAAAAATTTTCTTCCTCCACTTTCATGTCCTACTACTGGGGTCAGGAAGTTGCTATGACATATCATAGATCTCTTGTGTTAGGCCAAGACTGGCCAATTGAAATAGAGTTCTTAAAGAATTTAAATATATATGGTATGAACGCTGGTTCTTTCCTCCTCCTTTTCTTTGCTATCTTAATGCCCTTTCTACTTCTAAATCATTCATTTTGCTCTATGACCAGCTTTAATCGCAATTTGAGAGTAATAGCGACTGTAGAGATGGATATAAAACAGCATTGAAATACATTTTTCAAATGACACTTAAAAGTATCTACCCAACTTAGAATTGAACTGAATTTCTATGGAAGAAACTTAATTGGTTTTAAATGCTAATTATGTTTAAACTATTTAATTGTAAAAACTATGTCTTAAACAAGTTTTGAAAGTTTCACTTTTGGAGAATATTCCTTTAAAAAAGGCATAGTGACCATAGATGGGAAAGTATAAAATATTTCTGACAGAATTATTCAGTATTATTCAACATTTAATTTCATGTTTGTTATTGTACCACAAGGATAGTGTAATTCTTGGATTAAAATGTTGGATTTTTTGTTAATGTACTTAAAACTGTAACCAGTGATAACACCTTTAGTATTTTTTATTATAGATTATATTTTATTTCAATAAACTTTGATATTTAGACCAAACAGTCTTTCTGCTATGTATATTCATCTCATTAAGGTACTTCTTACAAAGTGGGGAAATGGAGAGATGGGGAATTGACATACTGATTCACATTTACCTAGGATTAACTCTTAGAATACTTGGACTAATTCTTGATTAAAGACATATTTTTATTCATTTGAAGCAATGCACAACAACAAAAAAACAACTCTAAACCATACAATAGTTAACTACCTGATCCCAATGGTAGATTAATTATACCTGATACTTTTAGCCTCTTGGAAGACTAAGAAAGAGCTGAGAAAGGATCGCTTTGTCTTTATACCAAGCCAACCCTAATGTAAAGTTTTTGTCCAACAATTTAATGTCCAAACTGGCTAATGTCTGACATCTCTGTGAAAGTTTTCTTAGACACCACAGCCCTCTAAGCAGAATTAATCATTACACATAATGTTTTGTTGACCTCCCCTTGTTATAGCACTTAAGCTAGATTGTGAACCTTTTAAGAACAGGAATCAAATCTTACTCATCTTGATTTTCTTGGCACATTACATGGTCATTGGCACTTGAAATGAACTTGAATATCTATTTAGAGGAATTTTTAAAGATATCTATATTGTATAATTATTGCTTGCTTATCCTTTACATAAGTAAATTGAATTACTGAATTGGTATTCTATAGCATTGAAGTTGTATAGGGGTGCCTGGGTGGCTCAGTCAGGCCTCTGCCTTCAGCTCAGGATGATTCTGGGGTCCTGGGATGAGCCCCACATTGGGCTCCCTGCTCAGCAAGGAGCCTGCTTCTCCCTCTCCCTCTGCCCCCCCCCATTGTGCTCTCTCTCTCTCTCAAATAAATGAAATCTTAAAATAAATAAATAAATAAGTTATGTAGATAGAGGGAACTAAAATTCCTAATCCTTTATCCCGGCCCCTGATTTTCCTTGGCATCATCCTGCATTCTCCCAGAGTCAATGAAGAATGCTTAGGAAATAGCAGCTTCAACAAAACTAGACTAAGTGGCATGTTCTTCCCCTTTTCATACCTTCCCTTGCAGGGTCTCTTTCCTCACTATTATCCTATGAAGTAGCACCTATTAATTTGTTGGAACTGAGATTTAAAGCCAAGCAGTCTGACCCCAGAGACTGTGCTCACAAATATATCTGGAAGAGGACATAAAAGTCTAGGCCAGGTCTGTGTTCAAATTCTGACCCTGGACTTTTGAAGTCACATCTGTTTCAAACCTGCATAAATCTGAAAAATCAGGCCTTTTTTGTACTCTCTAATCTTAGAGCAAGTTAATACTACATAGAGTGTTTTCTTATCTCTAAAATGTATATACCTTGTTACAAAGTTTAAAGATAATGTATATAGGGCGCCTGGGTGGCTCAGTGGGTTAAGCCGCTGCCTTCGGCTCAGGTCATGATCTCAGGGTCCTGGGATCGAGGCCCGCATCGGGCTCTCTGCTCAGCGGGGAGCCTGCTTCCCTCTCTCTCTCTCTCTCTGCCTGCCTCTCCATCTACTTGTGATCTCTCTCTGTCAAATAAATAAATAAAATCTTAAAAAAAAAAGATAATGTATATAAAGTATAAGATACATAATAACCACTCAGTAAATTGTAACAATTAATAATAGACTAGGGGGTGGGGCGCCTGGGTGGCTCAGTGGGTTAAAGCCTCTGCCTTCGGCTCGGGTCGTGATCCCAGGGTCCTGGGATCGAGCCCCGCATCGGGCTCTCTCCTCAGCGGGAAGCCTGCTTCTCCCTCTCTCTCTCTGCCTGCCTCTCTGGCTACTTGTGATTTCTGTCTGTCAAATAAATAAATAAAATCTTTTAAAAAAAAATAATAATAATAGACTAGGGGAAACTTCTTTTTTTAACCAAGCCAAGAACTTTAAGAAGAAAGGCTTTTATAAAGGAGCTTAAGAAGACTACTTAAGCCTCAAAAGCAAACATATTTCTGTTTTCTCCAAATATAATGCTGATCTGGTATAAGGGCTGAGACTGACCTGGACTCAGAATGATCCATAGTGAAAAATGTGCAACACGCAAACTTAATACATAGAATAATAATGAATTCTAAAACTGGAAATTGCGGCATGTTCTCCTTGAAGACTAATTTGGTTATTCATTTATCAAGAATAAAATATACCAGGAGACCCAGGCACCTAGACTTTAGAGGAAGGACCATATTTGAACTAAAGCTGTGACATTACATTTTAAAAGTAAGCACAAGTTGGGAGCAGAGGACAGAGTCAACCAGACCAAAGTCAGCACCTTCAACAAAGTCAGGGTCAGGGAAGAAAAAATAATTTTCCTTCTATCCTTGTAAGTTCTTAGAGGCCCCTGTGACATAAGACAGATTAGTAAGAAAAAAACATTAACATGTATACCTCATGTATACTTGGAAGCTAGGGAAAGATGCACCAACTCTCAGAGATTGCTTAGAATTCAGGCTTAAGATATCGTTATATAATATATATATTATATTACATTATTATTCAGATAAAGATGAAAGAAGAATATCGGGGAGATCAGGTCAGGGGAAGTAACCAGGAAAAGTACAGTAAACAAAAGTAAGTTTTGTTATGCATATTAAAATCTTTAAGTTGGTATCTTCTCCACTGACAAGACTCTCTCGTGATTTAGTCATTCTCTTTCTGAAATAAAGATTTCCTTTATAAATTTAAATTTCCATTATGAAAGGGTAATTTCTATTCTGTTTTAGAACTCTTGTGTCTGCTGTTTCTCAAAATAATCAGCTCAAAATAATACAAAGAGGCATATTTTCGGGTGGCATATTCTGTTAGCCTTCAGGCAACTCGAGCAAAGGCTGACACATTACCTTTAAAGAATTCTTCTTTTTCTTTTTTTCTTTTTAAATTAAGCTCTAGGCCAACGGTAGGGCTTGAACTCATGACCCCAAGACCAAGAATCTCAGGCTCTACTGATTGAGCCAGCTAGAGGTCTCTAATGAAGTCATTGTTTCTCTGGACTGCCAGCATTACTAAATAAGTCATTATAGAGGCACCTGGGTGGCTCAGTGGGTTAAAGCCTCTGCCTTCAGCTCAGGTCATGATCCCAGAGTCCTGGGATCGAGCCCCACATCAGGCTCTCTGCTCAGCTGGGAGCCTGCTTCCCCTCTCTCTCTCTGCCTAGCTCTCTGCCTACTTGTGATCTCTTTCTCTCTGTCAAATAAACAAATAAAATCTTTAAAAAAAAATAAGTCATTATTTTAAAAAATAGTGATAAGGTAAATGAAATACAATAGCCCCTGAGTCCTGGCATTCCACTGAATGTCCTAGTCCTTGGAACAGGGAGCTTATAAGTTACTACTAACTATTATAACAACCATACTCTACATTTATTAGGCTGTTACTACATATCAGACATTGCACTGTTTATCTTATTATTAATCCTCATAACAGTTTTAGGAGACCGATATTGTCACAGTTAAAGAAACAGAAACTTGAAAGACCATGAGACTTTGCCAAAGGTCACTGCTGCTGGCAATTTTGAAACTTAAAACCTAACCTCTCCAACTCTAAAGACTGTTTTCTTACTTCAAAATTATGACAGCGGTCACACATTTGCATGCCATTCTTGACTCCTTTAATGTGGAGAGTATCAGTCCTCTTAGACTTAAGTACCTGTTTAAGATGTAGGTTACCCTTGACAGAATCTGAATCTCAGCATAGGGAGGCTACAGGAAATCCTTTAAAGTCCCATTCTGGGGGGGCACCTGGGTGGCTCAGTGGGTTAAGTCTCTGCCTTCGGCTCAGGTCATGATCTCAGGATCCTAGGATCGAGCCCCGCATCAGGCTCTCTGCTGAGCAGAGAGCCTGGCTCCCCCCTCTCTCTGTTCCTCTGCCTACTTGTGATCTTTGTCTGTCAAATAAATAAATAAAATCTTTAAAATAAATAAACAAACAAATAAATAAAGTCCCAGTCTGGGACTAAGCATTTGAAACCTCGCCTCAGTGTTTTCGTTTTTTCCAGTTGGGGTGGCACTAGGGTACTAGATCATCCTTTAAAAGGTCAAAGATTATGGCCTGAAATTTTCTGAAGCTTCTCTCTCTGTGCTTTTGATTTACCAAAAGAATAGTTTCTCTCAAATTGATGAAATGAAATATATATATGTAGGTATGTATTTAGATTATCTTCTTTAACCACTCGTCTATTGATGGACACTTGGGCTGCTTCCATAATTTTGGTATTATAAATAAGGCTGCAATAAACAAAGAGGTGCATATATCTTTTTGAGTTAGTGTTTTTGTATTCTTTGGGTAAATTACCAGTAGTGGAATTACTGACCCCATGGTAATTCTATTTTTAACTTTTTAAGGAACCTCCGTACTCTTTTCCACAGGGGGTGTACCAATCTGCATTCTCACCAACAGTTCAAGAAGGTTTCTTTTTCTCCATATCCTCGCCAACACTGGGTATTTCTTGTGTTTTTGAATTTAGCTATTCTGACAGGTGTAAGGTGATATATCATTATGACTTTGATTTGCATTTCCCTGATGAAGAGTGATACTGAGCATCTTCTCATGTATCTGTTAGTCATCTGGCTGTCTTCTTTGGAGAAATGTCTGTTTATATCTTCTGCCCATTTTTAAATTGGATTATTTGGTTTTGTGGATATTGAGTTTTAGAAGTTCTTTATGTATTTTGGATACTAACCCTTTATCAGATATTTCATTTGTACATATCTCCTCTCATTCAGTGGACTTTTTAGTTTCATTATTTTCTTTGCTGTGCAAGAGCTTTTAATTTTGATGTAGTCCTAAAAGTTTATATTTGATTTTGCTTCCCCTGCCTCAGGAGGCATATCTAGAAAGATGTTATAGCCGATGTCAGAGAAATTACTGCTGTGCACTCTTCTAGGATTTTTATGGTTTCAGGTCTCATATTTAGATCCTTAATTCATTTTGAATTTATTTTTATGTGTGGTGTAAGAAAGTGGTCCAGTTTTCCCAACACCATTTGTTGAAGAGACTTTTTTCCATTATATATCCTTGCCTCCTTTGCCAAAGATTAGTTGACTACATAATCATGAACTTCTTTTTGGGTTCTCTGTTCTGTTCCATTGATCTAAATGTCTGTTTTTATGCCAGTATCATACTGTTTTGATTACTATAGCTGTGTAATATATCTTGAAATTGGAGATTCTGATACTTCCACTTTGTTCTTTGTCAAAATTACTTTGCTATTCAGGGTCTTTTGTGATTCCATACACATTTTAGGATCATTTTATTCTCATTCTGTGAAAAAATGCTGTTGGTATTTTGATAGGAATTGCATTAAATCTGTATGGACATTTTAACAATATTTGTTCTTCCCATCCATGAGCATAGAATTATTTTTGTGTCATCTTCAATATCTTTCATCAAATTTATGGTTGTCAGAGCACAGGTCTTTCACCTCCTTGGTTAAGTTTATTCCTAAGCATTTTGTTACTTTTAGTACAATTGTAAACGGGATTATTTTCTTGATTTCTCTTTCTACTTCTTCACTAATAGTGTGCAGAAACTTAACAGAATTTCTGTATATTGATTTTGTATCTGTGATTTTACTGAATTCATCTGTCAGTTCTAATAGTTTTTTGGTAGTCTTTCAAGTTTTCTATATATAGTATCATGCCATCTGCAAATAGTGGAAGTTTTACTTCTTCCTTACCAATTTGGATGCCTTTTCTTTTTGTTGTCCAATCACTATGGCTAGGATTTCTGGAATTCTATTGAATAAAAGTGGTGAGGGTGGACATCCTTGTCTTGTCCCCAATCTTAGAGGAAAAGCTCTCAGTTTTTCACCATTGAGCATGTCAGCTGTGGGTTTTTTACATATGGCCTTTATTATGTTGAGGCAATTTCTTTCTAAACCTATTTTGTTGAGAGATTTTATAATGAATGGATATTGTACTCTAATGCTTTCTCTGCATCTATTGAAATGGTCATATGGTTTTTATCCTCTCTCTTGTTGATGTATCACATTGATTAAGAATATTGAACCAGGGGTACCTGGGTGGCTCAGTCCTTAAGTGTCTGCCTCCGGCTCACGTCATGATCCCAGGGTCCTAGAATTGAGCCCCGCATCTGGCTCCCTGTTCAGCAGGAAGCCTGATTCTCTCTCTCCTATTCCCCCTGCTTGTGTTCGCTCTCTTGATGTGTCTGTCAAATAAATAAAATCTTTAAAAAATATATTAAACCATTCTTAAATCTCAGGAATAAATTCCACTTGATTGTGATGAATGACTGTTTTATTGTATTGTTGGGTACAGTTTGTTAGTATTTTGAGGATTTTTGCATTTATATTCATCAGAGGTACTGGCCTGTAGTTCTATTTGGAGTGTATTTATTTCATTTTGGTATCAGAGTAATGCTTGCCTCATACAACGAATTTGGAAGCTTTTCTTTTCTATTTTTTGGAAAAGTTTGAGAAGAATAGGTATTAACTTTTCTTTAAATGTTTGGTAGAATTCACCTAGGAAACCATTTGTCCCTGGACTTTTGTTTTCTTCCTGATTCAGTTTTGGAAGATTGTGTTTCTAGTAATTATCCATTTTCTTCTAGGTTGTCCAGTTTGTTGGTATATACTTCTCATATTTTCTTGACATTCTTTGTATTTCTTTCATGTTATTATTTCTCATTTCATTTCTGATTTTGTCTTTTTCCTTTTTTTAAAGTTAGTCTTGCTATCAGTTTGTCAATTTTGTGAAGAACCAGCTCCTGCTCTCATTGATCTGTTTTTTTTTTTTTTTTTTTTTTTTTTTTTTTTAGTTTCTATTTCACTTATTTCTGCTTTTATCCTTATTCTTTCCTTTCTTCTGCCAGTTTTGGGTTTTGTTTGCTTCTTTTTCTACCTTCTTTTGGTTGTTTGAGATTTTTCTTGCTTCTTGAGGTAGGTCTGTATTGCTACAAACTTTCCTCTTTCGCTGCAATCCAGAGATTTTGGATGTTTGTTTTTTTTTTTTCCCATTTGTCTCCATGTATTTTTTTTTTTTAGATTTTATTTATTCATTTTACAGACAGAGATCACAAGTAGGCAGAGAGGCAGGCAGAGAGAGAGAGGAGGAAGCAGGCTCCCTGCTGAGCAGAGAGCCCAACGTGGGGCTCGATCCCAGGACCCTGGGACCATGACCCGAGCCAAAGGCAGAGGCTTTAACCCACTGAGCCACCCAGGCGCCCCAGTCTCCATGTATTTTTTTAATCTCCTCTTTACTTTCTTGGTTGGTTCATTCACTGTGCAGTAGCATGCTATTTAACCTTCATGTATTTGTATTCTTTCTATACTTTTTCTTGTGGTTGATTTCTGGATCCACAGTGTTGTGGTCAGAAAACACGCACGCTATGACTTTTATCTTTTTTAATTTGTTGAGACTTCATTTTTAGCCTCCTCTGTGATCTCCTCTGGACAATGTCCCATATACACTTGAACAGAATGTGTATTCTGCTGTTTTATGATGGAATGATCTGCTGATATCCGTCAAACAGATTAATCTGTATCAATGCATCATTCAAAGCCACTGTTTCCTTGTTGGTTTTCTATTTGGATGATCTATCCATTGATGTAAATGGGGTATAAAAATCCCCTACTATTACTGCATTATTATTAGTTCCTTTATATTTGTTATTAGCTTCTTTATGTTTTTGGGGGCTCCCATGTTGGGTGCATAACTATTTACAAGTGGCATATCTTCTTGTTCAGTTGTTCCCTTTATGATGATATAGTGCCCATCTTTGCCTCTTGTTACAGTCTTTGTTTTAAACTTTATTCTGTCTGGGGTGTCTGGGTGATGGATATTGGGTAGGGTATGTGTTTGTGGTGAGTGTTGGGTATCGTGTAAGACTGATGAATCACAGACCTGTACCCCTGAAGCAAATAATATATGTTAATTTTTTTAAAAGTCTATTTTGTCCAATAAAATTATTGCCACCCCAGCTTTCTTTTCACTTCCATTTGCATGATGAACACTTTTCCGTCCCTTCACTTTCTATCTGCAGGTGTCTTTGGTTCTGAAAGGAGTCTCTTGTATGCAGTGTACGGATAGAATTTCCTTTCTTACCCATTTTGTCACCCTATGTCTTTGGACTGGAGTGTTTAGTCCATTTATTTTCAAAGTAATTATTATAGGTATGTACTTATTGCCATTTTGTTGTTTTCTAGTGGTTTTTATAGTTATTTCTTCTTATGCTCCTTCATAGTTTCCTGGCTTTCTTTACAGAAACACCTAGATTCCTTTTCCTGTATTTTTTGCACGTCCCTTACTCTTTTTTATTTGTGGTTACCATTAGGTTGATATATGATACCTTATGCATACAGCAGTCTGTAGTGTTTATGGCCGCTTAAGTTTGAAGCCATTCTTTACTCCCCTTCCTCCCACTTCAAGTCCTTTTATTTTGTGAATCCCTTGACAAATTGTTATAGATATACTTAATTTTGCTGCTTTTGTGCTTCCTACTTTTCTTCTATTTATGGTCTTTCCTTCCTACTCAAAGAGTCCTCTTTAATATTTCCTGTAAGATTGGTTTATTGGTGATGAAATTCTTTAATTTTTGCTTGTCTGAGAAACTCTTTGTCTCTCTTTCTATTCTGAATGATATAGCGCTTTGCTGGATGGAGTATTCTTCGTTGCAGGAATATTTCTTTCAGCATCTTGAATATATCATGCCATTCCCTTCTGGCCAGAGGCACTTTTTGTCCCCAGTAATGAATGTCTGATGAGTTGTACATCAAGGGGAGAGAAAAAAGAAAGGACCCACACTGCCTTATGATGCTTGTGTCCCTTGAGTTAATTTTTCTATATGGTGTCCCATTAGTTCAGTCCTATTTGTTGAAAAGATTATATTTTCCCATTTAATTATATTGGTACTTTTGTCAAAATCATTAACTAAATGTTCAGGTTTTCATTTTCTGGATACTCTTAATCTATTGTTCTATCTTTATGTCAGTACCATAACATCTTGATTCTTGCTGCCGAATAAAATGTCTTGAAATCAGGTAGCAAGAGTAATTAGAATTTTTTCTACAACTTCAAGGTTGTTTTGACTATTATAGTTCTTATATAATTGTATTTTTATATAACTTTAAAATATTGCATTTCTATATAATTTAAAAATGAACCTGCCAATTTCTTTAAGAAAAGCCTTATGGAATTTTGATTGGGATTGTTTTGAATCTGTACATCAGTCTGAGAAGTAATGACATTGCAGTATTTAATTTCTTATCTGTGAGCATGATTGCCAATACATTAGACTTCATCAATATTTAAAACTTGTGCTCGCCTAATGACACTTAAGAAAATGAAAAGGCAAGGTAAAGACTGAAGAGAAAATATTTCCAAAATATATATTAACAAAGGACATGTATTATATATCAAGAAATCTTACAACTCAATAAGGAAAAATATGAAAAATTTGCAAAAGCGTAGACACTTTACCAAGAAAATATACAGATAATAAATACATGAAAAGACACTTAGCATCTTTAGTCATAGGAAAATGCAAATTAACACCATAATGAGATACCACTACACACCCACTAGAATGACTAAAATTAAAAAGACTGGTAATATCAAATGTTGGTGAAGATGTGAAACAACTGGAACTCTTACAGCTGACATGAATAACTTGGAATAACAGTTTGGCGATCTTTAAAAAGTCAAACATAAACACCTACCATACAACCCAGCTGTTGCATTCTGATTTACCCAAGGGACATGAAAGCCTATGTGCACGCAAAGATTTCTACACAAATATTCAGAGGAACTTCATTTGAAAGAGCCTAAAACTGAGAGTAACCCAAATGTTCATTATCAGGTGAGCTAGTCATCAATATAAAGGGATGAACTACTGATACATGCAACAATATGAATGAATCTCAAAGTATGGTAAGTAAAAGCAGCCAGATAAAAATGCATCAATATCTATGATTCCACTCCTATAAAATTCTGCAAAATGCAAACTAATCTATTGGACTAAAAGTAGATCAGTGGCTGCATGAGGATGGAATGGGAATGGATGATAAGGGGCAAAAGGAACCTTGGGAATGATGGATGTTCTTTATTTTGATTATTGTGGCAATTCATGGAGATACATACTTGTATATGTCAATATTTACCAAGTGTTTATGTGTAATTTATTGTGTGTCACTATTTATCAATAAAAGATAAAGTCAATATTTACCAAGTATTTATGTATAGTTTATTTTGAGTCACTATTTACCAATAAAGGATAAAATAACAAAGGTCACATTTGTTCCATCATAGTAGAAAACTAGACAAAATACATAAAGGAACTGTTTCAAACAATGGACAATAGACACAGCAGGGCTGTTACCCGAGAGAAGAGAATGAGAGAAGTGAGCTCTTGGATTGCTCCATCCTCCTGCCTGGATGCATTTTCCTAATAGTGGCAGGAGGAGGGAAACTCAAATAGAGCCCAGAATGCTGAGTATGAAAAGACAGAGGTGGGAGTTCATGGACACTAACTGGTAGTCGACTGCAGGACAGAGCTCTAGGGAGAAGGGAGCTACACAGAAAAGGAGCTCCATATAATCCTTAATCTTTGCTTGGTATTACGCCAAACACATATGAAATGCAACTCGTGGTTGAGCAAAAAAATATGTATCGGTTTTAAACTGAACAATTCCCAGAGTTATCCAGGGCAAGAAGTTCAAGTTTCAACCAACTGAAGCCTTGAGCTGTGAGTGGTCAACTAGGGCATTCACTGTCAACCACATCAAGGCTATCCCACGGGACTATGACTGAACTATCTCTTAAATGAAATCTATTCTAGTTTCACCATAAGAATCTATAAACAAGGCTCAAATCTGTCAAACTGATCAACAAATAACTTAAATGCCTTAACTCCTTGAAGGGAAACAACAAAATCTGGACATTTAACAACACAGTAATCATAATGCCCAGTACCCAATAAAAAGTTGTTAGAGACACCAGAACCCAAGATGATCCCCAACCAGGAGAAAATTCAAATAAAAGAAATGGTAAGAGATGTTACATTAGCAGATAAGGAACTGTAATCATATATTCAAAGGCAAATGCTATAATGAAGAGGGAAATCAAACTCATTTTTTAAAAACCCACATAGAACTTTTAGAGATTAAAAAAACAATGTATGAGGGGCGCCTGGGTAGCTCAGTGGGTTAAATAAAGCCTCTGCCTTCCGCTCAGGCCCTGATCCTAGGGTTCTGGGATCGAGCCCCACATCAGGCTCTCTGCTCAACAGGGAGCCTGCTTCCCTTCCTCTCTCTGCCTGCCTCTCTAACTACTTGTGATCTCTGTCAAATAAATAAAATCCTAAAAAAAAAGAACAATGTATGAAATAAAATTTTCACATGATAAGATTAACAGTGGATTAGACATTGCAGTAGAAAAGACTGGTAGGAGCGCCTGGGTGGCTCAGTCAGTTTTGTGTCTGCTTTTAGCTCTGGTCGTGATCCCAGGGTGCTGGGATCAAGCCCCGCATAGGTCTCCCTGCTCGGCGGGGAGTCTGCATCTCCCTTTGCCCCTCCCACTCTGTCTGTCTCTCTCTGTCAAATAAAAAAAAAATAAAATCTTAAAAAAAAAAAAAAGACTGGTAAACATGAAAGCGCAAAGATAAAATGAATTTAAAAAAAAAATAAAAAAAGCTCAGTGACTTCTGAGGGAAGTCAAAACTACATGTAAACGAAGTCTTAGAATAAGAGAGTGTAAAAACAAGATGGGGGGAAAACAGGCCAGAATTTCCAATTTGATTAAAACAACAAACCACAAGTAGAAAATACACAACAAAACACGTCATAATCAAATTGCTGTAACCAGTGATAAATAGAAAATCTTTAAGCAACCATTAAAAGCAAAGGACAGGCTAGGGAAGGAATATCCTGTCCCTGTACCCCCACGTCAACCCCCCAGCATAACCTCCCAAGGTTACCCAATGGCTTGAATGATGCAAGACTCCTAGACCGTGTGCTTGGGCTTTAGGAAGTTCTACGGCGTAATAGAGGCCAGGGGACTGATAACTTCAGACAAGAGGCTCACTGCACTATCCCAAGAAGTGGCTCCTAGAGCTCTAAGTCCCAACCCAAATCCCTCGGAGGTGGACTGGGAAGCCTTGGAAGGAAAGACAGCCACTTAAGAGCAGGCCGTGTCTCTCTCCTCCATTTTCCAAATAGAGAAACTGAAAACCATGGCTTTCCCCATACGGGAAATGGCAAATCTGTAGCAAAGAAGTTTCCATCCATCCGTCAACCTCTGGGCTGTGGGGCCAGCACTCTATGCTGCACTGCAATGAAAAATCTAATTTTCAGTTACAGGAGAAAATACCCATAGTACCCAGGTGGCACAACCAAGGCATCAACTCAAATCCAACTAAAGCCCCAAGTACTTAAACTGTACAACCATCCCTAAGAGGGAGGTCCCTAAACACAACAATACTGATTTGAGCCTCTCAAGAGGAGAATGATGAATAAGAACCTCTCCCCCTCCTCAGCCGTATCCAGTGATGGAGGGAGGGATGAAGAGAGAAAGGGAGGAGGAATGAGTGGGAGGAAAAAAGGAAAGAACGGTAAAAGGAAAGAAAGAAAACCTGGATACTGGAAAAACCAATAAAATGAAAGAATGTGGACACACACACACTGTTAAATTGAAACAGTTTCAGGGGCGCCTGCCTGGCTCAGTTGGTTAAGCGTCTGCCTTTGGTTCAGGTTATGATCCTGATCAAGCCCCACATTGGGCTCCCTGCACCTCCTTCTCCCTCTGCCACTGTGCTCTCTGGCTCTCTCTCTCCCAGTCAAATAAATAAATAAAACCTTAAAACAAAAAAAAAAAAGAAAGAAAGAAAGAAAGAAAGAAAGTTTCATAATTTGAGCCAATTGGAAACCCAAAATTTTACTGGAAGAATTTGCATAACAAAAAATAGCAGCAATGAGAGGTCTTATGTCTGTACAACATAGAGGTTCTAAATTAACTTAATATGTACTAAAATATGCCAATTCGGGGCATCTGGGTGGCTCCATCCGTTGTGTCCTGATCTTTTTTTTTTTTTTTTAAGATTTTATTTATTTGACAGGGAGAGAGACAGCCAGAGAGGGAACACAAACAGGGGAAGTGGAAGAGAGAAGCAGGCTTCCCACTGAGCAGGGAGCCTGATGGGGGGGCTCCATCCCAGGATCCTGGGATCATGACCTGAGCTGAAGGCAGACGCTTAACGACTGAGTCACCCAGACACAACAAGTGTCCCACTCTTGATTGCGGCTCAGGTCAAGATCTCAGGGTCATGGAATAAAGCCCCCACATCAGGCTCCATGCTCAGTGCAGAGTCTGCTTGTCCCTCTCCCTCTGCTTCGCCCACCCCTTACTCTTTAAATAAATTAAAAAAAAAAATTTTTTTTTTTTTAAATAATAAAACACACCAAGTAGTAAAACTTCATGGACTCAATATTGGGACTCAGATTTCAGTTACACCTGAAGACAAATCTGAATATGGCACCCTGATAATCTGAAGAGAGTAACTAAATATAGAGAAAACATAGGTATGCCTCATTTTAACTACCACCTTGCCTTTCCCATAGCCAGAGTACCCACTGCCCTAAAATATTCCACAGTGTCTTTGACACTTACAAACTGGTTTGACAAAACAGGACCCCACAGATCCCTGGCTAAAGTCGTTAATATGGGGACACCTGGGTGGCTGGGTCGGTTAGGCATCTGCCTTCAGCTCTAGTCATGATCCCAGGGATTGAGCCCTGCGTCGGACTCCGTGCCTGGTGGAGTCTGCTTCTCCTTCTTCCTCTGCCCCTTGCCCCCTGCTTATGCTCACTCACACTCCCCCTCTCTCAAATAAATAAAAATCTTTAAAAAATAAAATAGAATAGTTAATATGGCCCAAAGAGGGGTAAAATAGGTCCTTCAAGTATGGAAACTTCTATATGACCCAACTGACGAATGGGTGATTATTCCTACTGCTTCTCTACTTAATAGCCCACTTCTGCCTGTTCTTAAATCTAGGAGAATGGATGCTGCCTCCTGCGGGATCACTGCAATCTTAAGTGCTGTGGGCCCACCCATGAAGGCCCCATCCTCAATACCCAGTATTACTGAAATTACTAATGTCATCCAATCAGAAACCGGCCAATATGTTCAACTTAGGGCCTGTTCACACAGCCCCTCAGCCAGTTTGCCTTCAGCTTCAAAGGAACCCAATACACCGTGACTAGTCCACCCATGGGATACCTCAGCAGCTTTGCCATCACGCACAGTCTTCGCAGAAAAGCTCCTAACTGCATTTACCTTTCTTCAGGGGCACAGGCATTATCTTAATTTGATGACATCCATCTCCAAGGAGATTCATTTGACACACTTATTAAAGACATACAAGTCAACATTTTTTTAAATCCTTTTTGGGTTCCAGAAGCAATATAATTCTCATTTCAAGGTTTGCTTAATCTCACTTAGGCTACTACTTACAAATCAGTCCATCTTAAATGGGGCTCCCTCCAACAAAAGGCCCTAGAATCTATCCAAATGAAAATCAACAGGCACTTCCTTTAGTACCTTTGGAGACTCCACTGGAGGGGCTTTGACAACCTCCCCTCTTACCTCCCGGTCTCTGGACCACCTATGATGGCCTTAAGTTGCCCATAGGCTTCTGATGCCAGAAAGTACCCCTCTCAGTCTCGTGCTATATGCCACCAGAGCAGAAATTGCTGGCCACATCCTGAGATACCCTGGAAAGAGTGGCTCCCACAGACCCCGAGACTATGATCCTCTGTACCCAGCTGCCCACCATGCCTTGGGTCATGGCAGCAGGCACCCCACAAGCTCAGCACTGCTACTGAGGCCTCCTTGTGGGATAGAGCCAAATGTGGCCCCTGTGGCTTATTCCGATTGCAAGAGAAATGGCCTCCTTTGTTCTCAGCTCCTTGCCAGACGTCACCCCTCCTCTGGACCCTGGACTACCTGGGGAGGCAGCTTGGAATTAACTGAGTAAACAGCAGTGGAAGCTCACAGTGAACACACAGCATGACCAGCACCATACGGGAGGGAGCCCAGGGCGGTGTTGCTGCTTTCATCCCTTAACCAAGATGCCCCTGATAAAGGACAGGACAGAGGACGCAAGAGTGGGCAAAAGTGGCCAACTTTCAGGCAATCATCTTAGCACCCACTGCACATTTTTACAAACTTTGGGGTCACTGCCTAAAAGTCCTCTCAAGGTAGAACTCCAAATCTCTGGCCTCACAGATATCCAAGAAATAAATCAGAGTCACACATGCCTCTCTATACACTAAGGCCAAAGTACAAGGCCTCACCAGACACTCCTCATCCCCTTCAGAATCCCAGACATTACTGAGTTACCAAGACACACATTTCACTTCTAAAACTACACAGTGCCCTCTTAGAAAAGGCATTCAACTGAACTTTGATCTTCCCAACAGGTCCCCGATGGCCAGTTAAATGAGATATAATGGTCTCTTCAAATAACTTCTTTTTAAACTCTAGTCTGCAAATGGACCCCCTATATGGGTCTCTATCTTGCCCCAGGCCTTATTCTTTCTTCATGTAAGGCTCCTTGGATAATTCACACCGTACACTAACTAAACAACTTTCCGATGCCCTTTCCTATCTTTAAAGAGGGCATGTCTAGCCTCTAAAATTATTTGTCCAGGGTCATTGCCACAGACAGTATGGACTATCAAGAAGGGAGACAGAAAATCCTGCTTTGCAAGTGAAAATCACATTGAGAGATAATCATAAAAGCAACACCATGTCCCACACCAATGAACCGAGAAGCCCCTTCTTGGTAATACTCCAGCATCGGGCAGCAGAAGCCTGTCAGGAGCAGTGGTGCACCACCCTGCTGGCTCTCGGCCTTGTACTTCAAGTCCGGGTGCTTCCGCTGGTTTGCAACCCAGAGACCCAAAGCCTCCAAGTCAGTCACCGTTCCAGCCAAACCGAGCAAATGCTGAGGCCCACATGACTGGAGTGTGGCTCACACCAGCTCTGCAGCCCAAAGGCCCTGCTAGCTTGCCTGCCAACCGTCAAACCAACGCACAGAACAAAATGCCCACGACAGCCGGCTCACCTGGAGGGCCCGCACACGGCTGAACGCTGCAGCTGCAACCACCTCAGCCGCAGAGATGCCGACGGACAGACAACGTGACACCATAGCACCGAGGCACATGCAAGTCAGACCACGAGGTGTCAGATCTATTCTCGGCAAAACCCCGCTCATCGCCTGTGTGATCAAAGCCTTGGGCTCTTGGGGAGAATCTGGATTCGGTCACGCTCCCTGAGGCGTTTGATGGTGCTGGCAGGGTTCAGGTACTCTGGCCCCACCATGGCAGTCCCGGGGGTGCCACCATCGCTTTCTCTGGCTGGACACCCACAAAACCCCGGCGCTTAACAGATACTTGCAAGTCAAGCTTGCGGGCCCAACACTGTCTTCAAATTTGACAAGCAGCCTGGTCTTAGTATATTACAGGATGTATGAAGGACGTTTATACCCTCTGATGCAAAAATTAAATTAAAAACAGAAAAAAAACCAACCCAAAATTCATTATAGTGTATTGTAATTAGCTTTGTGGATGTAAAATTAAGGCACTTATATTAAAACTGTTAGCGACTTTAAAGATTTACTTAAGAGAACGAGCGAGCACAGGGTGGGAAGGGGTAGAGAGAGAGAGCATAGCATCTCGAGCAGAATCCTCACTGAATGCAGAGCAGAAGCAAGCCTGAGGCCGGGCTTGATCCCAGGACCTGAGATCGTGACCTGAGCTGAAATAGAGAGTGGAGAAGGCTCAATCCACTGAGCCAGCCAGGCGCCCCTAGAGTTACTGATTTTTTTTTTTTTAAACTTTTTTTCCTTACATTTTATTTATTAGTTTGACAGGGAGAGAGCACAAGCAGAAGGAGTGGGAGAGGGAGAAGCAGGCTTCCCGTAGAGCAGGGAGCCCGATGTGGGGCTCGATCTCAGGACCCTGGGATCATGACCTGAGCCAAAGGCAGATGCTTAACAACTGAGCCACCCAGGTGCCCCGAGTTACTGATTTTTAAAGGATTAAATGGTCAATCAGATTCTCAGAATTTTACAGTTTGCTTTCTTCCTCTTGGTTCAATTTTGTAATTTCTGTTCTCAGAAAATAAAACACTCAAAAAAACAAAAACAAACAAGAAAACCCATGACCCCTATCAGCCTGAGTGGGTATCTACTTGGAAAGGATACACCAGTCCCACGTTCCAGATTACACTGCTCTGGCCCAGGAGTTCACCATGCATTAGACACTGCCTTGGACACCATCACCGCTGTCCAAGATCTCACCGTTGGAGAGGATGGCCCTCCAGGCCCTGAGACCACTGGCCAAGCAATGCCCATGGGCCACCTCTGCTAAGGTACTGACAAATGAGATGCAGGTCACTTATTACTTTCCCTCCTTAATAGGAGGGGGGATTCCATGATGCTTCTTGAGCTTGCTGTTCACTTAGCCCACGATCCTCGTGTACTCTCTGCTTCTGGGCCTAATACTCCCATGCCTAAGGGGAAATTTTTGGAGAGTTTACTACCATCTGTGTCCTTCTAAAAATTAATGTAAATTAATGTTTTCCCCAGTGTACAACTGCCTATTCGTCTACCCCTCAACTCCCTAGGGACAGGAGCTCCCCACTGCATTCTCCTACTCCTCCCAACTCTGGCTTGCTCCTGACCCTCTCACCCTGCATCTCCATCGACAGCCACCACAAATACCCCTTCTCCTTGGTTACAACAAATACCACTAACATTTAAATACATCTTACTGAACTACCAGCTCATTCCCTTCAACAACGTAACTGCAGAACCTGCCACCTTGACCCAAGCAATACACCAAGATAGTATTGTCATGAAGAATATAACTTGGGCTTTTAACACACATTACAAGTCCACCAAGATATTGGTAGAGACCCCAGAAATTCAGATTGGTTTTCACGGCTAATGCCATATAAATGGGCAACTTGGTTTTGGGCTAGTCTGCAAGGGTTCCTTGTACTTCTTTTCTTCCTTCACCTTATGTTTTCTATGTTATTCAAGACAACTCATCTCTACTCTCAAATTCTCCTCTACTATTTAGACCAAATACCCCAAGTAACGGAGCTCAAAACTGATGTCAAGACATCAAGACGTCAATTTTAATATATATTTTAAAATTTTATCTTTAAAAACAACTTCTTCAGGAGCACGCACCTAGGTGGCTCAGTTGGTTAAGTGTCTGCCTTCAGCACAGGTCATGATCCCAGGTCCTGGGATTTAGTCCCACATCAGGCTCTCTGCTCAGCGGGAAGCCTGCTTCTCCTTCTCCTCCCAGACTGTATTCTATCACTGACTCTATCATTCTCCCAAATAAATAAAATCTTAAAAAAAAAAATACTTTTTTTTCTTCAGCTTTTTGAGGTAGAATTAACACATAGGTGTAAGTAACATACTGTATACTTATGTGGACAGCTTGTTCTGACACGTATACATTGTGAAATGATCACCACAATGAAGCAAATTAACATAACCATCAACTCAACAGTTACCATTTCTCTATCTTTCTCCTTTCCTTCCATTCCTCCCTCCTTTCTTCCTTTCTTTTGTAGGGAGAACACTTAGGATCTACTAGCAAATGTCAAGTATACAATACAGTATTACCTATAGTCACTATGTGGTACTCTGACTTCATCTTGTACCTTTTGACTAACACGTCCCTATCTCCCCCTTCCTCCCATCCCAGTGACCACCACTAGACTCTCTTCTTCTATTAAATTGACTATTTTAGATTCTACTATCAGTGAGATCATGAAGTATTTGTCTGTGTCTGGCTTGCTTAGCATGAAGTCCCTTAGATTCACCTATGTGATCCCACATGGCAGGATTACCTTCTTTTTATACAGCTGAATAATATTCCATCACATAGTATGTATACACACACACATTTTCTTTATCCATCAATAGACATTTAGGTTGTTTCCACATCTTGACTACTATAAATAATGTTGTAATGAACACAGACATGCAAATAGCTCTTTAAGATCTATACTTCATTTCCTTAGGAAAAAGCTCTAGAAGTTAAAAATGCTCTTGACCCAATTTAAAGGGCCTAAGCAGCAAGTCAGTTTCCCTTCTTGAGTGGCTGAGTCCACACCCTGGCCAATTCCCTTACTGAGCTCTTCTACTCTGGGCCACTATGCGCCCAACTCTAACCTGGGGCCAAGTACCAGACAACTAAGGGCAATCCCTATGCTGCCAAGCGAAATGACTTAAAATAGATGATTCTCAGGGGATCCCATGAAACCTAGCGAACCTCATCCCACTTGCCATACCTAAGCTGCCTTTTACTTCTCTAATTTGCTGTTACCATGTCCCTAGGTGCAACCTTTTGTGCTGCACTGCATGGGAGCTTTTACTCGATCAAAACTTAAGTAACAGAGTTCTGCCTTTAATTTGGTCCAAGTGTTGGGGTACCTGGGTGGCTCAGTGGGTTAAGCCGCAAGGTGCCTTCGGCTCAGGTCATGATCTCAGGGTCCTGGGATCAAGTCCCGCATCGGGCTCTCTGCTCAGCGGGAAGCCTGCTTCCCTCTCTCTCTCTGCCTGCCTCTCTGTCTACTTGTGATCTCTTTCTGTCAAATAAATAAATAAAATCTTTAAAAAAAAAATTATCCAAGTGTTTTTATACTGTGCCATCTTTAAAGAAGAATCTTTAAATCTATAAAATAATTAATTAGAAAAGAAGGGCCTAAAAAAATGATCAAACTTTCTACCTTAAGGAGAGAAAAAGAGCAGATTAAACCCAAACAAGCAGAAGATAACAAAGAGTAAGATCAGAAAAAATGAGTAGAAAATAGATAAAAGATTAAAAAAAAAATCAACGTAACCAAAAGCTGGTCCTTTGGGGGTAAAAAAACCTCTAACAATTACTTTAGCCAGACTGACTGAGACAAAAAGAAAGAAGAAAAAAATTTCCAGTATCAGAAATGGAAGAGGTGGCATCACTACAAATCTTACAGATTGGAAAAGGCAACATAATGAATAATTTTCTGCCAATAAATGTGCTCACTTATGTAAAATGGATAAATTCCTTGAAAGACAAAAAGTAGAAAAATTGGTTCAAAAAGAAACAGGAAATCTTAATAGTCTTATGTCTATTTGAGAAATTGAATTTATAAATTTAACATCTCCACAAAAGAAAATTCCATGCCCAGATAGTTATTCTATCAAGCATTTAAGGAAAAAATACCATCTTATAAAACTTTCTCAGAAAAAGACAAAGGAAGAAACATTTCTCTATCACATTATGAAGACAGCATTGCCCTCATAAACATTACAAGAGAACTACAGACTATTTATTCTTCATGGAAATAATGCAAAAATCTTACCACCACCAAAACAAAAACAACAGAACAAAGAAAAAATTCAAAACTCACTATAAGGCAACAAAAATAAAGGTAGTGTGATACCGACAAAGGAGAAATAGATCAATGAAAGAGAACTAAGAGTCAAGAAATAGAATCATTTGTCCATGATCAACTGGTTTTTTGACAAGGGTGTCACGACTATTCGATTAATAGTCTTTTCAAAATAATATTTTCAAAAGTAATAATAGTCTTTTCAAAAATGAAATTTGACCCTTACCTTGTTACATATACAAAAATTAACCAAAAATAAATAACACACCTAAATGTAAGAGCTAAAACTGTATTAACTCTTAGGAGAAAACACAGTGCTAAGTTTTCATGACTTCTGCTCTGGCAACAGATTCTTAGAAATGACACCAAGAACACTAACAGTAAGAACAAAAAAAATAGACTGTACTAAGTCTAAATTAAAAACTTTTGTGCTTCAGGGGCGCCTGGGTGGCTCAGTGGGTTAAGCCTCTGCCTTCGGCTCAGGTCATGATCTCAGGGTCCTGGGATCAAGCCTCGCATTGGGCTCTCTGTTCAGCAGGGAGCCTGCTTCCCCCTCTCTCTCTGCCTGCCTCTCTGCCTACCTGTGATCTCTGACTGTTGAATAAATATATTTAAAAAAAATCTTAAAATAAAAAACAACAACAAAAAAATCTTTTGTGCTTTAGAGGGTACCATAAGTTCAATGACAATCCACAGAATGGGAGAAAATATTTGCAAGTCACATCTGACAGGGACTTCTACGTAGAATTCTTACAACTCATTAACAAAAAGGCAAATAGCATAATTTAAAAAATAGGTAAAAGGTCTAAATAGACATTTCTCCAACAAAGATGTACAAATGCCCTATTAGCCAAGGAAAAGATGGTCAGGGTCATTAGCCATCAGGGAATGTAAATTAAAACCACGGTGAGATACCATTTCACAGCCACTAGACTGGTGAAAAAGGTAAGCAAGCTCTGGTAAGAAAGTAAAAATATCAGAGCCCACACATGCTATTGATGGCAATAAAATGAAAGGGCAAATGTGGAAAATAGTCCGGCAGTTCTTCAAGCAATTAGAGTTAGGATATGATCCAGCAATTCCATTCCTAGGTATATACCCAAGAGAAATGAAAACATATGCCCACATAAAAACATGTACAGGAATGTTCATAACTGTATTATTTATAAAACCAAAAGGCAAACACAAACCAAATGTCCATCAACTGCAGAATGGATAATACGTGGTGTATCCACACAACAGAAACTCATTAAACCATAAAAAGAAATGAAGTCCTGATAACATGCTACCACATGGATGAACCTTGATAACATTATGCTAATTGGAAAAAAGCCAGTCACAAAAGAGAACATATGATTTCACTTACATAAAATGCCCCACATTATCAAATCTGTAGACAGAAAATAAATCAGTGGATGCTTAGGACTGGGGAGGACGAGTGAAATGAGGGAGTGAGGAGGTGACAAAGAGAATAGCATTTCAGAGGCGATGAAAATGTTCTAAAATTCACTGTGGTGATCTATGAAAGATCTACTAAAATCACTGAGTTGCACACTTTAAGCTGGTGAACTGGATGGTATATGAATTACAGCTCAATAAAAGTTATGAAAAAAATCTTTAAAATTTTAATAAACCAGACCCAGCTATAATCAATATCTGGAGATTAGATACATATAAATCAATCAATCAATCATACCTAAATATGGATTTTCTCTACTAAGCAAGGCTGATATATTTTAATATCAATGTAATTCACCATATTAACAAAATGAAGGGGGAAACCCATATGATCATCGCAACAGACACACCAAAAGCCTTTGACAGAATTCAATATCCAGTTATAATAAGAACTCCCAGTATATTAGGAATAGATGGTAACTTCTTCAACCTCATAAAGAGTATAAATGAAAAGTTCATAGGTGACATCACATTTAATGGCAAGAAACTAAATGCCATCTTCCTAAAATTGGGAACCATACAAGAATATCTGCCCTCAACAGATATCTCCTATTCAACATTCTATTGGAGATACTAGCCAGTGCAGTAAGACAAGAGAGAAAAGGCATTGAAATTGCTAAGAAGAATCTAATGCTACCTTTGTTTCCTTAAGACCCGATGGTGTACGTGGAAAACCCTGAGGCATCTACTACAAGGCTAGTAGAATTATTAAGTAAATTTAACCAGATCAAAGGATACAAAGGTCAGGGCGCCTAACTGAGTTGGTAGAGCATGAGACTCTTGATCTCAGGGTTGTTAGTTCAAGCCCCACATTGGGTGTAGATTACTTAAAATCTTTTTTAAAAAGATAAAAGGATCAATACACAAAAATCAATTATGTTTCTATGTACTGGCAATGGACAGTATTAAATACTTTAAATACAATTTACAATAGCATCAAAAATGTTAACAAAGAAAGTATTATGACCTACACAATCAAAATTATAACACATGGCTAAAAGATATTAAGGAAGGCATATTAAATGAAGAGATACAGTAATTATGATTAGAAGATTCAATATTGTTAACATGTCACTTCTCTCCAAATTTAATCTATGTATTCAACACATTTTCATTCAAAATCCCAGCACGCTTTTTTTGTAGAAATTATCATGGTGATTTTAAAAGGAGTGGGATTGGAGCGCCTGGGTGGCTCAGTGGGTTAAGCCTCTGCCTTTGCCTCAGGTCATGAGCTCAGGGTCCTGGTCATGAGATCAAGCCCCGTGTCAGGCTCTCTGCTCAGCCGGGAGCCGGCTCCCTGCCCCCTGCCGCTTGCCTCTCTGCCTACTTGTGATCTGTCTCTGTCAAATAAATAAATAAAATATTTTTAAAAATTAAAATAAAAGGAGTGGGATTAGCCAAAATAATTTTGAATAACATAAATAACATTGAAAGAATTACATTACCTGATTTTAAGATTTAATATAAAGATACAGTAATCAAGACAATGTGGTGCTTGTGACAAAAGTACAGACATAGAGATCAACAGAACAGAACAAAATCCCAAAGTGGATTCACACATATAGATTTT
Organism: Lutra lutra; assembly: GCF_902655055.1. Taxonomy (NCBI): domain Eukaryota; kingdom Metazoa; phylum Chordata; class Mammalia; order Carnivora; family Mustelidae; genus Lutra; species Lutra lutra. The sequence continues at coordinate 40,030,689 of NC_062284.1, forward strand.
TTTTTTTTAAGATTTTTTTTTAAAAACAAAGATGTTAAGGGGGCACCTGGATGGCTCAGTTGGTTGAGCGCCTGACTCTAGACTTTAGCTCAGGTCTTGATCTTAAGGTTGTGAGTTCAAGCCCCACTTCATGCTCCAGGCTGAGTGTGGAGCCTACTTAAAAAAAAAAGAAAAAAAAAAAAAACAAAGGTGATTAAGGTCATTTCTAGGAAAAAGATAGCCTTTTCAACAAATTATACTGGAAAAACTAAATATCCATATAGAAAAAAAATACCTTAACCCTTAAGTTTACGCCATATGTAAATGAACCTGAAATGGATTTTATCTAAATGTAAAAACTAAAACAAAAACCAAAACTATAAAAGGCCAAGAAGAAACACAGGAGAAAAACCTGTGATCTTGGGGGTAGGCAAAGATTTCTACCTAGAGCAAAAATATCCCTGACCTTTGAAAGAAAAAAAATTGATAAACTGAACTTTATCAAAACTAAAAACTGTTTTTCAAAAGATACCATTAAGAAAATGAAAAGGCAGGAATGCCTGGGTGGCTCAGTCGGCTAAGTGTCCAAATCTTGATTTAGGCTCAGGTTATGATCTGAGGGTCATAGGATAGAGCCCCACATCAGGCTCTTGCTTAGAAGGGTGCCTGCTTGAGAGTCTCTCCTCTTCTTAGCCCTTCCCCTAACTAGCGTGCTAATAAATAAATCTTAAAAAAAAAAAAAAAAAAGAAAGAAAAAAAAAGAAAATGAAAGGCAAACCACAGACTGGAAAATATTCCTAATATATATCTGATATAGGACTGGTAATCATAATACATAAAGAGATCTTGCAACTCCATAAGACAAAAAGCACAATTTAAAAAGTGGGTAAGTATTTGAAGACACAATTCACAAAGACCGATCAGTGGTCAACAAGCACATGAAAACACACTCAACATCAAAAGCCAGCGGGAAATGTAAACACCATGAGATAGTTCTGTACACCCATTAAAATGGCTGAAATTAAAAAGAGTGACAATACCAAGTGTTGATGAGCCTGAGAAGCAATTTTTACCCTTGAAGTTGCTGATGCAAAACGGTACGACCACTTCAGAAAACTCTGTAGTGTTTTCCTGTAACGTTACACACGCCCCTACATATATGCCCTACACTGGATGAAATGATTTGATGTTCTTATTTATGTAAGTATCTGCCTATGTTTGAATCCTGGTTCTACCACTTGCTATCTTTATTACCTTGGGGAAACTTTAGTTTCTACTCATATACAACAGAATAGTACTTAAAATAGAATAGTACCTACACCTAAAACATTGTTGTGGAAATTAACTGATGCATGTAAATTACCGAGTAGCAATGCCCAGCACATGTAAGTACTCAATAAATAGTAATTTCTGTGACGACTCTATGAATCACACTCATTCATATTAAACATACCTGACACAGTAATCAGTTAAGTAACAACTTGGAGGAATTACACTATGTTTTTAAAAATTACTTTGACTAATCTCACTCCCTTGCACTTCCATGTAAGGTTTACAATCAGACTGGTAATTTCTACAAAATAAGCATGCTGGGATTTTGAATGATAATATGTTGAATATATAGATCAAATATGGGGAGAACACACATATTAATTACCTTCCTGTGTGAGAAAAAATATTTCCCTTTGATTTCCTGTGATTGAATGATCAGAGCTGCCTGTATTTTTTTTTAAGATTTTTTTTTTTTTTTAAGGGAGAGAGCGTGTACACAAGCAGCAGGAGGGGCAGAGGGAGGGGGAGAGAAACAGACTTCCCACTGAGAATGGAGCCCAATGTGGGGCTCAAACTCGAAATCCTGAGATTGTGACCTGAGCCGAAATCAAGAGTCAGATGCTTAACCCACCAAGTCACCCAGGTGCCCCCAGAGCTGCCTGTATTTTGAATTTTCATTATAATGGAAGTTGGACAGTAGGAATCATAAAGGTATTAAATCTAGGGATAAAGAAATGGGGATCCATAAGGATTTAATTATATGCTTCAGCTAGTAGGATCAGAACCAGACTCTAAGACTTCTCTTGATCTAGTCTGTCAATCTTGGTACTGCGCTAAAACCCTTTTAAACCTTTCTCATTGGTACTCTCTAGCTAACGGAATGAAAACAAATGACGGTAATATATAATATTAATAATATTAAGATTTCACAGGATAACTAGGACAGTTCTGAAAGCTCTGGACACAAGTTGGTGCACAAGTCCTCCTTTGCCCATTCCTGAGTGGTTCAAGTATATTAAGTTATTAATCATCAATTAATCAGAAAATTAATCAGACCATCTCATCCCCACTAGCAAAAGATGGGGTTTCTAAAACCAAAATAACATGTGTTTGAGTAGTGAGGAGAAAAACTTCCACCCATAAAATTACTGGCTGTTCGTCAAAGAGCATCTGGTTTTACTTACTCTGGACGCTATCAGCGATTCTCAATGCCACCTGCACATCGGAATGATCCGGGGGAATTTTTGTGGAAAATATGCCTGGGCCCCACCCCCAGGCATTTGGTTCTGAGAACCACTGCCCTAGCTCACCCCAGGAGACCTCCAATTTTGTCCTGCTGTACCAATGCATTTCTCTATTTAACCAGCAACCTTTACAAACTGAAATCATCAGTTGTGGGGTTAAGAAGGGCCAAAAAGATTATGAAACCCAGACCAATACAGAAGCACCAGTTCCCCAAAAGGCCAAAGAGCAGAGCACGGTGGCTGTGCATGCCACTCAGGGGTCTGAGTCACTCATGAACCTGACTATGGCCACCCGTGGACATTTACAGGAACTTCTACAAAGACTACTTCTCAAATCAAAAGGTGGCCTCAGGGTGATCCCTTATTCCCAATCTTTCGCTTTATACAAGCATCCAGACTGCTCAAATATCCAAGAATCTAGACCATTTGGGTTATTCATCACTGATTTATAGGAAGGAATAGGGAGGCTTTAAGAGGTAGTATTCAGAATTTATGTTGAAGGGCTTGCCTAAAAAAGATGCCTTTAAAAAAAAAAAAAAAAAGCTGTAAGATTAGTGGTTAACTCGCCAACACTTCACCAGAGCATACTACCCAGCTACTGAAGTGAAAAATCAAAGTGAGATTTATTTCCAAAAACGAAGCCCAAAAGACTGCCTTCATAGCTCTAAACCCAGTCACTTACTTTGGGTTTAACTGCAGAAAGGGCTGGAGGTCTAACACCTAAAGAGCTGGAAACAAAGACACATACACTTCCAGGTGTGGATTTTTATTTTCACAAAAAGACAACAATGCCTTCCCACATACAAGTATTTACAAAACCCAACTGATTCACCAAGCTAGAACCTGGGTTTTTTTTTTTTTTTCCAGTTCTCAACATAGTTGGGAACATGGAAACATTAGTACCCACACAATTCCCAGAGATGGAATTTATCCACCAAACAGTGCAGATTACCTAAAAAAGTGCACTTACCTGCACAACTCAGTCTAAAAACCTCAAGTGATACAAACCTCATGGCCAAGGTTTCATGAATCTATTTGGTTTCATACCATGCAAACCCGAACAAGTGTGCTGCTACATTAACCTGAAAATCAGCTCTCATTTTACAGTTAAAAAGGTTCTCAACGCTTTAGCAACTATACAGAATATGAAGGTTTATTTCAAAAAAGAGTACATTTTTTTTAAACCAGGATACACAGATGCACTTAATGTAACAGTACCTTCTGCAAAAATAGGTTACATAATACTCAGAAATGCAAGAACAATCTTATTCTCTAAAAATTAGACAGCAGACTTTTTTTTAAGCTTAGACAGCCTTCAAAATGGAGGCTGAAAATGCTTGGTGACAAGAAGGAACTCTAGAGCCTGACACCACAGAGCTAATGCTGCAAATGAAACTACGACCACACACCTGCAAACTACTCTTTATATTCACACAGCGTTAAACAAAATGGTTTGGATTCCATCTTTTCAAATGTGTTTCGGTGCTGGAAGAAAAAAAGTTGAATGATACACAAAACTAGTAAAAGTTACAACGGAACTATTTAAACATCTTCTCCAAAATTGAGAAAAGCAATCATGTTAAATTTTAAAAAATGAGAAAAAAAGAAAAGTCTGACAGAACTCTCAAGCAAGTCAGAGGTCCTCTTCATAAGTAGTCAAGTAAAGTTTACAGGAGATTTCAATAAATTATCTTGAAACCATGGCAGAGAGCTAATTCTCAGAATCGTCGTGGAGGTCCACCCTTAAAAGGCTTAAATCCGGAGCCACTTCCTCTTGGCATGGAATTACCACTGATTTGTACAATTCTATTAATTGGGGATGCATTACTGAAAAAGGTTTAAAAGAAAAAATTGTCAAGAACAAAAGAATAAATTACAGCTACTACTTATTAAGTGCTTATCATTTACCACGCACGGTTCTTTGTACTTTACTCATATTAAATAAGTTACACTTTTCAATAGTCCTGTGAGGTATGGACCATTACTAACCCCACCTTCCTGATAAAGAAACTGGGATCTGGCGGTTAAGTAACTTGCCCAAGATCACGACTAATAAATGGTGGAACAAGGATTTGAACTTGGGCACTCTCACTTCAAAGTCTCTGCCTCATAGTGAGCCAACTGATGAGATGCACCATGAATGGACTGGAGCAGTGGCTCTGAGTGTGATCCCCAGACCAGCCGCATCAGCATCAACTAGGAATTTGAACCTCTGAACTAGAGGACATCACCACAGAATTGTTTCTGGAGTTCTTTTTTGTTTGTTTGTTTCTGGAGTTCTTTTGGAGGAGGATGGATTTCCTTTTTTTAATATGTTTAACAGCAACATTTTAAAATGTTTACTAATTAATTATTAATTAATTATTGTAATTAATAATTAATGAGCAACACAGGAAAAAAGACCCATCGGAACACCCTACAACCAATTTGGGAGATAAAAACCCATGGTGAAACAGCTTAAGGAGAGGAAGATCAGATGACATAGAGGTCTGAATGCCTGGCTGAGGAAGGCAGGTTAGATCTGTGACCGGAGAGGCAGCTCCCTGGCTTTGGAGCAAGTAATGGTACGACAACACAGTTCTAATAAATAGTTAAATTTTTAAAAGTATGAGTAACAGAGAAGATAAAACACTAATTTGATAAGCTGAAATGAGGAAGATGGCATAGCTATTGCAACTATTTTTCTTAAATGGAACCACATGTAGAAATTTAGGCTAGGAGTGGAGGGAGATAAAAGATGAGGCCCTGTCTAGGGGAACAAGATGCACAGGGGCACTGGCAAATGAAAAGAAACTGGCGGAAACACACGGAACATGAAGGACTGAATCAGGACAGGAATGACTTTGCCTGTAGCCCTGAATTTATGCAGCTGGCAAAGCATTTACATTAAGATCATAAAATAGAGCTAAATAACAAGAGCAGTGTCTCAAGTTCAACTATCTGAAGGAGCAGGCAAAGGAAATCCAAAGGGGCAGAAAGAAAGTCGGATGCCTGAGAAAACGGAGAAGTGTCCTCCCCCACCCCCCGAAAAAGAAAAGCCACAGTGAGCACCAGTGCTTAACCACCAAGGAGACTGAGAGCTGAAAATAAAGGAATACAGATGTCTCCAAAAAAAAGGGCACCGGTAACCTTTGAAACCAAAGAATAAGCGATGAGGCCACACAGGCACAGACACAATAAACACTCAAGTCTGACAGCAGAACCAACCACAGCAAAGCAGTAAGTCGGATCAGGAAGCCCGCCCCCTCTTCTAAGACAGGGGAATGGGAAAGACAGAAGGGCACAGAGGAGAGGGAGAGAACAAAGACTTGCCGGCTGAGGGGCCACGATGGATGTTGGTGCACAGTGAAGATAAAGCTCGCCTCTGAGAATACGAACAGGCTTTGGGTTAAATATCCAACAGTTTTGCTAGAGCTATTGGAGAAGGAAGGGAGCAGAATGTACTTTCTGTCTCCTCTTCCATTCGAAGACTGTAGTAGTGCCAAGTAGTGAACAAGATGATGGTTCCGACGTGAAGTTAGTGCTCTCCATCTACTAGATTCTGATGCACACACATCCCTGTATCTCAATCCCTATGGCAGAATGCCAATCGATGAACTTACAGTGAAGAATATCAACTAACAAATTAACATCCGCTGCCCTGCATATAATCTCTGGGAGATCTGGGGTTAATATGGGGAAATGTGTAGGAAGAGGTAGGGCTGTTACTAGTTGCGATTTAATCTCTCAGAAACTATACTGCCCTTTAAAGGAGGATAAAGGTTTGGATAAATGGTTGCAGTAAAGTCTTAACTGAGTACTTACCTCGTGTGTTGGGTTATCATGCCTGCTCCTGTCCGGCCATCACCCATTCGCCTTGCATCATGATAGCCGGGCCCTTGAGAAGGTGGACCATGCCACTCTTTCCTTGGTCCACTTGTGTCCCGTCCATGGCGTTCAACCACATGTCGTTCCTCAGGGTAGTGCTAAAGAATTACATATTAAAAGTAAAGTCGAGGGGCGCCTGGGTGGCTCAGTGTGTTAAAGCCTCCGCCTTCGGCTCAGGTCATGATCCCAGGGTCCTGGGATCGAGCCCCGCATCGGGCTCTCTGCTCAGCAGAGAGTCTGCTTCCTCCTATCTCTCTCTGCCTGCTTCTCTGCCTACTTGTGATCTCTGTCAAATAAATAAATAAAATCTTTAAAAAAAAAAAAAAAAAGTAAAGTCGAGGGGCGCCTGGGTGGCTCAGCTGGTTAAAGCCTCTGCCTTCAGCTCAGGTCGTGATCCTAGGGTGCTGGGATCGAGCCCCACATCGGGCTCTCTGCTCGGCAGGGAGCCTGCTTCCCCACCCCACCCCCACTCTTTCTCTGCCTGCCTCTCTGCCTTCTTGTGATCTCTGTCAAATGAATAAATAAAATCTTTAAACAAACAAAAAAAGTAAAGTCTATGAGGATTGCGAGGGGGAGGTGGGTAGGGAGAGGGTGGTAGGGTTATGGACACTGGGGAGGGTATGTGCTATGGTGAGTGCTGTGAAGTGTGTAAGCCTGACGATTCACAGACCTGTACTCCTGGGGCTAATAATACATTATATGTTAATTAAAAAAAAAAGTAGTCACAACACCTGCAGCCTCATGGCGACTCACTTATGCCGGTGTGCTCTTAATGTCCGAAACACACCAGTAAGGTGTTTGAGAAGAAAAGAAGGTTGAATAATACCAGAGCACTTGGAAAGCATTTCCACCTGTCTGGTACTGAGAAGCTGCTCAGGCTTCAGGGTAGGGTATGAGAGCAATGTAATTTCTATTTCCATACCTTTCAGTATGCACGTACTTTCTGACTTTTGAGTATTTCTAGATCTATGTGTGTACAGTGCCTGGATCGACAGATACGTGAGAAGGTAAAACAGTAAGACAAATGAGGGTAAATGTAAGGTCGACATGCAAACAGCACAGACATGGGAGTTGTCCTATTTCACAGAGGACTCATTACTGCTATGACTCCCACAAGGTCTTACATACATGACTACGAAAAAGAGTAATGAACGTAAGGAAACAAAAGCCACAGAACTAAGGATCCAAGGAGAGCAGACTAAGTGATGATACTTAGTCTACGGAAAAGAAAGCTGAAGGTACTCTACAGAGAGATGATACTGGCAAAACAAAAAACAGCATTTTCAAGGGAGGAACAGGATCTCCTCCTCAGGACACCTCTTCTTTTTTTTTTTTTTTTTTTTTTTTTAAAGATTTTATTTATTTATTTGACAGAGATCACAAGCAGGCAGAGAGGCAGGCAGAGAGAGAGGAGGAAGCAGGCTCCCTGCTGAGCAGAGAGCCCGATGCGGGGCTCGATCCCAGGACTCTGAGATCATGACCTGAGCCGAAGGCAGCGGCTTAACCCACTGAGCCACCCAGGCGCTCCAGGACACCTCTTCTAAATGGACATCGGAATGCAGAGGCCAATCTATGAGTTTTTGCCCCAACTAAGGCAGAATGTCTGCATTACAAACCCTGTCTTAAAAGTTCTGCTCAGGATAAAGAGCTCAATGAACTAAATGATCTACTGATAATATCTACTAACTCTCGGGGCACCTGGGTGGCTCAGTGGGTTGAGCCTCGGCCTTCGGCTCGTGTCATGGTCCCAGGGTCCTGGGATGGAGCCCCACATCAGGCTCTCTGCTCAGTGGGGAGCCTGCTACCCTTCTCTCTCTGCCTGCCTCTCTGCCTACTTGTGATCTGTCTGTCAAATAAATAAATAAAATCTTAAAAAAAAAAATATACTAACTTTCTACTTATTAGAAATAGGAAAGCTGATAATGCCTTCAGGCCCAATTCTGTTTCATGAATGCTCCAGATGAAATGGAAAATGTATAGTGGTATTAGCTAGTATGCCAAGGGATTAAAAAAAATCTTCCAGGGGCGCCTGGGTGGCTCAGTGGGTTAAGCCGCTGCCTTCGGCTCAGGTCATGATCTCAGGGTCCTGGGATCGAGCCCCGCATCGGGCTCTCTGCTCAGCAGGAAGCCTGCTTCCCTCTCTCTCTCTCTGCCTGCCTCTCTGTCTACTTGTGATCTCTCTCTGTCAAATAAATAAAATCTTAAAAAAAAAAAAAATCTTCCAGTAAAAAAATATTGCTATAAAATCTAATAGGTATTTAAACACAAGACAAAGCATTAGAGTACCATCAGGTTGGAGGATGGACACACACACAAACCACAAACACACTTCAGAATTCTTTGTTGTATATAATTTAAAAAGATATTCCATTTATGCCACTGTCAACTAATATGCCAGTGTTTCATCACCAGAATGCTTTCAGATTAGGTAAAAAAAGGTTTTGGCTCATCTGAGTTGCTAAGAGATGAAGATACTTCATTAACTTACAAAATATTCAAGTCAATAAAGTGTCAGAAGAATAAAAAGCAATTAAAAAATATGAACTATTCCACTCACCTACCTTTAGAATTAGAAGAACAAAAAAAAAAAAGAGACAAAAATTTTATCTCAGTTCTACATTCTAAGCTACTTAATGAACTAGGAGAGTATTTATTTATTTATTAATTTTTAAAGATTTTATTTATTTGACAGAGAGAGATCACAAGTAGTCAAAGAGGCAGGCAGAGAGAGAAAGAGAGAGGGAAGCAGGCTCCCCGCTGAGCAGAGCTCAATGCGGGACTCGATCCCAGGACCCTGAGATCATGACCCAAGCTGAAGGCAGAGGCTTAACCCACTGAGCCACCCAGGCGCCCCTAAAAGCCTCAATTTCTTAAAAGGAAATAAAACCGGGACGCCTGGGTGGCTCAGTTGGTTGGACGACTGCCTTCGGCTCAGGTCATGATCCTGGAGTCCCGGGATCGAGTCCCGCATCGGGCTCCCAGCTCCACGGGGAGTCTGCTTCTCTCTCTGACCTTCTCCTAGCTCATGCTCTCTCTCACTGTCTCTCTCTCAAATAAATAATAAATAAAATCTTTAAAAAAAAAAGGAAATAAAACCTTCATCTCTAAGAAGGCTCATCTACAAAATTTAACAATGCTCAAATTTGAGCAGGAATTTTAAGAAAAATGGCATAAGAATTTCAGGGCTAACATCCTACTTCTTTGGACTATTAATGTTCAATTATTGACAGTAAAAATATGAAAAATATGAAGAGCTTTTTTAAGAAGCTCGTCTCCCAATCGTTCTATTCTAACTAATGTAGACCATCAAAATGGTAAATCCCGGGAATTTATTCCTGAAGAGGTGACAATACATCCTTAAGCATTTACCTGTGTTCCACTTCCTCGGTCCGTGATCACGCCCCTGTCTCCCTCTCTGTTTCCGTAGCCCGACGCATTACTGCGATTGCCAGGGGGAGCGCCCCTCACACTGTGTCCTGATACTTCCCTCCCAGATCGTTCCGGCCTTTCAACTCTGTTAAATAAAACCCGAAGACATCTTCGATCAAAACTCTATTACACCATTTTTTCCTTGAACACAAATATGTTCTATGCCACCGGCTGGGCCCTGGCAACTAAACAGATACCTTGTTTCCCGTTTGTCGGCGGACATGCCGCCGTCGCTTTTCCAGGTGGCTGGTCTGGATGGATTCGGCCCTGCTTCTCGAGGATGTCTAGGGTGAGTGATATCAGGCCTGTCATGGATGATCACGGTTCTCCTCTCGTCTCGTTCTCCCCGGACTTCTCGCCTGTCCGTTTCCCTAAGTTCATTTCTTGGTGGTGGAGGCTCATTTCTTCTGGAATCACTGAAATTTTTGGGATACCTTTCAAAACCCGGATCTTCTCTTCGTGCAGTAGGACGTGTTTTTTTCCCTTCACTTTGACCAACAAAGCGTTCTCGCCTATTGATTATCCAAAACAAAGAACAAAGGTCTGAGATGTACTTACTTGGCCTTATTCTTTTTTTTTTTTTAATAAATCACAATTTTTTTTTTTAAAGATTTTATTTATTTGACAGAGACCACAAGAAGGCAGAGAGGCAGGCAGAGAGAGAGGAGGAAGCAGGCTCCCTGCCGAGCAGAGAGCCCGATGCGGGGCTCGATCCCAGGACCTGGAGATCATGACCCAAGCCAAAGGCAGTGGCCCAACCCACTAAGCCACCCAGGCGCCCCACAATTTTTTTTTTAAAGATTTTATTTATTTGACAGAGATCACAAGTAAGCAGAGAGGCAGGCAGAGAGAGAGGAAGGGAAGCAGGTTCCCTGCTGAGCAGAGAGCCTGATGCGGGGGCTTGATCCCAGGACCCTGGGATCATGACCTGAGCCAAAGGCAAAGGCTTTATCCCACTGAGCCACCCAGGCGCCCCACTTGGCCTTATTCTTTTTTTTTTTAATATTTTTTATTTATTTATTTGACAGACAGAGATCACAAGTAGGCAGAGAGGCAGGCAGAGAGAGAGAGAGAGAGAGGAGGAAGCAGGCTCCCTGCCGAGCAGAGAGCCCGATGTGGGGCTCGATCCCAGGACCCTGGGATCATGACCTGAGCCGAAGGCAGAGGCTTTAACCCACTGAGCCACCCAGGTGCCCCCCACTTGGCCTTATTCTTAATTGTACTTGGATAACTTAGAAAAATCACAGCTTCTTTAAAAATTAACTTAAGGCAAAGCCACCAGAAAAGCCACAACTGTTGATTATAATAACTTATATTCTAAATGCCTGGTATGGAGATTGTTGTTTAGCATCTGGGAGGAAATAACATCAAACACTCAAGTGACTACCAGCCTGAATGAAGGAGGTTCTAGTGTTCTCAACAGCTGAGGCGCATCCCAAGCTAACAGCTAACAGTATTCCCACCTAGTTTTAAACAATGTTAAGAGGATAAAGCCAATCAACTTATCTTTGTTATGGTGGCCTATCAAACTAAATTTTTTTTCAAGGTTTATTTATTTAAGCAATCTCTTATAACCTGACATGGGGCTCAAACTCATGACCTCAAACTAATTTTGAAAACTGAAATCATATTTACATTAATAACAAAAACCAAACATAGGATTTGTTCTGAACACTCAGATCTGACCTGTGGTACTTAAGATTTTTTTTTTTTTAAGATTTTATTTATTTATTTGACAGAGAGAAAGAGATCACAAGTAGGCAGAGAGGCAGGCAGAGTTGTGGGGTGGGGAGCAGGTTCCCCGCCGAGCAGAGAGCCTGATTCAGGCCTCAATCCCAGGACTCTGAGATCATAACCTGAGCCGAAAGCAGAGGCTTAACCCACTCAGCCACCCAGGTGCCCAGTACTTAAGATTTTAATAGAGAACCAAAGTTACCATTAGCAAGGCTCACACGCCAAATACAACAAATTTTTTTTTCTTTTTCTTTTTTTTAAAGATCTTATTTATTTGAGAGCGAGCAAGTAAGAGAGTACATGAGCTTGGGAAGAGGCAGATAGGCAAGGGAGAAACAGACTCCCCACTGAGCAAGGAGGAGCCCAAAATGGGGCTCAATCCCAGGACCCTGGGATCAAGACCTGAGCCAAAGGCAGATGTTTAACCTACTGAGCCACCCAGGACCCCCCAAATATAGTAACTTTCAAGATATCTATATACCTTTCAAAAGATGAAGACTGTACTGCTGAACTCTCAGGAAACCTGCCCCTCTCTCGGTGATCAAAGTCATTAAATCTGTTTTGCTGGCGAGAATAGTCAGATCCATGGCTGAATCGTGCATCTGTATCTAGAGACAACTTTTTACTCTCGCTCCAGTAAGGATCATCCCGCCTTGAAGAGAAATATTTGCTCATTTATATAAATTAGTTTAATAATAATTCAATAACACTAACTTGGAGTCATACATACCACACACTAGGAACTGTGGATACAGAGGGCTAATAAACTCAAGACACAAAACATTTTGTTACGAGAACAAACTAGCAAAGAATTAACTATCAGATGGCACAGTCATGTAATGTTAGAGGAATTTCACAGGAGAGAAAACAGGTGAAAAATGGTCTGTTTTAAAATTTGTAAATGGAAAAGACAGATACCATTTTATAATAAAATTCTAACCAATAGTACAAAACTTTTTTCAGTCACACTTAACTTCGGGAAGGTTAGATAGGTAAGTCCCAAGCAGAATTCATTCATTCCATGTATTTCTCACCACAATCAATTAAATCTCACAGAACTTATATGAAGAAAATTCAATGACTGCATTTGGGAATCTATTAAGCAGCATGAACACAAACACACAATGCAATCCTTCCCAGTTTGCAACTTCCAAATTTATCTGCACTACCCTCTGAGAATCCTCAAAATGGGTCTGAGTGTGAGAACCATCACTGAAGCCTATGGCAGTGATGTATTTCCAGTCATAATGGAAAAACATTTGGCAATAGGAAGGGAAAGGGGAAAGGGGCAGACTCTTCCCACTTGACAAGCACTGGATCCACTCCCATCCCTACTGATCATGACCTTTTATTCCAGGGACGGACGGCTGCCTGTACCTGCTACTCCTCCAATCAGCTTTAAATCAGTTTGAAAGGCCTAAGATAGCACGCGCTGTTAAAGAAGAAAGCAGGCAACTACCTATGATCTACATCACGTGGGCGTTTCAAAGAATTCCTTTTCTCTTGTTCATAACGAAGCTGCTGCTGTTGCCTTCTCAGCTCCTCTCGTTCTCGAGCAATACGTTCGGCTTCCTTACGACGTTCCTTCAGACAACACAGAAGGAAGAACCAACCAATGCAAAATGAAAACATAAGGTAAGTACATGCGCAACCTTGTTTGCATCCTGTCATTAAGAAACCATCAAAGGCAAGCACCGGGCAAAACACACACCTGGGACAAATACGTAAACGAAATTGACTTCAGAAATCAGTAATCTAGGCTATGGCTAGTGTTCTACAACATTAAAAATAACGGAAATTGGGTGGTGGAAGCTGGCAGGTAATGGGGAAGGTCAGATTTAGTTTCATCATTTGACTGAAACAAAAGCACCTGAAGGGAATTAGATATAAAGTTCTTAAAACCCTGGATACAGTTCTGCAAAGAGAGGCATTATTTCCTTCCAGCCTTGGGAAATCATTCCCACTCTACAATGTAAGGAAATAAGTTATTATTTGCGGAGACTGGGATAGTGACAGAGCCTGGATTACAACTACTCTGGACTCATAGTCCTATGCTCAGACTATTAGGCTGCCATGATTGCAGAGCTTGGGTTATTACCAATTGGCTCAAACAAAGTCACAACTAAATGTATTGTGAACTAGCACCTAAGTGATTGTTATCTTTCAGGGACACTTAATAAATGCTCATTAACTGAGCTCATTCTACAGAAGCTTTACAACAAGTAAAGCAAATTTTAGGGCAAAAATCACAGGGTTTGAAAAAGGTCAGTTATTTAAGATGAAAAGATTTTCTGACTGCACCTGTTCAATACGAATGCGTTCCCTTTCCAAGCGTTCGCGTTCCATTCTCTCTCTCTCTAGTTTTTGCCTTTCAATTTCTAGGCGCTCTCTCTCTCTCTGTAAGCGTTCCCGTTCTTCCCGTTCACGAATTATTCTAATGCGTTCTCGCTCTCGACGCTCTCTTTCTGCAATCTCTCTTCGTCTAACAAAAATCAGTATTTAGAAATACTTAAATTATGCTAGCACTGTGTGAAAGAGAATAGCTTTTGAGTTTGAATTTTTCCTTGAGGTTGGCAATTTTAAACTTCAACTCAACCTAAGTAGTTTTAATGTAATTGGAAAGAGAACTCAAAATAAAACTTTAAACAGATTCCAATGCTGTCACTTATTTATTAAGACTGTCAACTGAGCAGCTGAATTTTATAGAGTAGTTGCCTCTTAGAGGATTCCTGTTTAAATAAAAATCCCATAATAGCCCATTAGCGAATCCACATTTTAAAAAGGAGATATTCTACATATATCAATTTCCAAAACTACAACTTCTACTGTTTTTGAGAGGAAAATTTCCAGTATCTAGTATATGGTCTACCTCCTTAAACAAGGTGTACCTTATTTTGATGAGTTGGGATCATACCCGTCAACATGAATTATAGCAAATGCTACATATAATAAAGCGTCTTTGCTTGAAGGGCTTTCTTAGTGTTCACTGGCCCATGCTTCTTTGAGTCAGGAGGCAGTTCAAATGTTTGCTGAACTCAATGAAGTTACTGTATTGGGACTAGAAGTCACGTTTTTGTCATCCCCTCACTCTAGGGCTCTCCATGTACTCTACCAGCATGTCTTCTTCTAGTAACCCAGTGGTTCTCAGCGGCTCAGTGCTGCACCCACGGAAATCTGAGGGGCATTTTATCACAAACGACCAAGGGGGCTGTTAGCAGCATTTAGGCAGTGGGGAACCAAAGATCCTAAGTATCTTTTGAAGCATGTAAAAATCAGAATAGTTCTACACAACAAAAACTGTCCAACAATTATACCTTTCAAATGCCATAATGGACATTCATGTCATTAAAACAAAACAAAACAAAATCACCTTAAAAAAAATTGTAGCCTAAAACTTGACTCGTTTTTAATAAATGCTAGGTTGGTTTATTTGCTTTGGCATGGTTTTTATATAAAAACTAAAATTTCAAGAAATACAACTCCATGTAAATTAAAGGAAAAATACTTTAAGACCTTCACCAAGAGCTGTTCACAATTTCAGAAATCAGGTAGTAATGTCAACACCACTCCTGGTATTTGACTTACCAAAATGACACACCAATATCAGTCTGCATTTGTAGCTGTCACATTTTCATTGAGTCTAAAGAGGGTTGTAAACATCTGACTACTTCATTAGGTCTTCTAGAGAGTCGTGCCTAAACATTCATATCTGGAATATATGCTTCATTATAATTTGCTTTTATTTCTTCTTTAGGTTAGAATTAAGGCATTATATTGTTTTTTTGGAAATTATTTATAAAGGCATATTATGCATTTGTAGGCCTATTATGCATCAATTACTTTTCAGCAGAGTGAAGAGGATGCTGCGGCTTTTTTTTTTTTTTTTTTTTTTTTTTAATATAAAAGGGGTGCTTCTCTGACAGACCTGAGAATCACTGCTCTGGTAGATCCTACTCTCTCATCCTAACTTATCATATAAAGAGGAATCTCAGCATACTGGGACTTCACCAAAAAAAAAAAGAGAAAAAAAAATGGGTTCTGAGTAACACCAGGATTATTTCCTTCTAATAAAGTATGTGGCAATCATAGTACTATTTAAGCTGTCAAATGTGTCTGGTTGTTCCTAACACTCCTGTGAATGAACAGACGAAATCCCATGTGATAACCTATCAATGAGATAGGTTAATATTTGGAAATTTATATTAAAAAACACTTTCACAAGAATATTTTAAGTGGCATCCAAAAACTGATACAGGAAAGCAATGGTGGCATTTGTGGTGAACTGCTGAGATACTGCCACTAACAATGAAGTGTTTGTCTCAGTTTGTTTTAAAGAGAATGCTTGCTTTGAGATAGAGCCTGAACACAATAAGGTTCAGAAGGCGAATCTTCCTTCACTTGGGCTCTAATCCAAAGTACAATCAATTTTTCCTAAAATGTCAACATGCTACTTTGAACACTGTAGCTTATACTATCTTATCTCAACATCATTTTTTTCTGTAAAGTCATGTTTTTCATGGCGGCAGCTTTGGAGTAGAGGAAAGAGCATTGGACTTGGAGTCAGAAGACTTGGGTCTGAGTCCCGACTCTGCCACTCATTAGCCATGTGGCATTGGAAGAGTCATTTAGCCTCTCCGGGCCTCCATTTTTTCAATTATATAATGGGCACACCTAATCTTAAAGAACAGTTGAGACAGAAGTAACAGCTGGAAAGGTAATTTGTAAATTGTAAAATGCTATACAAACTTAAGAAATCATTAGGTTTTACTGCACTTAAAAGTGGCCAATAGCTTTCTGTGGGAATACAATTTCTAGAAATCTGGTTTGTAACTAGCATTAAATTTGTACCTATAGTTAAAGACAGATATAAAATAGACTCTTTTCCTACCTTCGAAGTTCCATTGCTCGTCGCAATCTCTCAAAGCGAACTAAATGCTCTCTTAGTCTTTGTTCCTTCATCTTTTCAAAAGGTAAGATGTCTTTCCTTCTATAGTCTTTGTCCCTTTTTTTATCTAGGCTAGCTCTCTCCTTTTCCTTGCTCCTTCCATGAATCTACAGAAAAAAAAAAAAGTTATAACAGGACTAGAAGTTAAAATAATTTGGGGTTTTGGTTTTCAAGTTAGGCTGGTCATTTAAAAAAGCTTAAATGAGCAATGATATTCCATTTCTCTTAGATTTTCAAGCGCAGAAGTATGCAAAAAATGGTTACAGAGATACTAAATTATCTTCTTTTGCAAACAGGGAAAATAATCTACAGCATCTCTCCCAGAGACTTACTTTCTCATATCTTCCTCTTCTTGATGGCCTACAATGATCTCCTTTAGTTTGGTCTAGTATTACCATATGTCCTGGACTCTTGGAACCTAAGAGGAAAAAAAAAGTAGATAAACAAATGCCTAAAAAACATTTCATTAAAAAAGACAATAAATGTAATGTAAAAATGCTGAATTCTTACATAGCCAGATATTCACAAACCAGTGCAAGAAATTTTAAAAAAGAACCTACTAACTCTATCAGAATGTAATTTGTCCGGTTTTTAAAAATAACTCAACCCACAAACATAGATACTTTCTGCGATACCAAAAGATCCCAACTCAGTTACACAGCTACAAATCAGTGACCGTTTACTGCCAGCCCGGGTCTCCAGCAAAGGGGCTCAGCTGAAAAGAACACATCTGTTTCCCAAGGGTAGAAAAGAAGACAACTAGTGCTACTGGACCTCCTTTTCTACCACACTGACATCTAACAACAAAACGTAAGTATTTCTCTGGACTGCAATCTCAGGTCTTCCCTTCCACTGTAAAAATGAAGTTGTAGAAAGCATTAGAAAGGGACTGAGAAGAAAGATACATAGCATACTTATTCGCTTCTTTTCTTCACTTTTTTTAATCGATTCTGAAGTTTGGCCACTTGATCCATTATCATTCTTCTCGTCTTTACCTTCTATTTTCTTAGGCTCCTTGCCTTCTTTTTTTTCACACTTCTCAGACGACCTTTTCTCTTCTTTTTTGACAGAGGCTTGTGTCCTGACCATACCACCCAAGAAAACAACACAGTGAGAACCACTTCATCAATTTCCCAGAAAAGTCTACATGCTTATCAAAAAAATAAATCCTTACTTGCTACTTCTATCACTCATATTTTTTTTGTCTCCAGAACCTCTTGAACTACTCTTTTCATCATTTTCTTTCTTCAGTTCTTTCTTAGAAGGATCACCTTTAACCTGAAGGTTTAAATAGGAAACAAAACAAAAAGTTACATTGATGATCATAAACAGTATGCTGCTAGGAGAAAATCTGGAAAGCATGGAAGTAAAAAAAATAAAAATACTTAAAAATTATACCGAATTGTACTCCCTGCTGGTATAACCTCTTGAAATTGAGCATTAGTGGCCCTCAAAGTAACCTCTCTCTTATACGCATTTAGGCAAGCTTACTTTTTCAACAGAAATCAGCTGTCCGTGCAGCTCAGTGCGATGAAGATGGGCAATACATCTGGACACCTCTGTGCTTGAAGACATAGTTACAATGCCGTAGCACTTTGCCCCAGGACTTCGAGCATTTGTAACTACCTTTGCACTCAGAACCTACAAGATAAGGTAACACTTTACAAAGTTTTACAACTACATACATTCTGAAAAGATCAAACTCCAGAAGACTATTCAAATAAAATGATTACTCAGGAGACAGAAATTCATGATGAAGGATAAATTTAGGATATATATTATTCTGTTTCATATTCTTGTGATCACTATCTACTTTGCTTTTACGTATGTAGTAAATATTCAGGGGAACAATTTAAACTGTCAAAAAGCAATTTAACCTAATTTTTTTCTTATTTTTTCAAATAGACAGCCAAAACAGTTAGTCACGTCAATGAAATAATGGCACAATTAATGAAAGAAAAGAAATAATATTCTCAGTTAGATCTGAGCCAAACTTCCCCTATCATAAGCCCATTCTGAATCTCTCAAAGGGAAGGAAAAAAAAAGGGCAACTTTCTAGAAAGTTTCTAAATGATTGTTAACAATTTTCTATAACAAGTAACTATAAATTTCAAAAAATGAATAAAGAATTATCCATATATAAAAGCAGTCTTTAAAAACACTCCCTACAAAAATATACTCTAAAGAGACACACTTTCCAGTTTGTGCTTTTAAGATTTATACCAATATCAAAGTGACAAATAATTTAAATTCTATAAAATAGTTGAGAGAGACAAGGGATGGGTGAGTAAGAAGAAAAGTGAGAGAATGATTTAGTGCTGAACAAAGAGAAAGACAGACATACTGCCATGAAGAGGTAAAGAGGGAATTTAGGAGGCTGTGTGGTATGAATGGCTGGAAACTATCTGCTTTTACCTCAACTCTGGGAAAGGCAGACTTGCCCCAACAGCAACTTGATTTTTAAGCCCAAGGTCTTGTTATAAAGTGCATGGTGTCCTGTGTATAGTTTTAGTCCCAGGAAATGCCAGCATTAAAATAATGGTTTTGGATTTCTAATAATAAATCACCAGCGCTGACCATGCAACTACAATTCTCAGTGTTCTGTACCTGACACCTACAAGAATCCTTAACACTCAGGCAACTCTTTATATTAGAAGAAGAAGGAAAAAAAAAAAAAAAAGACTCCTAAAATCAACAGGATAGATTTTTAAAATATTCATTAATGGTCATTTATCAATACTGGTCATTAATTTAATAGGTATTCCAAAGCCCACTGTGTGTACACAAAGTATAGCAGATAAAGTTTCTGCTATCAAAGAGCTTAACACTAGAGTAGATTACATATGATGTATAATGAAAACCAAAAATAAACAGTAGAAAGCAGGGAGTTCCATAAGAGAGACAGATCAACTACAATGCAATTCAAAAACTATTAACTATTATTTTATTCATTTAATTATTTACTATTCTTCTCTATTAGGTCTTTCCCTTATATGCCAGGGAAACCTTTCCTGATGAACCAACTATAGTAAACCCTCCCCTTTTTGCTCTCCTAGCAACTCTTTCCATCATAGCATGTATCACAACTTCCAATTAAGTATATTTTTACCAGTTTTACATTTTTCTCCACTACTGTATTAGAATCTGTATGATGACAGGGACGTTAGTTCCCACCCGACCCCCAAACTCTATATCCCATTGTCTAATACTAGTCTACCTATATTTTCCAAATGACCAGATCAGCCTCAGATACTCTAGTTTCTAGAGAAATCATGATGTATGTGAAAAACAAAATGCAGTCCTTCACTGAAATGGGCTCAAAATACAAGCTTTTAATAAAAAGAGCCCCAGGGCTCTGGGTGAGATTTTATGACAAAATTCACCAGTACCACAGAACTCAATAATTATGTCTATACCAGTCCTGAGAAAAACAAGAAATTGGAAGGTTTTATATAATACCGTTTTGCATATAATCCCCATTTCAAATGGAGATACTAGAAAGACAGATAAAAAGTGTACCTTTCCATATTTGCCAAAGAGGTTCTTCAAGTCAGCAGCTTTGGTATTAGAAGAAAGTCCACTAACCCAGATATTTTTAGTTGAGCTTCCACTGCTACCACTAGTACTACTTGTACTTCCTAGAATAGATTTAATATCAGACATTTTAGCGTCTTAATTGGAAATTCTATTTTTAAACAAAATTATTAGGTCCATATGCTTTCAAAATTATAAAACCCTCTTTTAATTTAGTTAAATTATGATAGTACAACCTTGCTGTATCAAAAGCCTATGAATTTGCTATTATTAAAATCAAACACAACAGATAATACAGCTAGTGAAGAAACAAGTCTGAACATCTGTATACTTCCTAGTGCATGAGTTTCACATCAAAATGGGTAAACCATGAACTACAGGTCCTGGCCTTTCACTGCTAAGTTTAATCATTTAGACTCTACCGCTGCACTGAATACAAACAACCAGAAAGCAGTCATCAAAAAACTTACAGACTGCTGAATTACCCACATCTGCTCTGGGCTTTAGATCCTGAGAAACTGGGAGTGTAAGAGGGAACAGTCAAAGCAAGGGATAAAGTATTCCCAAGAATTTAAACGTTTAATAACAAAGACTAACCAAAAGCTCAACTTCATTATCTAGCAGAGAAAGACTAAAAATGAAATTATATGCAGCTAGTTAACTCTGGATTTAATAAGAAACAATTTTCTAAAACAAATTAATTATAAGAATAAAATCAGAAACCTCAAAATCCTTTAGAATAGGTAAGTATAATGTTATGTAAATCATTTTTGTACTACTTCCATACACAAATTATGGTTTCATAATAGAGATGCCATTTCTTAGAATACAGGCCTACTCAGTCACCCTCCAAAGCTTTTCCTCAAACATGCTATTCTAAAAGGGGAGCTTTCATTCATTTGACTTTCCTTGGAAAACAATTCTTACTCCACTTTAACAGTATGTAATAATTAAAAGTAACAATTTTTATAACTTCAGGTTATTATATGTACAAAAAGTAAAAAATTTCAATGCTTTAGAATATTACATGCCATAAGTTTTAGTTGAAAAATTACTGTCAGTGTAGACTTATAAGAGGAGACAACACACAGCTGACTCAAATATTTTAAATATTAATGGTTGCTGCATTCCTACTCTTACAAAACGCATTTATCAAAGGATCGATGCTAATAAGAAGTGCATGTATCTTTTTTATACTACCAATAACATTTAGGCCCAGGTATTTCTCTTACAGAAAAAAATTTTTAGTTAATAGAAAAAAGTTACCATTTAACCAAGACTACTAAGTGTGTAAATTTACAGGGTAACACTTAATAAAGTTATTATATTTTGTCCATTAACCAAAACTCTAAGGGATATAAGAATTGCAATTAATTGTCAATTAGTCAATCAATCACTAAGATTTCCAACTATAAAAACATACCAACAAAGTAACACTAAATGAACCACAAAACAGATTAACATTCGCTAAAGAAGCATTTTAGGACTTTGCAGTACCTGAATGGTGTTCTTTTCCCTTAAAATGCTTTCTTTAGAAAACAAGAAATGTTTTTCAAGTAGATGGCATACGTACAAGAGGAGCCTATAGTGCGCAGCCGTGAAATAACCAGACATCCCAATATCAGATATTGCATCTTTAAGCTTACAAGAACGTCAAATAAAACTAACTTCCAACACAAGACTCCCATCAACCCAAAATAAGTCAAATTAAGAAATAGATCTTCAAGAATCAAAATAATATATACTGGCTACGTTATTAGAAGTGTGCCCTGGTTTAAACAATGAAAAAAAGCAAAACCAAATGTTAGAGACTGATTTTCTCTTAATACTAGACTCCACAAAGAGAGGCAAATATTATTCACAGTACATCTCCTAAAAGAACAGGGAAAAAGTTGTGCTGGTGCATAAGGGATACAAATGACTACAATTAAAGATAAAATACTTCTAAAATTATAATGTAAGAAAATGAAATACCCACTGTATTAACATTCAGTACAGTTGCTTAGAACACAATGTGAAAAACACATACTTTTAGTATACTCAAACCAGTTTACAAATTAAGTAATTAAAGGTAACGCTTCAATCACACCAGGAGTTTGCGGAAATCTGTTTAACTCAATAGTTTACAGAGAGACCCACCCCCAAATTTTCAGTATGTCAATTTTTAATGACTAAAGGTCAAAGGAAACCCCAGGAAATTATTACTTTTTAACAAAAATGTGCAATTTACCACTGAAACAAATAGGAAAAAATCCATTACCTTTGTCATCTTTGGATGATGTCTTGCTGTCTTTAGATTCCTTTGAAGAGCTAAAGAAGCAAACCACCAGAAGAAAATTGAAAACAAAAAAACAAAACAAAACAAAAATCGAACAGCTTGATATTGACTATATTTCAAACTAGTACTATTCGTACAAATTAACAATTCCAAAGGCCTAGATTAGGTTATTTGAGCAAATGATTCCCTTAGGATTCTTGCACTGATTTTCCCCAAGATGCCTGAAGATCTAGATTTTCTGACAATTCTATTCAGTGGATATATGGCCATCTTCTCCAGATTTCAGGACTGGGACTTGACTTCATTTTGTGTTCTTAGGACTGATAGTTGTTCATTAACCATCATCACAAGGATTTTTAAAAATAAAACACAAAAAAATTGTCAATTTGAAAAAAAAAAACCAAAAAACAACCAAAAAAAAAAAAAAAAACCAAATATATGCTGACAATTCGACAATGCAATCAGTAGGACACACTGCATATTACGAAGATCTTGAAATTTTTTTTTAAAGTAACTTATGACGGTCAAAAATATTATAGGCAGGATCATAAGTACTAATTACTGTACATGGTCTTGAAGCCACCCCCTTAATGTAGAGTGATCTTATTGAATGCTGGAATTCAGTATCGTAAAGAACTGACATAGAAAAACAAACCTCTTTGCTTGACCAGAGGCCCCAGTAGACGAGGGCCCTTTCTTCAAAGTATCCTTTTCTTTGTCTCCAGATTCTGCTTTCTTAGAACTTTCTCTGGCTTCCTTCTCGACAGGATCACCCTTCACGCAGTCTTCCTTCTTACCATCTTTATGGTTCGCATTCATCTCATAATCCTTGCTTTCCTTCTCCGGGCTCTGTGCAATGGCGTCCTGCCCATCTTTTGGCTTACTTGCTTCAGAATCTGTAATTTTCACATTTTTACCTGTTTCTAGGAGGTCATCACCATCAAAATCCAGAGTGATGGCATCTTCAGCCTGGATTGTGACCGAGATGTTGTCATCCTCAGCTTCTTTCACAGGTGCATTAGCTTCCATCTCTTCGTGAGCTGTGTGATCAGCCTCAGCTAGGTTCCCTTCTGAAGGAAGAGGTTTAGATACTTCTTGTGTACCATCACCAGAACCTGCTATATCTAAGAGGATTTAACAGGAATAAATACGGCAAAACAAGAAGTTTAAACAATTTCATATTCATAAGCTAGAATAGGACCTAGAAAATATAAAGCCAGTTATTAGCACTGATGGAAGGTTAGGGGAAAAAAAAAACACAAGGGTATTAACTAACATAAACAATCCTTTACCCAGGATCACTTATTCTCCATGGAAAAAAGGATCTCTACATACAAATACCAAACAACAAAAGTGAGGAAATGGTTCCATGCTGAGGATACCAACTCTTTGTTTGTGGTTATAAGTTAATGGCATATGGTAGATTTTGTTTCCCTCCATGAGGTAAGTGACAAATGTGCAGATTTGTTATTCAGTGTTCGAATCATCTTGGGTTTAACCCTTGTGACCTTCAGAACTCCCATGGTGACATCTTGAAAGGTCACAGTCTGAGGATAACAGTCTTCACAGTTTTTCAGGGCCCCATCCTTTTCACTCTTCTTACTCAATTCTTGGGTAGTCCAGAATCCTATGGAAAACTGCTACAGAAGGCTCCAAAGATGGCCTGCTCCATAATGTTCAGGAAATTGGTTATTTCCAGTCTTCATCCTGTCCAGCCAGTCCTGCAATTATCATTTTCGAAGATGTCTTGCATTTCCCCAAAATGGAAAGGCTTCAGGCATGTGATGTTTTTCAGTCAGTAGCTTTACTTCATCATCGCTTTTGGGCTTTTAATTCTGCCTTGCTTAGAACCCTGCTCCATGTCCTTTCTAGTCCAAAGGAGGATCCTTCGACTTCCTTCCAAGAACTCTTCCATCCGTAACCTCATAGTGATCAACGCATTACTACTGACGTCCCTGTAATTGTATTGGATGAGCCAGTTCTCCTAAACTATGAAAACTGTTGGAAGACTGTATGAAAGTTTCTCTATGCAGCAAACAAAAAGTCAGTCTCCTGGTCACCCATTTTTAGGACTGGTTGTACAATTCAATATCCGTTACACTCTAGGACCCCAATAAGCACGTATGAGTTACTGCAGTGCCAGTCTTAAAGGACATTATCAACTTACCGTATGCTAGAAGTTATTTTAAAACATAAAATTAAAATTGGGTTAAATAAAATATGGCGATGTCCACTACAGTAACTGATATGTACCAGTAAGTTAGAACATATCTTTAAAGTTAAAAACAAAATTAAAACCAACTGAAAAATAAAATCAAGATGCTAACTTAATTCACTAAATTGATAAATTTGAAAATAAATTCATTTCAAAAATAAGATTTCAAATAAGGAATGTTTTATTTTTACATAATTTACTATTTCTCTAAATGTTAGCAATTTTTAAAACTCTACTTGGCATCAAACATACCTTTCTCATTTTCTTCTTCCTCACCATCCTGAAATTCAAAGAATAATCAAATGTAAAATGAATTCACTTAAAACTAGATTTTAGTAATAGCACAAAAGCAGTGAGGTTAAACTGTATATAATTTAATAGTATTAATTAGGGACACCTATCACTAACAAATATAGGATATTCCAATCAGAACGAGAGCCCATTTAGAGAAATGTGGCACATTAGCTGGTGGTTGTGGTTTCAGACAAAACAAGAAAATCTATCAGTAATTAGGTCAATTATCAATTGGATTAGTTTCAGTATTCAAAACTAGTTTATAGAATCTGAATCTTAAATCAAAGAATTGCCAAAAGACTGACCTGATTATCTTATGTGACTCAGTTCAAAAGCACAAGGGCGTGCTATGCAAAATACTACGAGAAAGTATACTGTGAATATATACACTTTCAAGGCCTTAAATGCACATTAATAAAACAAACAAAAACCCTTCCAGGCATCTCAGAAGTAAGAGGGGTGACTACAAGTGTAGTTATTTTCAAATTATTTGTTCCTTTTTTCTGTTGAAAATGAATTCACAGCAGTCACGTATACCCTGATGGTCACTTTAAAAATGGTATTTGCACAACAGGTAATCAAAATCATAACTCATGCTGTTTTAAAAATATGACTGATTTTAATTTTAAAATATGTGGTTTTTTCGCTTAATCTAAAATTAAGCATGTGCTAGCCTGAAAACAGGAATACCTAAAGGTATTTTACCTTTTTCTCTACCCAGCAAATACTGCAAAAACCCCTGAAGGTAGTCAAAGTCACACCAAGAAAAAATCCAACATTTTCCCCAAATTAAAGATCATAACAAATAAGCAAATATTCATTTAATCTCAAGAAAGAAAAAAAAGTTAAGGGATGTTTTAATTTATGTTTTAATTTAATTTATGTTTTAATTTATAACTTTTAAAATAAAAGCTGAGTGGCACCTGGGTGGCTCAGTCAATTAAATGTCTGCCTTCAACTCGTGTCATGATCCCAGGGTCCTGGGATCGAGCCCCACATCAGGCTCCCAGCTCAATGGCGAGCCTGCTTCTCCCTCTCCTATTCCCCCTGCTTGTGTTCCCTCTCTCGCTCTCTCTCTGTCAAATAAATGAGTAAAATCTTTAAAAATAAAATAAAATAGGGGCGCCTGGGTGGCTCAGTGGGTTAAAGCCTCTGCCTTCGGCTCGGGTCATGATCCCAGGGTCCTGGGATCGAGCCCTGCACGGGCTCTCTGCTCAGCGGGGAGCCTACTTCCTCCTCTCTCTCAGCCTGCCTCTCTGCCTACTTGTAATCTCTGTCTGTCAAATAAATAAATAAACAAAATCTTAAAAAATAAATAAATAAAATAAAATAAAAGCTGAGTAGCAGCAGATCATTTTCAGTCAAGGTGGTGTGACGCTACCACATACAAAGCCTTAGAGTGGTGGGTCTCAAACTGAGTGTATCAGAATCCCCTGGAAGGCTTGTTAAAACAGTTTGCTGAGCACCAACCCAGAGTTTCTAATTCAGGTCTGGAAGCAGGGCTTGAGCATCTTCATCTCTAACAAGTTTCCAGGTGATGCTGATGCTGTTGGTCCAAGGACTACACTTTTAACAACTACTGCCTTAGAGTGACAGCCTAGTAGTGAAAGAAGACTTTAAACATTGAACCGTAAACAAAACTTTAAATGGCGTATTTATCTTGCAACACAATTTAAGATTCCAGAAAAGCATGCATTCCTTAAAAATGTCAAATACCTTACCGTATGTTCAAAATTACATCCGATAACCACTTTTCTAAGAAATCACTTTAAAAAGGCTTTTTCAACTTTCAGCTAACATGTAAGTGCCCCCAAATTATGGAATGCCCAACTGTTTTACACACTAAACATGAAGGAAACTAAAAACACTGAAACAACTAAGCCACGAGGTTAGGAATTAAGAGTCCAAAACCAAGTAGATTACTGATTTATAATAGCAAAGTGAATTGTATTATCACGTAAGTCCATTATATTATGTTCTAATAACCTCTTTACTGTCGTTCTGTTGAACCAGAATTTAGTTTTAGTCATTGTTTCTAATCTGCAACATCTGGAAAGGAAAGAAAAATGCTTTCACTTCGGTAGAGTGACAGACAATGGCAGCAAAGAAAGGATGAAACTGTTGATTTATATTTTTCTTCCCAATTCTTTTAGTTTAGTAATTTGTCTTTTGGCGGGGGGAAACAAACTGGAATATCTTAACTTTTACTCAGGACAACAAATGAACTTAAAGAATGCAACTTGCCGCTTCTTTATCTACCAACAGCACACAACTTCCCAGTTATTTTAGAGTTGCGATATTGACAGCTTCAAGAAAAAAAATGGCCAAATTATCTCCTGTTTTAAAATGTAAAAAAATTTAAATACTGAGATGTAAAAAAACGAAATCCTTTTTGCTATAATTCTACCAATTAGAAATGTTATTTCCTGCTGCTAAAATAACTGGTAAGGTTTGTCTTACTTTGCTGAAGAGCTTTTAGATATTTATCCTAATTACTCAACATGCCTTCCAAAGGGGCTTGTAACATATTAGTTTCTCAAATTAAAGGTAACACTAGTTTTACTACATATACTTAAATGCCCCGAGAAGAGTCTGGCCCAGCTTTTGGAAAATAAACCCAACTACGGCTGGGGGTAAACCACAGAAACCACTAGGGTTAGTAGAAAAGACGAGCCACAGATCAGTGGAGGCTTTGCGGTGCAGTGTGCGGACACAAAGCACTACTAAAGTCAAACCTTTTGACCTAAGCAAGCCTAAAAGTCCTCGTAATAAGGAAACAAAACAAGAAATACAACAAAGACAATGGGAGGCTTTTCCCATCTAAATGGTACAAACGATATGCATCTTATCTGAAAATAATTTTCCTCCACTGAAAACAGGTTTTTTTTTTTTTTGGAATGAAAAATATAGTAAATCAGTAACAACAATGTAAAGCATTCCCTTATATTAACTAGTTTTTGAGTTTATCTTGAAAAAAATGTAACATTTCACATATGAAAATGAAGAAATGCTTTCCGAAAGGTAGGAATTCATGCTGTGTATCTTTGTAGCAGGATCTACAACCCTTAGTCAAATGCCAAAAGTCACAAAGCTTCTCTATTTTTATTTCACCCTAGGAACAGCAATGATGAGACAAAGATGAGCAAAGGGCTTATTTTTCAGTTAATGAAGTGTTTACTATATATATAGTAAGTATACACGTACACATGTGTATATTCTATGTGTATATATATGTATATATACACACTCATTTTACCTTCCCCTAGGTTAAACTTGTGAGACATGTAACATATATGTACTACGTAAGAAGACCTCCTCTGGAAAGCCTCCTTTCCCCTGATTGTATATAAACACTATATTCAGCCTGATTTAAAACAAACCTTCAAAATAACCTTAAACCATCAACTGCCCGCTATCTATCTGGCAGTAAGCTAAAGGTTATAGGAAATACAAAATAAGTACTCAAATAAGTACTCAAAATAAGCACATGATAAGTACTCAATAAACACTTGTTGAATGATTTTACTGAATAAATGTAGTGTGAGACACTATTATTTTTAGATGGAAGGAATGAACGAACTGCTCAGTTCCATGTATGTAACAGGCTTAACTGAAACACTGTGTAAGTACAGTGAATTCGGAAAACAACATTTACTAGCGTGCAGTTATTTAGTGAAAAGAACACCAAACTAGACATCCTAAGACCTGGGTATTTATCCTATCTTTACCACTGAAACAGTTTTACTCTGTGGTATTGTCATCCATCTAGCTAAATTTTATCCATAAAAGAGAGATAACCTATGACCAATACAGAATACAAGTAATTACATAAGATAATGGATGTAAAAAGTTCTCTGTAAATCATAAGGCACTACATAAGAGATATTAAAGAAAGTTTTAAGAAGGAGATACAGATAAATCTGGCTTTCAAAGTACATAGACTTTAGGGTGCCTGGGTGGCTCAGTGGGTTAAGCCGCTGCCTTCGGCTCAGGTCATGATCTCAGGGTCCTGGGATCGAGTCCCGCATCGGGCTCTCTGCTCAGCAGGGAGCCTGCTTCCCTCTCTCTCTCTGCCTGCCTCTCTGTCTACTTGTGATCTCTCTCTGTCAAATAAATAAATAAAATCTAAAAAAAAAAAAAAAAAAAAAAAGAATTAAAGCACTAGCAAACATAAACGTTTTGAGAAAAATTTCCCCCAAATTCTCAAGTAATGGGTATCTTCAAACTAATACACAAATATCACAATTAACCAGACTGCATATGTACTAAGTGCCAGATCTATGACCAATCCCAACATCAATCCAGCAGGCAGAAATTACTATGTTTATTTTACAGACATAGAAACTAAGAGAATCTGCCCAAATTCATAAATTATTATAGGTAACTAACACAAGCACAATTTGAACCAAATTCTATGTAGTAAAACAGGCTAACACTTAAAGGCCAAATATTTAAAATCCAAGTAAGCCTGAAAACTGGCCTGAGTGAAGGGACTTTTTGAATGCATTTTTCTCATAGCTTTGATTTGGAAACCATGTACATATTGTAAACAGTTATAAAATCAGATTTAATTTTCCAGCTATTCTGAATTATATACTCACAAAAAGTCACAGATCCAATTTCTTTAAAACCAATACTTTAATTATTGAAAATTAAATGAAACAAGTCAACCTAAATATGTATGAGTTGGTGATGTAAGCATAGAGAGCAGAACTAGTCTAAAAGGTAGTTAATTGTTCATTCCCAGAAGGATCCATCTTTAGGACGGATATAACGGGAAAAAAATCTTAAATTATTTTTAGTAATCTTTTTGGTAGTGGTGTTGGTATTAAGTTTCTTAGACTGTTGTATGTGTACTGTAAGACAAAGAAAATGATTGACTTAGAAGTATCCCTATGACCTCAAAATCTATTTAACTTAAAAGCAAAACCAAACCAAAAACCACACACATTCACTAGCACTGTACATTGAAAGAAAAGGCCTAAAAAACAAGAAAACCCAGTAGCAATGAACACCCCTACTACTGAGACTAGGTTCTTGAGAAGGAAAAAATGGGTACTTAGGTCTAGAGAAGAAAAAGGAACATCCTTACCTAGGAGAAAGCAATCAAAGACTACTAGGATCATGCTGAAATGAAGAGGCTCTCACAAGCTACAGATGGGGCAATTTGAACATTGAACAACAACTATAATGGACTTACACACATAACTACCTTTAAATCCATAAATTCAAAATGAAACTGAGAAAAAAAGGAAAAATTAAAAACTCAGTAGTCACTGTTAAAGATGGTAATGAACTGGCTCATTATTCCAAAAATTGGTAAATAAAAGGAAAAGCATCAGGCTTAAATATATATGCTGCCTTTCCTTTGTAAATGGCACCACTGAGTAACCAAATAGTATGAGATATTTCTATTTCTAGGATCATTCCTAATAAATAAGGAAGAAATGACAGAATTAGAATATCACTACTTTGATCCAAGAGCTATAGATCATCAATGATCGGTACCATCATCAAGTATAACTAGACATTATGTGCAGCCAAATGGAAAAACAGGACACTATCTATGAAGTAGTGGGTATGTTGGGGTAGGTGTGGGGTACCCTGCACTGGATAGCAAGCCTCTACATCCCACACCCAACTTACCAATTTATAGAGAACACAGTAAACAAAGAATCATGTTGAATGACTCCACAGAAATGTAATCAGCAAAAATCTAGACTCCGGAAACCCTACAAGCAGGGATAGGCAAACTACACTAGATGCCTCTTTTTGTAAATATTTTTACTGAAACAGCCATATCCATTCATTTATCCCGTTCATTTACCCACTGTGTCTGTTTTCACAAAACAATGGAAGAGTTGAATAGTTAAAACATAGATCATATGGCCCACAACAGCTAAAATATTTTCTACCTAGTCCCATTAAGAACACCAAACACCCCTGGCTCTACAGAATACACAACTCAATTTCTTCACCTACTGATCTTTTAAAAGAGGTCTAATGAACATTTCAATCAACCACAATGGGTAC
Organism: Lutra lutra; assembly: GCF_902655055.1. Lineage (NCBI taxonomy): Eukaryota > Metazoa > Chordata > Mammalia > Carnivora > Mustelidae > Lutra > Lutra lutra. The sequence goes on from NC_062284.1 coordinate 40,061,513, forward strand.
ATCTTATTTGCATCTGGATTCAAACAAAACCTGTAAAAACAAAAAGCAAAACAAAAACTACACACAATTGAACATTTAAATACTAATTATATATTTAATGACATTAAAATCTTATATTAGGAGTAATAATGTAAAAAAAAATTTCTTTTTTTAGAGAAACATCATGAAATTTTTAAAGCAAAATACGACATCCAGGATTTGTTCCAATAAACAAATGGAAAAGTGAATGGAACTATAAATGAAACAAGACTGTCCATGAGTTTTTACAGCTAAAGCTGGGTGATGGTTACACTCTATGTATTACACTCTATTATTTAATGCCCACAGTAAGACAATATATTCACTAAGCATGTTTAGAAGCATTAGAACATGATGAAACGTAGATACATTTACATATGTTGCTCTGCATTATTTAGAAGGAGAAAAAAGGTCGTTTTACTTAAAGAAAACTTCTCTGAAGATGTAACCTCCCTATCTTTTGATACAATCAGGCGATACTTGCCTCTTGATGAGAAGAGTACTCTTCTTTCATTATCAGGATAGAAAGGGAGAAAGGCCATCTTCAGGCCATAAAAATTTATTAAAATTAGAAAAAGGCATTCATTCCTTAAGATACTTCCATCTGTTAAATTTTCATAATACATACATAGTTTATTATGAGAATGGGGACCGTTAGATATGATTGGTGCCTTTATACAACTTACAACCTGTACAACTTCAGGAGTGGCCCTTAGTGGAAATGAACAAGCTAGCTACTAAAGAATATGAAGAGCTCAATCAACTCTACCTTTCTGCAAATTTGTAATGTAGAAAAGGTACCCCCCCAAATTTGAGAAAGTTAATTTTCCTCACCTAATATTTACCACTCAGAAATGAACTTATGGGGGCGCCTGGGTGGCTCAGTGGGTTAAAGCCTCTGCCTTTGGCTCAGGTCATGATCCCAGAGTCCTGGGATCGAGCCCCGCATAGGGCTCTCTGCTCAGCAGGGAGCCTGCTTCCTCCTCTCTCTCTCTGCCTGCCTCCCTGCCTACTTGTGGTCTCTGTCTGTCAAATAAATAAATAAAATCTTTAAAAAAAAAAAAATGAACTTATGCATAGCTAGTACATGGACCAAATCTATAGACTTTCACAGTCCTAACATTTCCTTCCTGAATATTCTCAATTATCAGACACATTTCTCCCAGAAATGCAATTTCTCCCCCACTGCAATAAATGCAGAGAGCCAAGATACAACCTAACCAGCATTTGTGGCTCACCATCATTTCAAAGGCAAGAGAGCTGCAGGAAAGAAGGCGTGCCTGACCAGAGGTAATCAGCTAAGCAGTGCTAAATATGAACCCCACTACATACTCTTCTAGCAAATATTAACTAAGGAAATAACAGACCTGATCACTATTTTTTCTAAATCTGAGAAACAGAGGAAACTCCGATCTCTACTTCAAAGCATACTATTTAAAGAAGATACATGAACAAGGCTTCTGGAGTCTAGATATGAGAAAAGAAAAGGATAAGCTAAAAAGAAAACATTGTTGCAACTGAGCTATATAAATGTGCTTATAACCCCTATAAACCATGCTCTAAAATATACGTTATATAAATCATATATACCAAAAAAACACAGCACGCAATAGAAGTGCACTCCTTTTCTACACACACACACACACACACACACACACACACACATCCCCCGAGTAAATCTCTAGAACAGAGATTTTTACCATTTTTACACTATGCCCATCCTAGGTGTTAAATTAGCAAAATCTTAAATAAAGCTTTGAAAAGGATATTAGTACATTTAAATGATTAACTTCATAGCAAAGTAACAGGAAAAAAAAATCAAGGAGAGTGCAGACTTCTCAAAAGACTGGTAACCAGAGTTGTTTTTGTTTCTTTCTTTTTTTTTTTTTTTTTTAAAACAGAAAGGATGGACTATTTTTATTTTTCTTCTGAAAATGGTAGGAACTTTGTTATAATATCTTCCAATTACCTTTGTGGCAACAGAAATTTCAGCTGCCAATTTTAACTATTTCGTATATACCACATAAATAATTCAGTATTAAGTTTAAGGCAGTTTTATGAATTAGAGGATTTTGAAGTCAAAATAAGATTCCTTTTCCAAGCCCTTCCACCCACAATATCGTATTCATAGGACTAAATATAAACTTACTTGGGCTGTTAGAAAGGTATCATCTTCACCTTCTTGAGCTTCAATTTCCTAAGTAAAAGGGTATACAATAGCTTTGCTTTACAAAATATCTGGGTAACGTGAGAATGCTTCTATGCTCTACCCAATTATCACTTGCCTTGTGTTCTGCCGTGTCTAAGATACCATGTGTACTAAGTCAATGCTTAATAATGTAGACTATATTTTTTATGCCAACATAAAAATAGTCACATTGATAGAGAATTAGAAAAATCTCTTGAGCCCTTCACTTATTAAGCTAGGTAGAACGTAAGTATTCTAAGCATGAACATTAACAGCACTGACTCCCTCCATAATCCACTGGTTTTCTTAAGACATACTAACATATTTCAAAGCAGGACAAATGGTCTCTTTCAATCAAAGAAAGTATTTTTTTTTAATTATATGTCTTTAAATTAAACTGTCCTAAGTAATTCCCCACCCTTGATAATAACCAAAGAAATGCAAGTTAATCTTTTAGCTCTACTAAAGTAGCAACGGATAAAAAGCTACCATCCAGTAGTGTTGGCAAGATCAGTGACTGATAGACTCATCCATAGTGGAAGAGAAAACAACTTCAATGTAAATGTCCCAAATCAAAGGAGTGGCTACTCAGTCTAGTAAGTTACTGTATAACACAAGCATTATGAAGTTATCATGGTATGTCATATAGAACAAATGGCAATTAAAGGCATGATAACTACTATGTACAAATATATACAAATGTGGAAGATAATAAGCCAAAATTTAAAAGCTAGCAGGATTCCAGGTGATTTATAAATTCAAAATTTTCTGAAAATTCTGAGACTTCCACATGGAACTAGAAAAAATACTTTTTATTATTACTTAATTTATCTGTTCACATTTTAAAAAAACTGTCTAAAGACCTGACTTTCGATGTCCTCTTTTTCTATATCTTCTATTGCTTCTGCCTCTATTAATTCATGAGTTCTCTTGTTCTCTTCTGCAGAAAGTGACTCCTTGGAATGTACAGTTTCTTCTTCATTTTCACCAAATTCTTCAGAGTCCTTTAGTTCATCATTTCCATCTTGTTCATGTGCCTCTTGATTCTCCAATTCACAGTCCTTTTAATGGTAAGAAAATTTGGTACAGCTAGAGGGAAAGCAGTGCAGGCTATCCACCAAGCGTTTCTGGTAATTTACATGTCTACCTGTTTTAAATTTTACCATATTTTGACATTATTCCTAAAGTCAAAGTTCAATCATTTGACCTTACATATTAACTATGTCTTTAAAAACAGAGGCAGTCAAATTCCAAAGCCACTGAACCATGAATCTAAGTTCCCAAACCTCTCACACTGAGAATCGCACTAACTGGATTGCTACTAGAGATGCTCTCAAGTTCCGGTTATTTAATATTTACCAAATCACATCCCAGGAACTTTCCTAGAAGATAAAGCTTCACAGAAATGACTTGATTTCTCCATGTGCCATAGTTTGATTTAACTTCAAAAACTCTGTGAATCTTACATATTATAACAAGGTTTATTTCTAATAATAAGGTACCCCAACTGTTACATTCTGTTCTTGAAAAAAAAAAAAAAAAAGCAAATCATTAATGTATTTGTTTTGAAATCTATCACTGTGCCACAATCTCAGTTAGGCAGGGGAACACAGGTTGGGATTGTCTTGGTGAAGGAATTCTGTTTGCCCTTCAAAGTTTATCGACACACAGTACTTCAGCAGAAACAAAGAAAAGCAGCAGTCTAATTAGTTTCCTCTTTAACTGCAAAGAAAGGGTTGAAAGCAATGAACACTCTTCCCCTTTCCCTGTTCTTGCGGTAAATGTAACAGATTTAAGAAAAGGCTTCGGGATTAAAAGGGGAAAAGGGCAGGGGCATAGGACTATTAATCATTCAAAACTGAACTGCAGTGAGGAAACAGAAATTTCTAGGGAGGCGGGCAAAGGAAAGGAATAGGATTGTATTGTGAGTGTGAAGTACTTGGGAGCAGGGCACATCTCTGGAGGGAAGGTTTAACCAACCTCACCACGTATGAGTAAGGGAACACCGGAGGTTGCAGAGTAGGGGACTGTATAACAATAGTAAATGCAACCAAAAAAAAAAAAAAAAAAGAAAGAAAGAAAGAAAGAAAGAAAAAAAAAAAAAGAAAGCAACCAAGGGAAATCACCCAGGGAACTTCATCTACAAAGTGCTAACTCCAACCATTCTCCTCTTTTCATCTATAAACGAAAGCAATTACTATACTATTAACATCTAGGCAATAGGTGGTATTTACTCACCACTACTGTATAAATTCTAGAATTACCAATACTGAGAGATAAGTATATTCACTTAATTTCTATCAAATACATCACGCATGCCGGTACTCCCAAAACAAAAAAGGAAGTACAAAGAAACTGAAGATTTATTTAAATCGGACTTTTTTTTTTAAAGCTCCTTTGTTCTTCCAGACATTATGACCAGGTTCATTTAATAGTAACACAAAGGTATCTTTTGCAGCACACGTAAGAGACAATACTATTATGCGAAATAGAAGTATGTATCTCCTAACATTTCAAATGAATGTAAGATTTTTATGAACCGAAGAGCTAAAAGTTAAGACATTTGAAAATTAAAAATTTTTACTAAGTCACAATGTTTTTCCAGCTTATGGATAATTTTTGCTTACTCCTAACGCTCACTAGTGAAGACACCTGGAGAAAATAAGAGCAAAGGAACAAACCTAAAGGAAGAGGTATCACAAGGATAACAGAATACAGAGACCAGAGTGCTCCGAAACGCTCAAACAAAAACTGATTACGGGCATGCAATCATCAGTTTCAATGGCTCCCTGGGCAAGTATTTCCTAAAATTATCTGATTTCAGGGTTAAATCCTCAACCACATGTTTCGTTCTCTCTATGCATATGTACCCTCAAAGTGCAAGGTGCAAAGTGTGGGAAGTGTGGTACACTCTGTGCTCTCTGTGTGCATGTAACGTGGGGAGGGCAGAGAGTTAAGCAGCAGGTGAGATGGCCAGGTGAATGGACAGGAGCTGACTTCATGGTAGAGCACACAGACATCCAGAGATGTTACGACCATATGGACTAAGTGTATACAGAAAACAGAATATATGGGGTATAAATGGATATAATTTAGGAGGAACTGTGCTCATTAAATAATTCCTGCAAATGCCATACTACTTAAGACCTAATGATCAGTAAGTAGCAGATCCCCAAAAACCCAAAAACAAAAGAACCCAAAAAAACAAAAAAACCTGTGATTAAAAATAACTTCTGGAACTGCCATGGCTGCAATTAAAACTATACACATTACTTTTCTGGCTGGTCGGTTTTGAAATACATTCATTCTTAGCCAAAAAAGACCTGGCTTAATTTATCTTTAAAGGGCAAAACAAATTTCTTAATTTGCTCTTTACTAAGTAGCAACACATACGCAATCTTCTATCTCCATTTTAAAGACTACCTTAATCTAAGTTCAGTGTATTTTACACAAAAGCTAAATGTAATAGGCAGATGAAAATAAACTATCAATACCCTTAGTGCAGTAACTTGTCCAGGAACTAACATATCATTTGTCCTGCAGCTGTTCCTCTGGCCCCTATGTCGGACTTCTACTTACAGGCCTGGACCAATATTACTTTTAGCTCTCTGTCTCATGTAACTAAAGACAAAGTCATTTATTATATTTCTCAACTATGATGAGATTGACAATACTACATTAAGTCTCTATTTTACCTTCGTACTTCAGGATCTATTATTCAAGTAAAATGCATGAATTCATCATGCAAAATAAACGTCTTAACCTGAGTAATTAACACTTTACCTTGACAAAAGCATCATCTTCCACAGAAGCATCTCCACTCAACTCATCTGCTTCCTGTTTTTTACCTGCGAAAGAAGGAAAATGGGCTAACAACCAATATTTTATTACTTTAAAAGTAAAAAACATTCAGAAGAGTTGACCCCACATATCAATCACTCTCTACTCCCAAATCATCTGACAAAACTAATGCAAACTCCTTATAACCACCTGCTCATAGCTGTCCCAAACAAAAAAAGCTTTATTAAGAACATCATGCTGCCTCACTAAATAAACTACACAAATCATCCTAATATAAACCCATCGTCTTAACTGACTTGATATATATAATACAATGTTCTTTATGCCACTCAAATTCTCTTATCTTCAAGAAGTAGCAGCACATTTCAGTGGTGTTCTGAGTCTATCACCAGATGTCTCACAGCTAAGTCAGATGTAAGACAGCTCCTGTCCCCCACAAAGTCGTCCCTAAGTGCTACTCTTCAACAAGCTTTCTCTGAAATAAAATCCTCATGCTTCAATCTACAACGTACAGTTCCTCAGTTGATTCTATATTGCCTCGTACTCTCAAATAAATCTTGCTTCACCATTTAGAAAAGAAAATTCCTTAAGTACAAGTGACTGCTTTTAATACTTATTTTGTATTTCTCCAAAGGCCTAACTATAAATGGGGCTCGGCACTTAACAAAATGACTGATTTAACTGACTTAAGGCAAGAAGAAATACTTCAGACTGAAAACTGTTAATAGCCTCCAGATAGACTACAGGCCTTCCCCACCCAACTCGCATCTTCAAACTTCACAAATCGGTGGTTGGGACTTCAAAAATGCTTTCCACGGTTAAAGAAATACATATTTTCCACAGAGCCGATGCTAAAAGTTTATGTTTTTGGGCTACTTCACAAAAACCTACTGAACAAACCATGCATCAGAAATGTTGTAAAGGGGTGCCTGGGCAGCTCAGTGGGTTAAAGCCTCTGCCTTCAGCTCAGGTCATGATCCCAGGGTCCTGGGATAGAGCCCCACCTCGGGCTCTCTGCTCAGTGGGGAGCCTGATTCCTCCTCTCTCTCTGCCTGCCTCTCTGCCTACTTGTGATCTCTGTCTGTCAAATAAATAAATAAAATCTTTAAAAAAAAGAAGAAGAAATGCTGTAAAAAGCACAGCTGCCAAAACTTTAGTATTGATGATTTTTTAATTCGTTTATTTTGAAATGTGAATGGATGTTCTTTCCTGAACCCAACTAATCATCAACTTTCCCCTTTGTCTTTTTTTTTAAAGTTTTTTTTTTTAATATTTTATTTATTTATTTGAGAGAGAGACAGTGAGAGAGAGTATGAGCGAGGAGAAGGTCAGAGAGAGAAGCAGACTCCCCATGGAGCTGGGAGCCCGATGCGGGACTCGATCCCGGGACTCCAGGATCATGACCTGAGCCGAAAGCAGTCGCCCAACCAACTGAGCCACCCAGGCGCCCTCCACTTTGTCTTAAACAGGGACTGCCATGTACCTATCTCAAGCTTCTGTGGCTCTCACGGTAGAGAGTTTAGGTTTAAGGTGGCTGTTTAAAAAAAAAAAAAAAAAAAAAAAAAAGTCAGTGTACCTCCCTTTCCCGAGTCTCAACAGCCTCTATCTTCCATGTGCTCCTAATTCGAAACCCCTTCCTTGAAGGAGAAATAAAAAGGCAACAAGATTCTAATCCTTCCAGGTATGTGAAAAAGATCAAGCCTAAAAGTGGAGTTTTGTTTTGTTCTTTTTTTTTTTTTTTTTAAACTCACTGAGGTAAAAGAGGGGTTGTCCCAGTCTCTCAAGGGTTTACGTAAATCAAAAGAGAAAGTGTGGAGTTTGTGTGGCATTTGGTTCCTTTTTAGAATGCTGGTGCATTTTTTTAGGGAAAATAGAAATTAGAAGTTACTACAAGGGACAACTAACAGAGTCTACTGGTCAGAAAGCATTTATTACTATATTTAAAAAAAAAAAAAAGTGAAGATGTTCCTTCCCGGAAAACAGTATCAGATGAAAAAGAGCTCACTAAATTCTTCCATCACATTTAGAGGAAATTCCATGTTATAAAAACTTAAAGATGCTTCTTCATGGGAGAAATAAATTTTTTAAAAATATAAGACCCCAAAACACACCACCAAGTAATCTACAGAGTAGAGCTTTGGGGGGAATTCTTTCAGAACATTTGCAAACAGTATTTACTCCTTAAATTTGCAAAGCATTAAAAAAAAAAAAAGTTCAATTGATTTTCCCAAGCACCCTATGGTACTTGGGGTAGGTAATCAAAATCTTAGGAAAGAGAAAATGAGCCGGAGAAGTTAAGTAGCTTGCCCAAAGCTAGTAAATGGCATTGTCAGAACTGGAAGCCAAGGCTTCTCATTTCCAATCCAAAGTTCTTTCCACTACATCCTATGACCTACTTAAAAGACATTATCCTAGTAAGGCGTGGTTCATTAACTCAGTTTGAAGATACTATCTTTGAAATGGCAGCCTTCAGGGGCACCTGGGTGGCTCAGTGGGTTAAAGCCTCTGCCTTCGGCTCGGGTCATGATCCCTGGGATCGAGCCGGCATCGGGCTCTCTGCTTGGCGGGGGGCCTGCTTCCTCTTCTCTCTCCCTGCCTGCTTCTCTGCCTACTTGTGATCCCTCTCTGTCAAATAAATAAATAAAATCTTTAAAAAAAAAAAAAAAAGAAATGGCAGCCTTCAGCATTAATGACAAACCTCATATGCTTTGCACACTCCTGGTGAATTTCACTTGCCTTAGTTTACTTAAAGGAAAACCAAACTGCACCACGGCAACAAAACGAACACTGGCAGTCACTATCACTGCTTAACTGGCTTCCATGGTCCAAGCACTAGAATAAACGTTTTCTATATATAATGTATTTATTTAATTTATTCTCCTAACTACCCTGAAACTATTATCCCCATTCTATAAAAAAGGGAACTGTTGCTCAAAAACTAATCAGATTACAAAGCTAGTGAAGGCAGTGCTTCAGTTTATTTTTTTATTTTTATTTTTTAAAGATTTTATTTACTTATCTTTATTTTTTAAAGACTTATTTGTGGGGTGCCTGGGTGGCTCAGTGGGTTAAAGCCTCTGCCTTCAGCTCAGGTCATGATCTCAGGGTCCTGGGATCGAGCCCCGCATCAGGCTCTTTGCTCAGCAGGGAGCCTGCTTCCCCCTTCTCTCTGCCTGCCTCTCTGCCTACTTGTGATCTCTCTGTCAAATGGATTAATAAAATCTTTAACAACAAAAAAAAAAAATAAAAAAATAAAGACTTATTTGTCAGAGAAAGTGAGAGGAGAGAGTGCATGCGCACGCACAAGCAGCAGGAGTGGCAAGCAGAAGGAAAAAGTAGGCTCCCTGCTGAGTAAGAAGCCTGTCTGGGGACTCCATCCTAGCACCCTAGGATCAGAGTCAAAGACAGATGCTTAACGGACTGAGCCACCCAGGCATCCCAACAGTGCTTCAATTTAAACCCAGGCCTATTCCCACCTTTCGAAACCTACAAAGCCATTAGATCTGTGAGTGGCTACAATGTGCCAGCTGTTAATGCTATCTCTTTTAATGTAAAAAGAGGCTCCAAAAGTCACACCCACAAAATGTTTAAAGGTAAGCCTCCAAGATTATGTAACCTGCCCCATGACAACAGGCCATAAGAGGAAGAAGTGCACAAAAAGGCCCAACTTTGCTATGCCTTACTGTTATAAACAGCTGTACCACACAAAAGCACTGGACATTTATCAGCTTATAAACATAAAAACCATGAGGACAAAATTTTCAAACATATAGTGATGAAACTGTAATAATAATTTGATATGTTTAAGAAAAATGAAATTTTACCCTCTTCGAAAACTGATCTTTAAATTTTGAAACAGTGTTAAGAAAATTCTGGTTGGTGTCTCAGGAATGAGCTGACACCATTTTTTATTCTGTACATTTAGAATGAAGTCATGAACTTTATAAAGACATCTTTGATCATTCCAAAAACAAACAAACACGCAAAAAACCCCTGAAATTTTACACTCTAGCTTTATACTGCTTTCATAATCTGTAACTTGGGGCTTACTTAGCACATGCTGAAATTAGAAACTATAATATCTTCCTTTATGAAAAAAGGATCATCTTCCCCCATACAAAATATAACTCACATTTTAAAAAGCTCGAATGATTACCATCTAGCCCAGAACCTAGTACGACATTATATAATGAGCAGATATATTTCCTGACTGATAATGGGAGTATACCTAGGTTGGATATAACAAGGTCTGGATTTCTATTCAGCCCTCACTGGGACAAGAAGAGGTGACATGGCAGTCAAACTAGCACCATGTACAGTCCCAATCTCTCAGTAAAACTGTAAACTCCCAACTTCAATGATGCTAGAGCATCTATGGATTCCTAACTTATGTCACAGATGAGAGATAACTTATAAGAAAAACCAAATCCCCTTTAAATTCCAACAAGCGGGGCGCATGGGTGGCTCAGTGGGTTAAAGCCTCTGCCTTCGGCTCGGGTCATGATCCCAGGGTCCTGGGATCGAGCCCCACATCGGGCTCTCTGCTCAGCAGGGAGTCTGCTTCCTCCTCTCTCTCTCTGCCTGCCTCTCTGCCTGCTTGTGATCTCTGTCAAATAAATAAATACAAATCTTTAAAAAATTAAAAAATTAAAAAAAAAAATTCCAACAAGCAACACTGACCACCTTCAGCTCTTTTTTGTACAGTCAGTAACCATCTCTATTTCCAGTTCCCATTTATGGCTGTGCTAGCAACACCCCTAGAGAAAATTAATCCGGTAATCTTCATTCCTTCAAGGACTCAGGCACATGCCACAGAAATGTGTGTTGATGCAAAGGAAAGTGGTATGACTGGGATGAGGGTGCTAACTTAAAGTTTAATGTAAGAGAAGCTTCACTTTTTTTTTTTTTTTTTAAGCAACGTCTACATCTGGCATCAAGCTTGAACTCACAACCCTGAGATCAAAAGTCGCATGTTCCACCGACTGAACCAGCCAGTCACCCCCAAAGCCTAACTTTAATGCTTTGAGAAACAAAAGTAGAAAATAAACCGAGCAGTAAAGATAGTCTGAATAACAAAATACAAATGGAAGCAAAATTAACCTTATCATATTTTAAATGTGATAATTTACTGTGATAAGTAGTAACACATGGCTATTTTTGAAATTACATAACTTCACATAAAAACACTGCAATATTCTTTGCATGATTTTAGTCTAAAGTAAAATGGCAAAGCAAAATATATACACCAAAGGAAGAGGACGCTAGAAATACTTTCTTAATTATGCAACATAAATGCATACAGGTCCACAAGTATTTAATTTTTAGAATTAAGGATAATTCAGAATTTTCAGATTTTAGAGAAGTATGACAGAACATGCATCATGTATCAATCTATATTTCCCAGTGGCTTCTGGAACAGGGCCTCTCAATCAATCACAGAAATATTTGTGCAATGAAACATACATATTCATACCAAATGAGATAAATCAAGACTACGAATACATCAAGACCATAAATAGCTTCATTTTTGCCAACAAACTTAAGAAAAAACTCACAATCTTCAGAATTTTTGTATTTCAGAATTATGAATAAAGGATTCTGGTCATAAATTGGTTTTCTCCTCCAAAGGCAAAGTGGTCCCTCTAAGGATTTGCAATTTTCCTTTTCAAGTTCAGAAATACGTCCAAAACAAAAACAAAACAAAACAAAACTCCACTCAATAAGTAGATTTAAAGTAATCTTGCCCCAAAACTTTGTGAGAATAACTGTTCCGCATAAACATTTACAAAGATATAAAATATAGAAAAGTTTAGTCATAAAATTGCTGTTTGAAAAGGGGGAGGGGTTCAGAATATAAGCCAAACTGGACAAGAATGTTTCCAGCAACCTCTCCCCAAACGCATAACTGCATGCAGTATCTTAAAATAATCAGACTATGCTTTGTGTTGTCTGCATACAACTGCATGCAGTGTTTTAGCATCTCAGTCTATTAAACTATGTTTTACTAATGAAATCTTTCTAAATGACCTTATATGTTGTCTTCAACGCTGCAGTTATCCAACAGATCATTTTATTGTATTTTCAAAAATCTACTACAGATAAGTCACACTCATTATAATAACTCTAGAAAATACCAACAGCATATTTTTTTTAAATCTGTTAACTTTGTCATCTGAAGATAACCAAATTCGACACACACACACAAAATAAATGCACACACGTACACACAAGATTTTAATTTAAAAGGCAGCAAAAATGTAACTCAGTTTTTAATGGGTTATTTTTCCAGTCCATCAATAGAGAGAAAATACTAGCTGACCCAAAGCCTCATTGTCTGAATCAAATAAAGCAATGCGGAAGTTTTTTGGAAAATGTAAATTATACAATACAATTTGCAAACTGAGAGGCAGAAAGAAATGAATGAAAATGATACCAAACTTCAAGCTCTAGTCTAGAGGTTCTTAACTCTACCTGCGTGAGAATCACCTGAGGAACTGTTAGAAAATAACGAAGTCTGTGTCCCCAACAGAGCAACCAAAACCAAACCTCTGGGGAGGCAGGAGCCTGGTAGCTGTATTTTTAAGAACTCAAATGACTCCACCATAGAGAACTACTAGGACAACTGAGCGTAAGTAACTAAGAGGCTAGAATGAAAAGAAAGTACGAGGAAGATTATTGTTTTCAGCTTCTGCAAACTATAGAAAGTTTCAATTCTCTCTGCCTTTGACAAAACACCATGTATGATGTGAACCTATTTTAGTTGTTGAAAAGGGGGGGAAAAATCTGTAAACATAAATCTTCTATGAGTACATGCACATGTACGTACCCAACTCAGATCAACAGATAACACCTGATAGATTCAGGGTGGTGGAATTACAGGCAATTTCACCTTTTAGTGCCTTTCTGGATTATGAATTTTTTTAAATGAACATATTTCCCACTTATAATCTGGAAAACACTATTATAAAGCCATAATAATAATAATACTATCCCAGGGTACCAGATCTGCCATGTAAGACTTCCTCAGGCTGTGGAGTTCAGGATGTGAGTAGTTAATTCCTAAAACCGCACAACCTCGAGGCCCTTTTATATGACATATGTGTGAGAACTTTAGCCTAACTGATTAGCCAGGAAATTCCACCCTTATACCTTAAACCATTGTTCAACCTCTTCGATAAAGTCATTTCTGATGCCACCAACTAATAATATTTTTTCCCCTAATTCCTGGACAATTCATACCTCATTTTACATGAGTTTGTGAAAGAGGAGATAGTCTGAAGCCCTCTGCTCCTAATTCAGGAGGCAGAGGAGGACTAACTTGGGAAAAGTGCACTGTCTTTTAAAGTACTAGAAAAATTTCCCTACATCGACACACATCACATTTGACACAATAAAAAGGTTGAAAAAAGTACATGAGGGCTTTGATGATAAATATACTCCACCATTTAAACTGCAAAAACAAGCTGCAGGTTTCAACAGCAAAGGCGAAAGGTCTGATTTGGTGATGTGAAAATGAGGCTGGACAGTATTCCAGCAAAAGTTGTAAGGATTTCCAACACAGCAACAAAGAGGTAAGGAATAAAAGGATGTTGCAGTGACTCACAAGTTCTGGGTTCTGAATGCTTTACACATCAGTGCCTAAGGAGGAGCCACTAGTGCCACTGAGAAAGGTACCTCTGGGAAGTAACAGACTACTGATCTCTGATATATGCGCTTCCAGCAAAGAAACAGGCAATTAAAACAAGCACCCAAAGAGGTATCTTTAAAAGCAGTTAAGAGGGCACCTGGGTGGCTCAGTGGGTTAAAGCCTCTGCCTTCGGCTCAGGTCATGATCCCAGGGTCCTGGGATCGAGCCCCGCATCGGGCTCCCTGCTCTGTGGGGAGTCTGCTTCCTCCTCTCTCTCTGCCTGCCTCTCTGCCTATTTGTGATCTCTGTCAAATAAATAAAATATTAAAATAAATAAATAAAAGCAGTTAAGAAAGCCATCATATGGCCCTTAGTATTCATTCAACAAATATTTTTTGAGTACCTATTCCGTGCCTCGCACTGTGCTAGGCATTACAGAGACTAATGTAAACAAAAGGCTGTATGTCCTTATCCTCACAAAGTTTCTAGCCTAGTGGGTATCCAAAAATATTTATGACAATTCTATCCCCAAAGCCCTTCTCAATGCCACAGTTCTGATTAGTTTCCTTAACACCCAAACACACTGCAATTAAAAAAAAAAAAGGCAAGAATTAAAGTACACTAAAATAATGTATTATGTTAAATGCATTTTATGTGGTTTACTCTATCCTTAACAGACACAAATTTCAGAAAGCTTTACACAGTAAACATGTAATTCTTTACATTATCTGAGGTATTTTCCACACAAAATTAGGCATTAGATGTCTGGATAAACCTATAACCCCAAATTAAACTTGTTTCTACAGGAGGAAAATAAATCAGATTTCATGTAGTGGTTTGAACCCTTGCTAAGCTTGCATGTACTGCACATTAAAACATCAATAGTACTGCATTATATATAATTCTGAATACTATACTGATTAAAGCCACATAAAATAACTTTTGCTGAAGTTTAAAGGTGACTTAAAGGTTGAAAATCAAAAGAATATGGTATGCCATCGTCAGGTAAAGCAAAAGAATCTTTAAATCTGTAATCTCTAAAACAAGTTAATGAGGAGTTAGCTCTACCTGTTTAACCGCTTTCTTTACACACACGCCCAAATAATATGACAGTAAATCTCCCTGGTAAAGCTTTCTTCTGTGTTACTTATTAAAAAGTTCATAGCAAAGAAGAGTTGTAAAAAAAAGACTCAGAAGGGACAACCAATACAAGCTACAAACCGTTTCACTGTATTAACCGCATGCAAACAGAATTTATAAACAGTATTAGAACTATAACACTATCAACACTTATTACAAGCACAAACTTGTTTTAAAAATATTCTAAAATATAGTTAAGAATACAGATCCCCTTTCCTCTAATCTGGCTAAACACAAATATTTTAACATAAAATTTTTTAAATACTGACCCTGCATTTATAAGAGAATAAACTTAATATTTCACCTGAGTAATTGATCCACACCCATTAAGCTACTCTCTTGCTTTCTTAATATCATTTAACTTTTACTTGATACCTTAAGATTATCATACGAATTATTCATTTTCCTGACAAGCTATTATATGCTGTATCTTGCTGATGTCTACATGACTACCTCTAAGTAATCCCTTTCTTTGTTCTCTTTTTCTAATAATCTGTCCTAAAGAATATTTATACTGATGGAGCACCTATGAGCTTTACAGTTCCTTCTTTGCACATCTATTTTAGTTGAACAGAAAACATTTTTCTTCTGACTCCTGACCATACATAATCATTAAATTTTAGAACTAAAGGAGTCCTACAGATGATCAAGTAAAAATTTCGGTTTTATAAAAAAGAAACAGATCACTGAAGGAAAGGTGGTATGACCAAGAGGAAGTTATTTTCAAGGTAGAGACTGTTGAGCAAAATAAGATTTGGAATGTAGTAATTCAGCAATTAGACTGAAAAACGGACATCACATTAAAATATTTAATTTCTTGAATCCTTGATTTTAAAACATACTGTTATTTTTAAGTTTCCATAATCAAATTTGATTTTTACTCTTTTTATACTTATTTTTATTATTATTTTTAACATTATTTTAAAACTCAACTTAAAATAATCTTACTCGAATTACACATTAATTCAAACCAGGTTCTTAGACTGGGATTTACATTACGTTCTTTGTAATTCACAGAATTTTCAGAACAATGATAAATGGAATTTAAGGAGTCAAGAGCTACTTATCATGCAAGTCCTAGAATAAGTCTCATGAAGTACTCAGTGATTACATGTTACAACTTCTAACTAAAGACCACAAGACACCTTAATATCAGTGTTATGGAAAAATTAAAGTTCAAGTATCCTAATAATCCATATAAAAGAAAAAAATTAACAAACTGATCATATGTATATATACACACACACACACACACACACTGTATATATAGAAAATAAAAACTTAAAATTCTACATTGCTAAAAATTATTTCTAAGGGTTAGACAAATGAAGCTCCTAATAACTGAAAAAGAGACACACCAATAAATTAAAAATAGGTGAGAATGCACATGTCAGATGAAGTTTACTTTCAGTGCTAAAATCCATAATCGGCTTGAATAATCTGGAACTATGATTAATACGTAGCATCTGTTAAACAATCACAATGTGCTAAATAAACTACATGAATTAAAATCACTATAAGAAATACGGTTAATTCCTGTTTTACTTATTTCCAAAATTTCTATGCTTCATTTTGAAATAACACTGGTTTGTAAGCATAGGCTTCTCAGCACAAGCTTCTCTCAACACAGGGAAATGTATCTCTCAAAGTGATACACTGAGTCAGAGTTACATTAAAAGCCACAGATCTTCAAGATAACTTTGTTATTCCTCTAAACTCCATTTCCACCTCTGTCATTCCCATCCCACCCAGAAAATACTCCTTATCCCTGTTCAGTTTCCTCTGGCACAAAAGGGGGACGCTTGCAAACCTATGAAGACTCAAACAGTGAGATGGCATCAGATCTGCCTGGTCCTAACACCTACAGATTGCTTAAGATCAAATGTTAATATTCCCATCTTTTCAAGGTTAATCCATTCAATCATTTTACCCTAGTTACAGTCAATCTGGTCCCCAGTAGACAGAGCAGTATTTGGATCTTGGAGCAGTAAGGAGAGTTAGATTTTTAAAAATTCTGCAGCTGTCCATGACACACTCTACCTATTGCAAACAGGTACTAGGACCCAGATACCCACATCATGTCCACCCTCTGCCACTGTCCTTATAAGAAGGTGGGAGAAATTTATAATTATTCAAGTCAAGACTTCAATTACCAGAACATTTTTTTAAAAAATCTAAGTCCCATTTACACTGTCAAAGTGTTAATTTAAAACCACTTCTCCCTATTCATTAAATCACCATAACCTGGAAATATATTCTGGCTAGTTTAAAAGTTATAAAATTAAAAAATTTTGAACATATCCCTATAACTTTTTTTAAAGCTAATTAATCATGGCTTTTCCCCTACCTTGTTAGTATGATTGGTGAAGTTTTTTTGAATTTCACTGAAAATTAGAATGTATAATAGCATAAATGGAAATAAAGTTCACCGAGTCAAACAAAATACTAAACATAAAGGTTATAAAATTTTAATATACTTGAAAAAACAGCAGGAGCCAAGGTGAAAGATTTGGAAGGAATTCCATCAATACTCTGCCAATTGTGGGGCAAGGTAGACATGTATTAAACTGTTATTTTATTCTTCAGGTCTTCACACTATGAAAGAAGAAACATTATGAAACTGGACTTTGTGATTTTTTTGGGGAGCAATAAAAAACTGGTCTCTTTCAGGTCAGCTTCAGCCAAATCTTAAGGGCTACAAGTTATCCAGAGCCTGGCAACAGGAACTTTTCTTCCTTGACCCAAGAAGGCAGAGTGCCAGAGGGAAATAGCAAAGAGTAGCACTATATAAACAGGGCAAGTGGTACAAGAGCAGAGGCAAGTTATATAACCAAAATATATTTTAAAATATGTTCATAACTCGTAACAACCTTTGCCTTTGGTTGGTTTCTTGTTTGGAGTATCAGTTGAAACAGTTAATTCAATATTATCTGGATCGCCTCCTTCCTCTTCAATAGCCTACATTAGAAAGAGAAGTTAATATGCTACACAATCTATCTAAACTTATTTTATAAAAACGAAAAAAAAATTAGCAAACCTCAAGCCTCAAGACATTAGAATTGCCAGTCATTTCATAAACGGACTTCAAAAAGAGCAATTCAACTACACGAGTAAGAGAAACTTTCACGGGGAATATCATTAGGTATCAAAATCACAAGGAGTTTTAAATTCTACCGAGTCGAAATAATTAAATATCACATGTTATCATACTGAACAAAAGTCTAAATATTCTCAATTGCAGAAAAGTTGCTATGAAAGTTAATAACTAAAAAGAGTTTTCCCTAATTTCTAGAATGCAAACTTATTTCTCCTCTACTACAATTCCAACGCTCACTCAAATAAACCAGAAAGATAATCAGGGATGAAAAAGCAGATTACTGCTCTGATGCAAAAACTGAAAACCCAGCGGAAAACAAACCCTCTCACCCACCCCTCAACTCCCACTACCAATTCCCCCCCAAGATGGGGAGGAAACGGTTGGGCACAATTAAACGGTAACTTCACAGAAGTCACCAAAGTAACCAGTCCCTCCGAGGCCAAGAAATGCACGCGCTCACCACCGCTAAAGACTGGGGACCAAGCGCCTCCCGGGTCTCCACGATCGCCCTTGGGAGGCCGCGCCGGCCGTCGACAGCCCTCACAGCCTGGCGGGGACGTCCCGGGGGAGGCAGGGGCGCGCTCGGCTGCGACCGGCGGCTCGCGGGCGGCTCGCGGGCCCTTCGCAGGCCCAGCCAGGCTCGCGGGGGCGGGGGCGCCGCGGGAGGGTCCTCACCCTGCTCGCGCGGGCGGGCGCCGCCCGGGGCCTCCCCACGGCGCAGCCCCGCGGGCCCCGGCGGCTGCGGGCGGCCCGGAGCTGCGGCGGAAGTGGGGGCTCCGAGGCGCGGCCTAAGCTCCCATTCCCGGACCTCGCCGGGCCTCACCTGCTTGAGTCGGGAAACGAGCACAGTCTTCACTCCGGTGATGTCTAAGTTCCGCCGCTTCAGCTCGGACTTGAGATCGATGACCCGCAGATCAGTAATCTTTTTACCTTCCGCCTGACCCGAGGCGGCCGAGGCTGCCACAGCACCGGTAGCGGCAGCCATTTTAGAAGAGCAGCGCGCTGCCGAGGCAGCGAGTGGGCTGCAGGGCGGCGGCAGCAGCGCCAACTTCGACCCAGGCCTCGGCGGCCGCCGGCGCCGCGCAGCGCTGCGCACAATGAGCCGCTGGCCCCGCCCCCTGTCCGCCACCCCAGCGCAACCTGCAGCGGCAGCCAGCACCCGGATGACGGGCGCGCGTGCGCACTGGCGCGGGCGACGGCGGCCCGGCGCGCTCCGCGGAGCGGGCCGTGGCCACCTGGGCGGCGCGACCTCTTGCGTGGGCTGGAGGTCAGGCACGTCCAACCGCACCAACGTCCGCGGCGCCGCCGTTCTCTCGTCGCTTAGTTAGCCATTTTCTGGCAGCGTCTGGAGTCTTGAGCAATAAAAGTGTCAGGCACTTCACGGCATGGATAGTTCGAGTGTTACTCAACACAAACCCAGGGGCGTGTGTGCGCCCTGAACCTCTTACAGGGAGATACTTTATCACTTCTGCTGAATAATCGAAAAAATGTGGCCAGTGTGCACTAACGAATTAGGTTCCCCGAGTTGCAATCAAAAGGCCAGAAAGAAACCGTACAGCAGTTTTAGAAAATAAAGAATATAAAGGGTTCTAAGGGTTATAAGACTATAAAGGGCTGGCCTGGGTGCCAGATCCCACTAGCTGGCTCCCTTCAGCTCAGGGAGGCTTAGTTTATCCCAGGGCTGTCCCCGCTCGCTGGAAAAACAGGACAACTTCCCCTCTGCCTTGACCTCAGTTTGCCAACCCTTCCGGTGGACCTGAGGGCGCAACACGAAATTGATCGCTGAATGAGGAAGTTCATAAGTACTTGTTACAGTTCTCATACACTGTGTTCACTGTTTTGCGGGGGGATCCCAAGAGCAATCACCGTCTTCTTAGGAAGGACCGGCCTGTGCAAGTGAGTACCTGTTCGTAACTTTAGTCAGCATTATTAACAAAGCGTAAGCATTTATAGAATAAAACTATTCTATAAATTCCCTACACTTATTATGACGCATAATTAATTAGACTGTCATTTTCTGGTTTCTAAAATTTAAATTGATGAGTTCTGTCTCCTTTTATGTTGTTTTTTTTTTCTGATTGACTAATTAGATCAGAAGAAGACAAACTGACATAATGAAATAATACTTGACATTCGGGTAGTTCTTTACAGTTTTATAATGCGCTTTGACATGCAATAACCCTCTTAATCCTTCTGAACTCTGTAGGGTAAATCTATGCGAGGCTTAGAGAGATTAAATGGGCTTGTGCATGTTCACATAGCTGGTATGTGGCAGAACCGGTGCTCAAATCCAGGTCTCCTGATTCCAAGTCCAGTTCTGTGTCTACTACAACTTGATTCGCAGTCATAGAATTTTAGAATTCAAAGGATCTTTAGAAACCTGGCACAGTCTTCTCTCTCTCTCTCTCTCTCTCTCTCTCAACAGATAAAGATTTTTAGCAACTTATCTGTTGACCCACAGCTCATTATTGGCCAAACCGACACTGAACCTGAGATCTCATTCCAGCGTGTTTCCCACTAAGCCACCTGCCTTGCGTCCACTAGTGCACACTGGCCCGCTTTCTGAACACATGTGAATACTTCTAAAGACAGGTTGTACTAACCAAAAACTAATGTGATAGTTAAAGTGAAAGAGTTTTTCTTTGCCTTAAGAAAAAATTTAATAATGGAGTTATCTTTAAAAAGGAGATCTATGCCTTCTGATCTGATGCACTTGAGAAGGATGTTTCACCTGCCAAAATGCCAAGAATGTTTAACCCAAATCTCATGATGAGATTGTAAGGCAATTGTAAAACATTCAACAAAATAAAAGCTCTAAATTCTGCAAAAAAAAGCAATATCATAAAAGTAAAAGTAGTAGAGCAGTTCTGGAATGAAGATCACTGAAGGGATGTGAAAACTAAATATTGTGTGTGATTGTTGTTCGGATCTTGGATCAAAAAAAAAGCTACTAAATGAACAATTGGGAAATGTGAGACAATTGGGAAATTTGACTGTTTATCAGATTGCATTATTGTACCAATGTTAAATATCTGTAATGTTGTATCAAGGTTACGTTGAATGTCAGTTCTTAGGACATACTTGCTGAGGTTCTTAGAAGTGAAGTATCTTTCTGTCTGCAATTTACTTTCAAATGGCTTGGGTGAGAACAAATGTGGCAATATGTTACAAAGCACTAAAGTGAGTGTAGCAAAATGTTAATAATTGAGGAAACAAATGTGGCAAATTTTAATAATTGGGAAATCCAGATGAAGGGCATAAGGTTGTTAACTGTCTACTGTTTAAATTCTTTTTATAAGTTTGAAGCTAGGGGCACCTGGGTGGCTCAGTGGGTTAAGCCTCTGCCTTTGGCTCAGGTCATGGTCTCAGGGTCCTGGGATTGAGTCCTGCTCTCTGCTCAGTGGGGAGTCTGCTTCCTGCCCCCCCACCGCCTGCCTCTCTGCCTATTTGTGATCTCTCTCTGTCAAATAAATAAATAAAATCTTTTTAAAAATTAGTTTGAAGCTATACATAATACATACATCTAATTTTTTGTGATAGAAAATAAAATGGAGGAAAAAAATTTTTTTCACTTAACATCTAGAATATTTAATTTTGTCATTTAACCTATGATTTTTGGTTTTTGAAATTATTTATGTAAATAATTCACCTTTAAATTGATGTTTCTTTTTTTTTTTTTTTTAAGATTATTTATTTGAGGGGCGCCTGGGTGGCTCAGTGGGTTAAGCCGCTGCCTTCGGCTCAGGTCATGGTCTCAGGGTCCTGGGATCGAGCCCCGCATTGGGCTCTCTGCTCAGCGGGGAGCCTGCTTCCTCCTCTCTCTCTGCCTGCCTCTCTGCCTGCTTGTGATCTCTCTCTGTCAAATAAATAAAATCTTTAAAAAAAAAAAAAAAGATTATTTATTTGACAGAGAGAGACAGCAAGACCGAACATAAGCAGAAGGAGTGGGAGAGGGAGAAGCAGGCTTCCTGCTGAGCAGGAAGGGATCATGACCTGAGCCAAAGACAGACACTTAATGACTGAGCCACCCAGGCACCCCAATGGGTGCTTCTTTAGTATGATGTTTTTTCCCGTTTTCCTGCATCAAGAATACTACTTAAAAAGTAATAACAACCTATATTTTATTGTAGAAAGCCTCTTGCCATTTATTGAATACTTTTGCACCCATTATGGGTTTCGTTTTTGTTTGTTTGTTTAAAGATTTTATTTATTTGACAGACAGAGATCACAAGTAGCAGAAAGGCAGGCAAAGAGAGAGAAAAAAAAAGCAGGCTCCCTGCGGAGCAGAGCACCCGATGTGGAGCTGGATCCCAAGACCCTGGGATTATGACCTGAGCCGAAGGCAGAGGCTTTAACCCATTGAGCCACCCAGGAGCCCCTTGTTTTTGTTTTTATATAAGCTCATCATTTAAGAAATATCTGTTGAATATTTACTATCTGCTAGGCTTCTCAGGTTCTAGGAACATAATGATAAACCTGATCTATCTTGTTCACCATTGTGTGGGCTCCTAACACAATGTAGATTCTCAGTAATAAATTGCTTGAAGGAGAATAGACACAGTGCTCTGATAGCCTACAATAGGAAAATTTAACCCCTAGAAAGATAGATAGAATGTTCTTTATTTTATAGACAAGAAACCTGAGGTTCAAAATGTCAATAATTGGTCCAAGAGTATAGAGTTAGTAAAAGGAGATCCAAGATGATTTCAAATCCATTGCATTTTTTTTTTGTTACAATGTCTTGTTTTCCATCAAAGTTTATTTGCTAGTCCCAAAGAGAATTTTCTGCCTTCTTCCTAGGCTAATTCCCAGTTTCTACTATTCATTGTTTTTTTTGAGAGAACTGAGTGTCTGCTTACCATCTTCCTATCCAATATCATTGTTTCTTACCATCACTAATAGGCTTTATTTTTTTAATTAATTAATTTATTTATTTGACAGAGAGAGAGAGATCACAAGTAGGCAGAGAGGCAGGCAGAGAGAGAGTGGGAAGCAGGCTCCCCGCTGAGCAGAGAGCCCGATGTGGGGCTCGATCCTAGGACCCTGGGATCATGACCTGAGCCGAAGGCAGAGGCTTTAACCCACTAAGCCACCCAGGCGCCCCTCTAATAGGCTTTAAAAATGTTCCCATCTTCTGATCGGGAGGGAGACAAACCATAAGAGACTCTTAATCTCACAAAACAAACACGGTTGCGGGAGGAGGGAGAGGGTGCTGGGGTTATGGACCTTGGGGAAGGTATGTGCTATGAAGTGTGTAAACCTGGTGATTCACAGACCTGTACCCCTGGGGCTAATAATACATTATATGGTAATTTAAAAATTTTGAAAATATATAAAAAACTTTCCCATCTTCCAATGTATTTGGTTGGCCCAAATATTTACTATTGGAAGGTGTTGAGATGTTGTGTCCTTCCCCTAATGGAAACTGTATAGCTTCTGGTAATAACTGAAGAGGTAAATCAGACAAATGCCCCCTCTAAAAATAACAAAAATACTTGACAAAATAGAAAGTTCAAGGGACACCTGGGTGGCTCAGTTGGTTAAGCAGCTGCCTTCGGCTCAGGTCATGATCCCAGAGTCCTGGGATTGAGTCCCACATCGGGCTCCTTGTTCTGTGGGGAGCCTGCTTCTCTCTCTGCCTCTGCCTGCCACTCTGCCTGCCTGTGCTCGCTCTCTCTCTCTCTTTAAAAAAAAAAAAAAAAAAGAAAGTTCAAATTTGTTTTCTTACTGATTTTCTATGTCTTGTTATATTAATTACTGCAAGAAATGTGTTAAGAATTTCACAACAAGGGATGTCTGGGTGGCTGTCAGTTAAGTGTCTACTTTGGCTCATGATCCCAGGGTCCTGGGATAGAGCCCCATGTTGGGCTCTGGGATATCTAATAGATTTAGATATAGATATGGATAGAAAATCTTACACAGTTATGGAGGCTAAGAAATCCCAAGATCCTCCATCTGCAATCTGGAGTTATATCTTGGTGTATGGTTTTGTTTTGTTTTTTTTTAAGACATTTCTTTCTTTCTTTCTTTCTTTTTTTTTTTATTTGCCAGATAGAGATCACAATATGCAGAGAGGCAGACAGAGACAGAGAGGAGGAAGCAGGCTCCCTGCTGAACAGAGAGCCCAATGTGGGGCTCGATCCCAGGACCCTGAGATCATGACCTGAGCCCAAGGCAGAGGCTTAACCCACTGAGCCACCCAGGCGCCCCTTGGTGTATGTTTTTTTGTTTGTTTTTGTTTGTTAAAGATTTTTATTTATTTATTTGTCAGAAAGAGAGATGACAAGTAGGCCGAGAGGCAGGCAGAGGCAGAGGGAGAAGCAGGTTCCCTGCCGATCAAGGAGCCTGATGTGGGACTCGATCCCAGGATGCCAGGATCATGACCCGAGCTGAAGGCAGCCGCTTAACCAACTAGCCACCCAGGCGTCCCATGGTGTATGGTTTTTAAAAAAATGTATCCCACTTGGGTTTTGTTGAACTTCTTGAATCTACAGATCAAGACTTCCTGGTGCTCCTGGGTGGCTCAGAAGTTAAGCATCTGACTCTCGATCTCAGCTCAGGTCCTGATCTCGGGGTCCTTAGGTCAAGCCCCCTGTTGGGCTCCATGCTGGATGTGGATGCTACGTAATATAATTTTCAAAATGTTAAAAAGAAGTTAAAGAAGATTTCCTGACCTTACATCCACAAAAGTCAGTGGTATAAATCCAACCCAAGTCTGAAGGCCAGAACACCAGGGGAGCCAGTGATGCAAATTCCAGTGCAAGGACAGAAAGCTAATGTCCCAGCTCAAGCAGGGAAGTTTGATGATTTGAAGGTCAGCCCTCAGGTTTGTCTCTTCTCAACAGATAATATTAGAAGAATATTATCATGATCTTAGATTAGGAAAAAAAAACTATAAGGATACAAAAGAACTATCTACAAAGCGGAAAAAAAAAACCAACGTATTTGGCTACATTAAAATTAAGAATTTCTGCTCATCAGAAGCTACCATTAAGAGAATAGAAGGGAAGCCATGGAGTGAAAGATATTTGTGACACATATAACCAATGGTGGGTACATAACTAGAATCTACAAAGAACTCCTACAAATTAAGACACCAATTCAGTGGGGGGAAAGATGGCCAAGCCTTTTTGTTTGTTTGTTTGTTTGTTTGTTTGTTTGGGAGGAAATGTGAAGGGGAAGAGCAGAGGGAGAGAGAGAGAGAGGCAGACTCTCCCCTGAGAGAGATCCCAACGCAGGGTTCTGTCCCAGAACCCTTGATCTCATGACCTGAGCCGAAGGCAGACACTTAACCAACTGAGTGACCCAGGTGCCCCAAAAATGATCAAGTCTAAAAACATACTTCACCAAAGAGAAAAGTCAGATGGCATACATACACACAAACACAAATGCACATGCACTTGTAGGTGATCAATCTCATTAAGAATCAGGAAATTATATCATAACTACAATGGTATCTCTTTATACCCTGGCACAATGCCTAAATCAGAGAAACTAACAATGCTAAGTGTTGGCAAAGATGTGGAGTAATTGGAACTGGGATTAAATGGGAATAAAAATGGATACAACCACTTTAGAAAAGGTTAGAGGGGTGCCTGGGTGGCTCAGTCATTAAGCGTCTGCCTTCGGCTTGGGTCATGATTCCAGGGTCCCGGGATCCAGTCCCAAGTTGAGCTCCCTGCTCAGTGGGGAGTCTGCTTCTCCCTCTGCTGCTGCTTATGTTCCCTCTCTTGCTGTCTCTCTCTCTGTCAAGTAAATAAGCAGAATCTTTAAGTTAAAAAAAGGAAGGAAGAAAGAAAGAAAGAAAAGAAAATAGTTTAGAATTATCTAATAAATTTACAGAACCACATATTTTTTGACCCAGAAATTCACTCAAGCATATAGTTTATGGGAAAACAAATACACATAGCAGTAGTATTTGTAATAGCCCCAACCTAGAAACCCAGAAAATGTCAATTAATAGTAGAAGAGGTAGGGACGCCTAGGTGGCTCAGTGGGTTAAGCATCTGACTCTTGGTTTCAGGTCAGAACATGATCGCTGGGGCAGGGGCTCAAACCCGGCATAGAGCTCTGCAGTTAGCACAGTCTGCTTGTCCCTCTCTCTCTCTTTCTCTCTCATAAATAAATAAATAAATAAATAACCATATTGTGTATCTATACCTACACATCCAGGAAGCCAGACATAAGCCTCCAGCCCAGACACTAGAAGGCAGAAGCATTCAGCACACATGATCTCAGATAAACAACCCTCCACAGCTCAAGCTGAATTTAGACACCTGGGTATTTTCCCCGAGGGGTTGCACTGTTCCTGGATCTGCAATACCAGATCAAATGCGTGGAGTAGACAGAGCAAGCTCCTATTCCATCTCCTTGGTCCAAAAATCCACTTAATAGATTGTCCTCAGATAGAGGACATATCATATTAAACTGAAAAGAACAAATACTGCACTTGATCTTAGCCAAAAGGCCAAGAAGTAATTGCTTAACTTTTATTTTTTTTGTTTTAAAATAATTATAGATTCACAAGAAGTTACAAAAATGGTAGAGTTCCCATGAACCTTTCATCCAGTTTCTCCAAATGATTACACTTCTTTATTAACTATAATTTATATATATTATTATATTATATAATTTATATATAATATAATATATTATATATTATTATATATTATTAACTATATATTTATTACACCTTATTAACTATACTATAATATCAAAATCAGGCATTAATATTGGTATAATGTGTGTATATATTTTTACATGATTTTTATCTCATACAAAGATTCCTGATGCACTTTAATGAAGACCCAGAACTATTCCATCACTACAGATATTTCCCCGTGTCACTTCTTTATAGTTACACCCACTCCTTTCTCCCACCCCCACAAGCCTAACCCCTTGGCAACTTCTGATCTATTCTACGTCTCTGTAATTTTTTCACTTGAAGAATGTTACACAAATGGAATCATAGAATATGTGACCCATTGAAAGTATCTTTTCTTTACTCAGCATAAGTCCCTTGAGATCCAAGCTGTTTCATATAGTAATAGTTTGTTCCTTTTTGTCGCTGATTAGTTTTCCATCATATGAATGCACCATGGTCTGGTTTTTGTGTGAACTCTAGTCATTTTTCTGGGGCAAATGCCCAGGAGTGTGAAAGGCATGTCAAAAACAAAAGCTTAGTATTGCTAATAAAAAGAACCTCCAAAAGGAGAGAACAAAAAGTCATGCTGTATGTATGTTTCATTTTTTAATAAACTGCCAGACTCTTCTGGCATGGCTTTACCATTTTATATTTCCACCATCAATTTATGAGACTTCTAGGTTTTCCATATTCTTACCAGTGTTTGGTATTTTCACTTTTTAAAATTTTAGCTGTTTTATTAGATATATAATGATGTGTCATCAAAAGTTGGAACATTTAGGGGCACCTGGGTGGCTCAGTGGGTTAAAGCCTCTGCCTTTGGCTCGAGTCATGATCCCAGGGTCCTGAGATCAAGCCCCGCATCGGGCTCTCTGCTCAGTGGGGAGCCTGCTTCCTCCTCTCTCTCTCCTCCTCTCTCTCTCTGCCTGCCTCTTTGCCTACTTATGATCTCTGTCAAATAAATAAATAAATAAATAAAATGTTTTTTTAAAAAGTTAGGACTTTTAATAAGTACAGGAAATCAATTTCTTTTTTTTTAAAGATTTTATTTATTTATTTATTTGACAGACAGAGATCACAAGTAGGCAGAGAGGCAGGCAGAGAGAGAGAGAGAGAAGATGAAGCAGGCTCCCTGCGGAGCAGACAGCCCTATGTGGGGCTTGATCCCAGGACCCTGGGATCATGACCTGGGCCGAAGGCAGAGGCTTTAACCCACTGAGCCACCGAGGCGCCCCAGGAAATCAATTTCTAATACCAGGATAAATTCCAAATGGATTAGGTATTTAAATATAAGAGATGCGGGCGCCTGGGTGGTTCAGTGGGTTAAGCCTCTGCCTTCAGCTCAGGTCATGATCTCAGGGAGGGTAGGTACCAAAAAGGGGTAGTGTGGTAATTTTATGTTTAACTTCAGGAGAAACTGCCAAACTGTTTTCTAGATATGTTTTTTTTTAAAGATTTTATTTATTTATTTGACAGATAGAGATCACAAGTAGGCAGAGAGGCAGGCAGAAAGAGAGAGGAGGAAATAGGCTCTCCGCGGAGCAGAGAGCCCGATGTGGGGCTCGATCCCAGGACCCTGAGATCATGACCTGAGCCGAAGGCAGAGGCTTAACCCACTGAGCCACCCAGGCGCCCCTCTAGATATGTTATTTTGCATTCCCACCAGCAATATCTGAGGGTTTCAGTTGCTCTAAATCTTTATTAGCACTTAATATGGTCAGTCTTTTTCATTTTAAGTATTTTAGTAGGTATGTAGTGTTATTGTTTTAATTTACATTTCTGTAATGACTAATGACTTTGA
This sequence comes from Lutra lutra, assembly GCF_902655055.1. NCBI lineage: Eukaryota > Metazoa > Chordata > Mammalia > Carnivora > Mustelidae > Lutra > Lutra lutra. Next base: position 40,089,829 of record NC_062284.1, read on the forward strand.
ATATGTTTTCATGTGTTAATTTGCAATCAGTATGATGAAGTGTTCAGATCTTTTTTTGTTGCTCTTCATTTAAAAAATTGGTTTGTCTCACTATTATTAGGTTTTAACTTTTTTATATAGTATGCATATAAGTCTTTTTTAATGCATGTGTCTTTTGAATATTTTCTCTTGGTTTCTAGCTCATACATCGTTTTATTAGGGTTACTTTCAAATGGCAGGATTTCTAAACTTTTTTCATGATTCATGCTTTTTGCATCTTAGCTAAGAAACATTTGCGTAACCCAAAGTCACAAAGATTTTATCTGATGTCTTCTCTTAAAAGTGTTACCTGGGTTTTTGTTTTGTTTTGTTTTGTTTTGTTTTGTTTTTTAGTAATCTCTGCATCCAGTGTGCGGCTCAAACCTACAACCCTGAAATCAAGAGTCACATGCTCCACCAACTGAGCCAGCCAGGCACCCCCTCTTAAAGTATTAAGTTTTAACTCTTAAGTCTCTGATCCATTTTGAGTTAATTTTTTATATGGTGTGAAGTAATAGTCAAAATTCATTTTAAGGGGCACCTGGATGGCTCAGTGGGTTAAGCCTCTGCCTTTGGCTCAGGTCATGATCCCAGGGTCCTGGGATCAAGTCCCACTTCGGGCTCTCTGCTCAGGGGGAACCTGCTTCCTCCTCTCTCTCTGCCTGCCTCTCTGCCTACTTGTGATCTCTCTCTCTGTCAAATAAATAAATAAAATCTTTCAAAAAAATTCTTTTTAACGTAGAGGTATAATTATCTCATCACCATTTGTTGAAAAAAAACTATTCTTTCCTTGCCGAATTAATCTTAGCAACATTGTTGAAACTCAGTTGATTGAGGATGCGTAGGTGGCTCAGTTAGTTAAGTGTCTGCCTTCAGCTCAGGTCCTGATCCAGGGGTCCTGGGATCTAGTCGTGTGGTGGGCTTCTTGCTCATTGGGGAGCCTGCTTCTCCTTCCTCCTGCTCATGCCTTCTTTCTGATAAATAAATCTTTTTTTTTTTTTTTAAACAAAAAAGAATAAACTCGGTTTATCTATTTCTGGACACTGTTGTGCTCCATGAGCCACATGTCTATCCTTGCAGGATTGCCACACTGTCTTGGTTATTGTAGCCTTATCATAACTCTTGAAATTAGATAGTGTGAGTACCCAAATTTGTTCTCCTTTTTGGAAATCATTTTGCTCTTTGAGATCCTTTACATTTCTGTATAAACTTAAAAATCAGTTTTTCAATGACTATGAAAGATCTTACAGGATTTTAATTGGGATTGTGATGAATCTATAGATCAATTCAGAGAATTACATCTTAACACTATTGTCTTCCAAATGTGTATGTGGTATTTTCTCTCCATTTAGTTCAATCTTCTTTACTGTCTCTGAGCAATGAGTAATAACCTTCAACATACAAACATTGCATTTATTTTGTTAGATTTAGTCACAAATATTTCATGTTTTTGATGTTATTATAAATTGTATGATTTTCTTAGCTTCATTTTTAAATTACTTGTCAACAGTATACAGAATACAATCAATTATGGTACATTAATCCTGAGTCCTGATACCTTTTGAAACTTGCAAATTATAGCAATTCTTTTTATAGATTCTCTTTTTCTTTCTAGATAGACAATAACTCTTCTTTTCCAATCCATATGACTTTCTTTTTTTTTTTTCTCCTTTGCCTTCTTTCAGTAAATTAAACCTCACAGTAGTGAGGTATACAAATGGTGAGAGCACATTTTCTTGCACTGTTCCAGATCTTAAGAGGAAAGTATTTGGTCTTTAAATGTAAGTATGATCTTAGCTATAGTTTTTTCTTTTTTCTTTTTTTAAAAGATTTTATTTATTTATTTGACAGACAGAGATCACATGTAGGCAGAGAGGCAGGTAGAGAGACAGGAAGGGAAGCAGGCTCCCTGCTTCACAGAGAGCCCAATGTGGGGCTCAATCCCAGGACCCCGGGATCATGACCTGAGCTGAAGGCAGAGGCTTTAACCCACTGAGCCATGCAGGCACCCAGCTATAGTTTTTTCATAGATGTTCTTTGTCAAATTTAGGAACTTCCCTTCTATTTGTAGTTTACTTAGAATTGTTATCATAATTGGATGTTGAATTTTGTTGTTTTAAAGGTTTTTTTTTAAATATTTATTAATTTGAGAGAGACAGAAAAAGAGAGCACAAGATAGGGAGGGGAGGGAGGCAGAGGGAGAAGCAGACTCCCTGCTGAGCTGGGTGCTTGACAAGGGGCTGGATCTCAGGACATGGAGATCATGACCTGAGCTGAAGGCAGATGCTTAACCATCTGAGTCACCCAGGAGCCCAGATGCTGAATTTTGTTAAATAATTGTTCTGTATCTATTGGATGATCATATGGTTTTTCTTTTCTTTTCTTTTCTTTTTTTAAGATTTTATTTATTTATTTGGCACACAGAGATCACAAGTAGGCAGAGAGGCAGGCAGAGAGAGAGAGAGAGAGGAAGGGAAGCAGGCTCCCCGCTGAGCAGAGAGCCCGTGCAGGGCTCGATCCCAGGACCCTGGGATCATGACCTGAGCCGAAAGCAGAGGCTTTAACCCACTGAGCCACCCAAGCGCCCCTCTTTTTTTTTTTTAAGATTTTATTTATTTATTTGACAGAGAGAGATCACAAGCAGGCAGAGAGGCAGGCAGAGAGAGAGGAAGGGAAGCAGACTTCCCGCTGAGCAGAGAGCCCGATGCGGAACTCGATCCCAGGACCCTGAGATCATGACCTGAGCCGAAGGCAGCTGCTTAACCCACTGAGCCACCCAGGCGCCCCTATACTTTATTTTTCTATAGATTTGCCTTTTCAGAACATTTCATATGAATGGAATTATACAGCATGTGTTATGCATCTAGGTTCTTTGAGATATATTCATTCTGTAGCCTGTGTGTCAGTTGTTTGTTCCTATATACTGCTGACATTGTTCCATTACATAGATATAACTACCACATTATGGTTATATCTATGCTAGTTGATAGACATTTGGATTGTTTCCACTTTGAACTCTTATGAATAATGTTGCTATGAAAATTTGTATACAAGTCTTTGCATAGACTTGTTCTCATTTTCTTGGATAGACATCTAGGAGTGGAATTGCTGGGTTTTATTATAAATTTATGTTTAATTTCTAAGAAACTGCCCTAGTAGCTGTACCATTTATATGTCTATCAGCAACATATGAGGGTTCTATTTCTCCATATCTTTGCCAACACTTGTTATTCTCTGTCTTTTTTATTATAGCCATATTAGTGGGTGTGAAGTGGTATTTTGTTAGAGTTTTAATTTGTATTTCCTTAATGACTAATATATTAAGCATCTTGCCATGTGCTTCATTCATATATTTTCTTTTGTAAAATACCTATTCAAATCTTTGTCCATTTATAATTGGGTTGTTTGGGGGTTTCTTTTAAATTTCTATCACTACTTTTTCTATTTATGGGATTTCTAATTGTATTTTATAATTTTATTTGTTTTATAATTTCTTGTTATTTTTCATAAACATATGTTACTTCTTCATTGATCTCTTTGAGGATCTTTAACATAATTATATTTTCTTTAGTTTTAATGGAAAATTTCAAACATAGACAAGTGGAAAAAAAGTATAGCGAATGTTCATGAATTCATCACACATCTTAATATGTCTCCCATCTCTTTTGTGAGGTTGGTTCTTTAGAAAACCTTGTCTTGGTTACACGAGACACACCTACTGAAACCCTTCTCACATGTAACGAGTTTCCCCATGTACATGGTACTGTTGGGATAGTATGGCTTTTCTATGTCATGCAATAACTGATCTCTTTATGACTAGTAACAGAATGTTCTAAAATCTATGGTTTTTGTCTTACCCAGCGTTTGGATTTCAGATGAGCTATACATTCCAATAGGACAGGAGGGGCTGATATTCAGGAGGTTTTATGTACAGAAGAACCCTCTTTCAAAGCTTATGTCTTGACTTGGTGAGAGATCACATGGTCCTAAACCTCCTAGAAGAATTTTGTAGTAAGAGATTATGGGAGAGTTCATTACCAGACTCACACTTTGGCTTCTATAGCAACCTCCCTCTCATATGTTTACTTTTAGTTGAGCTCACCTCCTTTCTTTTTTTAAAATAAGTGCTCTCTACATCCAATGTGGGGCTTGAACTCACAACCCTGAGATCAAGAGTCACATGTTCAACCAACTGAGCCAGCAAGACACCCCAAGCTCGCTCACTTTCTTTCTTTCTTTCTCTTTCTTTCTTTCTATCTCTCTCCTTTCCTTCCTTCCTTCCTTCCTTCCTTCCTTCTTATTGATTTGTTTATTTTAGAGAGAGAGATAGAAAGAGAGAGAGCGGGGTGAGTGGCAGAGCGGGGGAGAGAGAGAGAGAAAACCTCAAGCAGACTCCCTGCTGAGCATAGAGCCTGACATAGGCATCAATCTCATCAATCTCATCAAACCCTGAGATCATGACCTGAAACAAAACCAAGAGTCAGATGCTCAACCAACTGAGCCACCCAGGCACCCCTCACCTCCTTTCTTAAAGAGTTATAGATCTCACTGTGGTAAAGGTCACCCCAGCTTCCTTTCCTTCACAAAACTCACTATGGAAATTATTATAGGGATGTTGTTAAGAATGTTTACTGTCACACAGTGTCCCTTTAATGGTAATATTTCTTTCAGGTTTCAATATAAAGAAAATTTCTGCTTCTGAGACATATTACCCTAATGACTCTTGTGAATCTTATAACTGATCACATTTACTCATTGGCTTTGACTGAAAGGATTCTAAAACTAAGCTTGTGGCTCACATCTAAAAATTGTCCAGGATTCTATGGTATGTATTTCTTGTGTCGTCTCATAACTAATTCAGGCTGAATTTTGATATCTTCCCTTGTCATTGTTTTTCTAAAGTGTTAATCTTTTTAAGTTTCTACCCTGATATTATTTGTATTCATGTAAGTCGAAAAATAAATGCAATTAGAGGATAGGGCTAGGAATGTTTTCACACACACAAGAAATGGTTTAAAGTGGCACCTGTATCACAGAATTAATGAGTATTTTACATTTTAATATAAAGTCATAGTTTCAGATTTTTAGATTGTATCTCTAAGCTTTTTCCTCATCATTAATCAGGTTTTTGTTGCACAGTCCAAAAGTAGAGAAGTAGAAAATATTTGTCCTATAACAAACATATTTTTATTTTATTTTTCAAATTTTTAAAAAAGATTTAAATTTTAATTTACTTGACAGAGAGCTAGAGAACACATGTAGGCAGAGCAGCAGGCAGAGGGAGAGGGAGAAGCAGTCTCTCTGCTCAGCAGAGATGCAGGGCTTGAACCCAGGACCCTGAGACCATGACCTGAGCTGAAGGCAGAGGCTTAACCCACTGAGCCACCCAGGTGCCCCGAGACCCATTACAATTCTTAAACATTCATACAGAGATGAGTAAAGCAAAGGACTTACCCTTTACAAGGTCACAGTAGAGTGAGAGAAGGGTAAATGGATTAACAAAATATTCTAAATTCTCTAATAGTGGTTATAAACATAAGTTTATTAATACAAAGTGGGGAAACATGGACTCTAATTGCAAAGCTAAAGGAAGATTCAGAGGTTATGACATTGGCTTTGTTTTTGTGTTAGGGGAAAAGGTATTAGTCTTTTACTATTAACTCTGATATTAGCTGAAAGTTTTTAAAAGATGCCTTGTTTTAAAATGAATGATTTAGAATTTTTTTCCCATTGTTTTCTGTAAGTTATCATGAAAGGGTGTTGAATTTTGTCAAGTGATTTTTTTTTAATCTTTAGAGATGATCATATACTTTTCTTTTTTTAGTGTAATGATATGATACATTACATTGACTGATATTTTATCAAACCACCCATGTATTCCTGTGATAAAATACACTTGTTCATGGTATATTATTGTCCATTTTTATATATGGCTAGATTTGATTTACTAAAATTTTGGTAAAGATTTAACCATCTATGTTCATGAGGGATGTTGGTCTAAGTTTTCTTTTAATACTTTTGCCCTTGGTTTTAGGGTAATGGTGGCCCCATAAATGAGTTGAGATGTATTCATTTCTGTATTATCTATAAGAGTTTGTGTAGGATTAGTATTCTTTTAGACTTCATCAGAGAAGTCATCTGGACCTCAAGTTTTCTTTAGGGAATTTCTAAAACAATGAATTCAATGTATGGATCTGAAGTGAAATCCTTTTCCTCATTCCTGATGTTGGCAATTTATTTCTTCTCTCTTTTGTTAATCCTTAAATAGTCTGGTTATTAGTTTATCTGTATTACTGATACTCTTAGAGAACCAGGTTTCACTGATTCCTATTACTTTTGTTTTCTATTTCATTGATTTCTGCTATTTTTGTGGGGTTTTTTGTTGTTTTTTATGTGTGTGTGTTTGTTTTTATCTTTGGCCCCTTTTCCCATTTCTCTTATCCTCCCAACCCCTGCCTTTGGCAATCACCAATCTGTTCTCTGTATCTGTGGTCTTGTTTTTGTTTCTTTCTTTAGATTACACATATAAGAAAGATTATACAGTATTCTTCTTTCTCTGTCTCACTTATTTCACTTAGCATAATGCATCAAAGTTCATCTATATTGCCACAAATGACAAGATTTCCTTCCTTTTTATGTGCTAATAATAATCCATTGTGTATATATACCACAATTTCTTTAGCCATTCATCCGTCAGTGGACATTTCGGTTGATTCCACATCTTGGCTATTGTAAATAGTGCTCAGTGAACATGAGGATACATAGATCTTTTCAAGCTGTTGTTTTTATTTTCTTTGGATAAATACCCAGAAGTGGAATTGCTCAATCATATATAGTAGCTCTATTGTTCATTTTTTTAGGAACCTCTGTACTGTTTCCCATAATGACTGTACCAATTTATATTCCTACCCACATTGTGCAAGGGTTCCCTTTTCTCCACATTCTCTCCAACACTAGTTATCTCTTGTCTTTTTAAACTAGTCATTCTGATCAATATGAAGTGATATCTTATTGCGGTTGTGACTTGCATTTTCCTGATAATTAGTGATTTTGAGCATCTTTGCCTGTGTCTGCTTGCCGTCTGTATGTCTTTGGAGAAATGTGCATTCAGGTCCTCTGTTCATTTGTTCATTGCATTGTTTGGGGGTTTTTGCAACTGAATTACATGCATATTTATATATTGTGGATATTGACTCCTTATCAGTGTATATAATCTGCAAGTATTTCTCCTATTCAGTAGATTGACTTTTTATTTTTATGTATTTATTTTTAAAGATTTAATTAATTAATTAATTTGAGAGAGAGAGCATGCATGAGTGTATGTGAGGGAGCAGGCAGAGGCAGAGTGGAAAGTAGAAAGATTCTGAAGCAGACTCCATTCTGAGCCCAAAGTCAGAGCTGTGAGATCATGACCTGAGCCAAAACCAAGAGCTGGGTACTTAACCCACTATGCCACCCAGGCATACCCCCTTTTTTTTGTTGACCGTTTTCTTTGCTGTTCAGCTTTTTAGTTTTTATGTAATCTCACTTATTTTTCTTTCTGTTATTTTTACTTTTAGTGTCAGATTGTTAAAATCATCACCAACACCTATATTAAACTTCCCACCAATGTTTTCTTGTAGGGATTTTATGGGTTCAGGTCTTATGTTCAAATATTTAATCCATTTTTAATTGATTTTTGTATATGCTATATGATAGTGTTCTAGTTTTCTTCTTTCTCATGTGGCTGTTCAGTTTCCCCAACACCATTTATTGAAGAGGCTATCTTTTCCCCATTGTATATTTTTGGCTCCTTTATTCTAACTTAATTGACCATATATTTGTGGGCTTATTTCTGGCTCTTGGTTCTTTTCCATTGATCCATGTGTCTTTTTATGCCAATACCATACTATTTTGATTACTAAAGCTTTCTAAGTTGACCCTTGAACACAAGTTTGAACTGCATGGATTCACTTATATGCAGTTTTTTCTATACAGTATAGTAACATAAATGTATTTTCTCTTCCTCATGGTTTTCTTAATAACATTTTTTCTAGCTTACTTTATTTATAATAATATAGTATATGATACATATATATATGTTTTAATTTACTGTATTATCAGTAAGACTTTTGGTCAACAGCAGGCTATTGATAGCTAAGTTTTGGGGAGTCCAAAGTTACACCAGGATTTTTGACTGCCTGGGAGTTGGTGCTCCTAACCCCTGTGCTGTTCAAGGAGCAACTGTAATAGAGTTTGAAATCAAGGACCATCATGCCTCCAACTTTGTTGTTCTTTCTAAAGATTGCTTTGGCTCTTTCAGATCTTTTGTGACTCCATATAATATATTTTAGGATTGTTCTATTTCTGTGAAAAACACCATTGTAATTTTGATTAGGATTTCACTGAATCTGTAGCTTGCTTTGGGTAATATGGGCATTTTAACAATACTAGTTCTTTCATTTCATGAGCATGCAATATCCTTCCACTTAAATTGTGTCCACTTCAATTTTTTCCCTTAATCTCTTGTAATTTTCAGTATAGAAGTCTTTCACCTACTTGGTTAAATTTATCCGTAGGTATATTAGTCTTTTTTTTTTTAAGATTTTATTTATTTTATTTGACAGATAGAGATCACAAGTAGGCAGAGAGGCAGGCAGAGAGAGAGAGAGGAGGAAGCAGGCTCCCTGCCGAGCAGAGAGCTGATGAAGGGCTCGATCCCAGGACCCTGGGATCATGACCTGAGCCGAAGGCAGAGGCTTTAATCCACTGAGCCACCCAGGCGCCCCGGTATATTAGTCTTTTTGATGTAACCGTAAATGGGATTATTTTCTTAATTTATTTTTCTTATAACTTGTAATTAGCATAGAAAAATGCAAGGATTTCTATGTATTGATTTTTTATCCCACAACATTACTGAATTCATTTATTCTAACAGTTTTCTAATAGAGTCTTTAGGATTTTCTATGTACAGTATCATGCCATCTGCAAATAGTGACAGTTTTACTTCTTCCTTACCAATTTAGATGCCTTGTGTTTATTTTTCTTGCCTAATTACTGTGACTAGGTCTTCTGATACTATGTTGAATAAAAGTAGTGAACATACTCATGTTGTTCCTGATCTTAGAGCTTTTCCGCTGAGTATGATAGCAGCTCTGGGCTTGTTGTATATTGCCTTTATTATATCAAGGTGCATTCCCTATATACCGACTTTGTTTAGAGTTCTTTTTATCCTAAGTGGGTGCTGAGAATTGTCATATTCCTTTTCTGCATCTATTGAAATGATCATGTAATTTTTCTCCTTTTTGTTAATGTGGCATATCACAGTGACAGATTTGGAGGTATTGAGCCATCCTTACATTGCTGGAATAAATCCTGCTTGATCATGGCATATAATCCTTTCAATGTATTGTTGAATTTGATTTGCTAATATTTAATTGAGGGTATTTGCTTCTATGTTCACCAAGGGTATTGGCCTGTAATTTTCTTTTTTGTAGTATCCTTGTCTAGTTTTGGAATCAGGCTAATGCTGACCTCATAAGATGAAATTGGAAGAGGTCCCTCCTCTTCTACTTTTGGAAGAGTTTGAGAAGAATTGATATTACTCATTCTTTGAATATTTGGTAGAACTCACCCATGAAGCCATCTGGTCTTGGGTTTTGTTTATTGGGAGGTTTGTCCTTTATTGATTCTATTTACTTTTTAGTAATTGGTCTGTTCAGATTTTTTAATTTCATGATTCAGTCTTTGTAGATTGTATATGTTTCTAGGAATTTATCCATTTTTTTCTAAGTTCATTTTTTCAAAAGTTCAAAATTTCTGCTCTTATTTTTCTTGTCTGAAATATTTAATGTTTATTTTGTTTCCCTTAAGTTTATTTTGTTTTCCAGAGTTTATATTATTTTGTAAAATATTTTATTCATTTGCGAGAGAAGGAAAGAACATGAGCTGGGGGGAGGAGAGGGAGAGGGAGAAGCAGATTCCCCACTGAGCAAGGAGCCCGATACAGGGCTCAATCCTAGGACCCCTAGGTCATGACCTGAACTGAAGGCAGATGCTTAACCATCTGAGCCACCCAGGTGCCCCACCAGAATTTATATTATGTATAAACACAATAACATAGTACATAGACATAACAGATCTCAGATGATTTCTATAAATAAAATTTCAAGCACAATGTCCTGAACACAATTAAAGATGAAGCACACACACACAGACACATACATGTACACATATACACACACACAAAAGATGAAGAAATACACAAAGAGACAAAGTGCCATGTGTCAAAATGAGCAGAAGAACCAGACAGAAGAAAACAGTTCACAGTGACTCCAGAAATTATAATTATCAGGCACAGACTTTGTAAGGCAACTAGGATTATTGACAAAAATCAAACTGAGGGCACCTGGGTGACTCAGTCAGTTAAGCATCCAACTCTTGATTTCAATTCAGGTCATGATCTCAGGGTTGTGAGATTGAGTCCCACATTGGGCTCTGTGCTGGGCGTGGAGCCTGTTTAAGATTCTCTCGCTCCCTCTCCCTCTGTCCCTCCTTCTCTCTCAAGAAAAAAAAGTGACATAGCAGATGTTGGGGAAAAAATTGAAATTCCAGAAATGAAAATATGTAATACCAAATTTTAAAAAATGGTTTAGTGTATTAGTCGCAATTGAAGAGAAAATTAGGTGACTAGAATAAATTTCAGAAGAAATTATCCAGAATGAAGCTGGCAGTAATTAGATATTGTATAAATAATATATTGTTTTACTATTTATTTATTATATTATTACTAATAAAAAATATATTTTATAAATAATATAAGGAACCAGAGACCTATTACCTGACTGAAGTGAGAGTTTCTAACATATTTAGTTGGAGTCCCAGAAGAGAAAGAGAAGTAATGGATCTGAGGCAATATTCTGAAGACATGATTGCTGATAATCCACTAATTCAAGAAGCCTTACAAAGCCCAAGCAGAATATGTAAAGATAAATCCTCATCTAAACATGTAACAATGTAAATCCTCATCTAAACATGTAACAATGAAACTTTAGTAAATCAAGACAAGGAGAAAACTGTTGAAATCCTAGAAAAAAACAGATTAGCTTTGAGGAAGCTGCAGTTAAACTCACCACTGACATCTCAATGATGCAAGCTTCAAAAGACAGTGAAATGGTATCCTCATGGTACTGCGGGAAAATAAGTATCATCCTAGAAATGCTTCAGTAATGAAGGCAAAATTAATGTATTTTCAAGGAAAGTAAGACATTGCCAGTAGAAGATAAACGTTATAGAATATTCTATAAGTTATTCATCGTGCAAAAGAAAATCTTTCCTGAAAGATCAGATGCAGAAAGCAATGTCGACCAAATAAAATAATAATTCTGATGGTAAATCTAAATCACATTGACTTTGAAAATACAGGGTGTGTGGGGCGCCTGGGTGGCTCAGTGGGTTAAGCCGCTGCCTTCGGCTCAGGTCATGATCTCGGAGTCCTGGGATCGAGCCCTGCGTCGGGCTCTCTGCTCAGCGGGGAGCCTGCTTCCTCCTCTCTCTCTGCCTGCCTCTCTGCCTGCTTGTGATCTCTCTGTCAAATAAATAAATAAAATCTAAAAAAAAAAAAAAAAAGAAAATACAGGGTGTGAGAAAATAATAATGTCTTGTGGCACTTAAATAATAACAGTTATAATACATAACAAAACATATTGTAAGTAATGTGTGTGTATGTGTATGTGGGGGTGTATGTGGTAAATGTTGTTAAAATATTTATGGATTCTTCCCCAGGAGGATAATAAAGGTAGCAATATTAGGTTAGTTAAGTAAGGTTTACTTTCTAAGATAACCACTAAGAGATTGAAACAGGGTGTAACCACACAGAGATGCCACTACCCACTTTCTACCCACTAGGATGACCATAATAAAAAGACACATTAACAAGTGTTGGCAAGGATATGGAGAAATGAAAACTCTCACATACTGTTGAAAGGAATGTAAAATTGTGCAGACACTGTGGAAAACAGTTTGATGGTGTTTCAAAAACCTAATCATAAGGACATCTGGGTGGTCCAGTGGGTTAAGCATCCAACTCTTGATCTCAGCTGAGGTCTTAATCTCAGGGTCATGAGTTCAAGCCACGCACTGGGCTCCACACTGGGCGTGGAGCCTTCTATATAAAACAAAAACCAAAAAAATAAACATTTGGAGCATCTGGGTATCTCAGTTGGTTAGGTGTCTGGCTCTTGATCTCAGCTGAGGTCTCCATCTCAGGGTCAGGAGTGCAAGGCCCACATTGGGCTCCACCCTGGACATGGAGCCTACATTTAAAAAAAGAAGAATAAAAAACGAAAAGGTAATCATATAATTACTTATGACTGGTATATAACTCAATAAATTGAAAACAGGGACTCAAAACAACTACATGTAAATGAATGTTCTTAACAGTGTTATCCGCAATAGCTAAAAGGTGGAAATGATCTATCAAGAGATGAATAAGGGGGGACCTGGCTGGCTCAGTTGCTAGGCATCTGCCTTCAGCTTGTGTCATGATCCCAGGGTTCTGGGATCAAGCCCTGCATCAGGCTCCCTGCTTGATGGGAAGCCTGCTTCTCCCTCCCCCACTTTCCCTGCTTTGTTCTCTCTCTTGCTGTGTCTTCTCTCTGTCAAATAAGTAAATAAAATCTTTTTTTAAAAAAAAGAGATGAATAAGTAATTTTAGAATTTTGTAACTCTTCTTCAGTTCTGGGGATTTCTTATCATTTCTTTCATAATTTCTTTTCTCTCTGTTCTTTGTTCTCCTTTCCTGGAACTTCTAGTAGATATTTTGCTTCTAGGTTTGGTCCTCTATAACTCATCTTTTCTTTCGTGTTTCTTTTCCTTTCTATCTTATATCCTAGAAAATTTTCTTGCCTTTATCTTTCAACTTTTCTGTTGAATTTTAGTTTGAAAAATGATCATTTTAATTTCTAAGAATTCTTTCCTGCTTTTTAAAGAAATAACATCCCTTTCCTCTTATAAGGATGCAGTATCATTTTTAATTTCTGAAGGTATGAGGGGTTTAATATATATTCTTCCTTGTTTGTTCAATTGTATCTACTCTCTATAGTCATTTTAAAAAATGTTCTTCTTGGTCTCTTTCATGTTACAGGTTTCTCAAATATCTGACATATCTTGGTTGTCAATAAATATTTTTAAGGGGTGCCTGGGCGGCTCAGTGGGTTGAGCCTTTGCTCAACCGAAGGGCTCAGGTCGTGATCTCGGGGTCCCAGGATGGAGCCCGGCATCGGGCTCTCTGCACGGCAGAGAGCCTGCTTCCTCCTCTCTCTCTGCCTACTTGTGATCTCTCTCTGTTAAATAAATAAATAAAATCTTTAAAAAATAAATAAATAATTTTAAATGTTGTACTACATCAAAACTAATGTGAAGTCTGTGTGAAAAGGTGATACCTCCTGCCAGATAGCTGTGGGCAGGTGGGGCCTGTAAGGATTTGAATGTGAAGTATTTGGTGTATTTTTTTTTCATACCAGCTGCTCTACTCTAGTTCCTCTCAACCAATTCAATCTGTTTCTTTTCAGAAGTCCCTATCGTTTTTAATTTCAAGGCTTACATGCCATATATTCTTTACATGATGAAGAGAGGCGTGGAAAGTTTTGACCATGCCACATGTAGACTTACAATTAATCTCTCTCTCTCTCTTTAAAGATCTTATTTTTAAGTAATCTGTACATCCAACATACAGCTTAAACTCAACCCCTAGATGAAGAGTCTCATGGTCTACCAGCTGAGCCGGCCGGGCGCCCCTAGCTGAATAATTTTTTAAATAAAATTTTCTGTTTGAAGATCATCTTAAATGTACATCTTTGAGAAAAAAAATGTTAGAACTTTAGGTGGTCTGAAAAATGAACTTAATGTTGAGATGTTTAAGAAATTTTTATTCAGCAGGTGGCACTATTTCCTAGTTTAACTCAATCCTGAATTAGTGTTTGGAGTGTTCAGAGTAGAATGATTTTATTTATCTTTATAATCCAGATAAAATAAAAGTTTCAGAGTTTGGTCATAATCAACTTTGACCAATTTTATATTTTCTGAACTTTTTGAGCAAATTTCAAAATAAGATATTAAACTAAAATCTCAAAATAATCTTTTCAATGTTCTTAAACAGTAGTGTAAAAATGACTTATGCTGTAGCAAAATGTAAAAATAATTAAAATCTTACCAGAAGCACTGAGTACTGAAAGTCATCTTTAGTACAACTTTAGTACATCTGACTAAAATCAGAATGAGGTTGTTGAATATTTTAAAAATCCTTCATTACATGGGCAGTTTTATTTAATTCCCTTCTTTCTTCTGTGTATTTCCTTCTGAATACTCCCCCGTTATATCCGTATTTCAAATGTACTATATAATCTATAATTGAAACACAGTCTCTGTTTGCAATCCCATAACCCAAAATTATAGTCAAGATACATATTAGGCAGTTAAACAAATACCAGTATGGTTTCAGGAAACATTTGCTTTTTTGGGAAAACTACATGACCTATGAGTAGCAAGCAAGTACATAGAAACGTCTTTACTTCCTGTTCTGAATTTGCAAATAATTTGCCAGTATCTAAATCACACATGAGGGGCACCTGGGTGGCTCAGTGGGTTAAGCCTCTGCCTTCAGCTTGGGTCATGATCCCGGGGTCCTGGGATGGAGTCCCACATCAGGCTCGCTGCTCAGCAGGGAGCCTGCTTCCCTTCCTCTCTCTCTGCCTGCCTCTCTGCCTACTTGTGATCTCTGTCAAATAAATAAATAAAATCTTTTTAAAAAAAATCACACTTGAAACTGTAATATTCACAAGGTTCGTATAAACCTTACTAGGTCTGAAGCAAACCATAAAATGTTAGAGCTCTGATGCTGGAGATTATGTAACCTAAACCTTTTTTTTTTTTAAGTTTTTTTTTTTAAATTTATTCATTCAACAGAGAGAGAGAGAGATCACAAGTAGGCAGAGAGGCAGGCAGAGAGCGAGGAGGAAGCAGGCTCCCTGCTGTGCAGAGAGCCCGATGCGGGGCTCGATCCCAGGACCCTGAGATCATGACCTGAGCCGAAGGCAGCGGCTTAACCCACTGAGCCACCCAGGCGCCCCTGTAACCTAAACTTTTTAATGATCAGAAACTTGTGAATTTTTTTATTGCTAACAGAAGAGAGTACTTCAGAAATTATGGATTTTAAGAGTAGCACTGCAAAAGAATTCCAAAAAGAGTTAAAACAACTTAATATAAAATTTTACCAATAAACCTGTTACCAACCTTGACTAAGAATATAAAAATACTGGTAATTGACAGTAAAATATTTCTGAGAGCCGTTGTCAATCAATCCAAACAACTCAGTTGTCACACTAGGGTTATATGACCATGGTGAGTGGTGGCTTTCTCTTTCTTTTTCCTCGAGTTTTATTTGAAAATATACTTCATAGAAGCATGCCCTCAAACATTTGGCCAGATAGCCAGAAATATTTCAAGATACCTGAAGTTTCAAATGCTTGTCTACAAAATTCCAGGCATTCTATCTTTCTTTGCTAGTCCATAATTTGTCACCTCACTCACTCTTTTAGAAACTGAGCCACATGGATAGTATGAGTGCTTGATAATTTAAATGTATCTTGAAGGTTGCATTCCAAAAGCAGTCAGAGAAACTTTAAAAATTATAAAAAGTCATCAAAATTTTACTCTTTTGATGTTATCCCTCCACCAAATAACTCCTCAATTTTTCAGTCTATAATTCAAAATAGTTTCAACAGATTAAAAAATAACTTCAGGGGACGCCTGGGTGGCTCAGTTGGTTAAGCAGCTGCCTTCGGCTCAGGTCATGATCCCAGCATCCTGGGATCGAGTCCCACATCGGGCTTCTTGCTTGGCAGCGAGCCTGCTTCCCCCTCTGCCTCTGCCTGCCATTCTGTCTGCCTGTGCTCACTCTCGCTTCTCTATGACAAAAAAAAACAAAAAACAAAAAAATAACTTCAGAATAGTTTAGTAGTAGGAAAGAAGTGCTGTCTCTAATGATTCTTCTGTTTCTCTGTTTTTCTGCCTCTGTATGTATAATAAAGATGATAATCTTCAAACTAAACACAGTCTGTGTTTGTAATTTTATAAGCTAAAATTAAGTTTTTTTTGTTTTTTAATTTTATTTGACACAGAGAGAAAGATCACAAGTAGGCAGAGAGGCAGGCAGAGAGAGAGAGAGAAGAGGAAGCAGGCTCCCCACTGAGCAGAGAGCCCGATGCGGGGCTCTATCCCAGGACCCTGGGATCATGACCTGAGCCGAAGGCAGAGGCTTTAACCCACTGAACCACCCAGGCGCCCTAAAATTAAGTTTTATATATAATGCTTTAATAACGTCCTGTGTTGCCTCAACTAAATCAGCAGTGCTGTAGAATCTATAAAATTTTCTTTCCAGTTTCAAGGTTCAGAGATATCTTCGTACATTAATTGGAGAATAAAATGTTGCAAATCACTAAGAGCTCTGACTAGTGCATCTCTTAGGTCCTTTAATTCTTCGTAAACTTTTTCATCTGGGGAAATAGTTCAGTAAATATTTTCAGCAAGTTCCCAAGGTCTCCCTATCTCATTACATTAAATCTCCAAACTTTGCTGCATTTTCTTCCAAAGAATTCGTAAAACTGACCCACAATTAGTTACTCTCACTTGCAAACTGGTATGCAATTGTGAAGTATGCAATGGTTGGTGGGTATGCCAGTCTTTCCCCCTGACTTTGGTAATTTGTAGAATTTTTCCTTTTTCCATTTATTGTAGGTAACCCATTAATTCAGCTTTCCTTTCTTTTGTTTTTTCAGCTCAATATTTCCATGTTTAGAGGAAGCTTCTCAAATTCCTGCCTACCACATAGTTAGGCACTGCTGACCCATATATGCAGATTAATTTGGTAGACATTATTTTGCACAGTTTCAGGCAGGCAGAATTTGATTTGGACTATATGTTGGGTGGTGTGATCTTTCCACAGGGAAGTAAAATTAATGTTTGGAACCATTCAAGTGATTCAATTAAGATTAAGGATTTCTGGTTTCTTAGTGGCAAAATTGAGACTAGAACCCCAACCCAATCTCGTTATTCCATAAATTCAGTAAATATTTATTCAGCAATATTTTTCTACTGAAGGGAGGAGGATTTTTTTTTTTAGTTTAGTGTTTTGATTTTTTTTTTAGTTTTTTGGAAAAGACAGGTGTGTATAAATATAACACTTCGAATGGAAGTATACACAAAGATTGAAGAGAGTACAGAGGTAGGAGTGATGATTAGCTCTATTGTGAGAATGGGGAATCGAGGTAAGGAAATGCTTCATGGAAGAGGGCTTTGAGGAAAGGATAAGAGTTTGCTAAATAGGTAAAGCAGGAGGGAGGGATATGGAGGAGACGGGGAGGATATTTTGAGACAGAAGGAATAGGAGGTGCCAAGGCAGGTAGATATTTTAACAGTGTATTTCTTCTGGAGAACTACAAGTAGTTTGAGAAGTTTGGTCAAATCTAAGCAGGGGCAAGCAGTAGGATGGTGGGAATGGGTGGTGTGAAGTGACTCTGGAAATTCTGAATTTTGAAGAGCTCTAGTTGCCAAGCTAAGGACTTGGGACTTCATTGTGAAGGTGATGGAACATCCTTGAGGGATTTTAAGCAACTTAGTGTCTCAATCAGTTTCTTTTATTTTTTAAAGAAGATTTTATTTATTTATTTGACACAGAGAGAGAGAGAGAGAGAGAGAGAGAGGCAGGCAGAGGGAGAGGGAGAAGCAGACACCCCACTGAGCAGAGAGCTTGACGTGGGGCTAGATCTCAGGACCCTGGAATCAAGAACCAAGCCGAAGGCAAATGCTTGACTGATTGAGCCACCTAGGCACCCCTGAATCAGTTTCTAACGTATTCTGATAGTGGTTCAATGTTACACTAGAAGTGGTATGATAATGGTGGTTGGAGCAGAAGCATAGAAAACAGGAAATTGTATGTAATTCAGGTGAGAGATCTCTCCCACCCCTATAATCTACCATTGCTTCTGTAAATACAACTTCATGGCACCTGGTCCTCTTAGTCACACCCCCTTTCTGCTCTTTACTTCCTGCCTTTGATTTGTAGTTTGGCTACTGTCTGCCATGCCATCATGATAGTGACTACTCTGATTTTTTTTTTAAGATTTTATTTATTTGTCAGAGAGAGAGAGAGAGAGCACACACAAGCAGGGGGCAGAGGGAGAAGCAGTCTCCCCACTAAGCAGGGACTCAATCGCAGGACCCGGGGATCATGACCTAAGCCGAAGGCAGATGCCCAAGCAACTAAGCCACCCAGGCGTCCACTACTCTGATTTTTTAAAATCTCTCTTTTCTAATTACCCTACACCCAGCCATTTCCAAACCTGATTATCTTAGTAGATGGCCTTACCTCATGTTTCACAGAGAAATCAAGGTCATTCAATGAGGAAACCCTTGACTTGCCCCCCAAGAAGCCAACAAATTTTGTTCATTTCTTCCCTCTCCTTATTTGTTTTGGTGAAATGAGTATCTTCTATCCAAGGCTAATGCTTCTATCTGAGCTTTGAATCCCATTTCCTCTGCCTCCATAGAGCATCCCTATATTTGCAGTATCTTCCCTTTTGTTTTTTCTGCTGCTCTCTCCACTTCAGCATACTGAAAGGATTCAAGTCTTCCCTTTCTTGACTCCATATCCTGCTAAAATATATGTCTATCTTTCTTTTTCCATTTACTATGGTTTTCATGAAAAAGTACTGGGCCTTGTCTAAGTACATTGTTCAATCCATTCTAGACCAGGACTTAGCTGGAATATTACTGGCATTTTGAGCCAGATAATACTTTGTCGTAGGAGCTGTCCTGTGCATTATAGGATGGTTAGCAATGTCCGTGGCCTCTAAATGTTGGTATCAGTAACATCTTCCCAGTCGTAACAACCAAAATTATTTCAGGATATTGTCAAATAATCCCTGGGGTTCTAATCA
Source organism: Lutra lutra (assembly GCF_902655055.1). Classification (NCBI taxonomy): domain Eukaryota; kingdom Metazoa; phylum Chordata; class Mammalia; order Carnivora; family Mustelidae; genus Lutra; species Lutra lutra. The sequence goes on from NC_062284.1 coordinate 40,108,821, forward strand.
ATCCCGTTGAGAACCTCTATTCCGAAATGTATATCAGTTGCTGAAACTGGTCTTGTTTACAGATCTCCTTCTTGCTGGACTAATGGAAATTTCTTATCCTTGATCACCCACATCATTACTGAAACTTTTTTCTCACATGGCCTGTTACCTATTTCTTTGGGTTTTCCTCCCTCTACTCTGGTGCATCCTTGTCCTTCTGGGACTTTTCTTCATTCTTCAACTCTTAAAATATCAGCTTTTGTCAGGTATCTGTCTCCTTTCATTTATATACTGGGTAGCCTCACCAAAATTATTGCTTCAGCTATTAAAAGTTAATCCCTGTCAAATCACTGTCTTTAGCCCAGACCTCTCCTGAGATCCAAACCCATTTATCCAGCACCTTACTGAAATCTCCACTTTGGCTAAATGTTAGATACCTCAAACTCAACTTGCTCAATAAAGAAGTAATCATTTCCTTATGATCTTCTCCTTCATTCCATCCCCAAAGCCCAAACCTGTGTCTTTTTCCTGAATGGCACTTCCACCCAACCACTTACCATAAATCGGAAGCATTTGAGATTCTCCTTCTCCTTTACTTCCTATATCCAGTTAGTTATTTAATCTTCTCCTTGTATCTATCCCTTCCTTCTCATTCTCGTTTCCATTGCTCTCATCACTTTTTACCTGCCATTAGCCCTGGTCTTCATTCCTCTGTTTTTGCCTCTTTCCAATCCACCCTCTACTCTGCTTATATAATGCTGTATCTAATAGTCATCTGATTGTTTTTTTCTCTGGTTGGTTTCCCTTCATGGCTTTCCAGAGTCTTGAGTATAAAAGAGTTAAAACTCCTCATCCTAGCAAAAACAACCATACGTAATCCATTTCTTTTCTTTTTTTTTTAAGTTTTGGGTTTTTTTGACAGTGACACAGCAAAAGAGGGAACACAAGCAGGGGGAGTGGGAGAGGGAAAGTAGGGTTCCCACTGAGCAGAGAGCCCTATGTGGGGTTCGATCCCAGGGCGCTGGGATCAAGACCTGAGCCGGAGGCAGATGCCTAATGACTGAGCTACCCAGACTCCCCCTTAACCCATTTCTTTCTACATTTCTTTCCTCATCACTGAATAGTTTCTCTACATGACACATTTAGTAGATCCTACTAGAGAATTTGTTTCATTCTGTTTCTGTACCTTAGCATGTATTAATCTTTCTGCCTGGAATGTCCTCTCTATTTGCTTTATTTAACTGTTTTCATCTATGTTGCAAAATTTAGTTTAAACATCACTTCCTCTTGGTTTGACTATGGTGTTCCATCTTTGTATTCTTAGAGCACTATTACACCATCCTGTCCCTTCCACATTAGAGTGTAAATAATAGCTTTGTTTTTTGGGTCTTGGAAAAGACTACAAGTAAGACAGTGATCATGTATTTGGTGTGTGCCCTTAGAATACAATGACTGCTTGAAACTAAAGATACTAAAGACCTGGACTGGTGTAGAGTATTGAGAGGAATGGGTCCATTTTCAATATTTGAGATATTACAGAGACAGAATTAGAAGGACTTACTGATTAGAGATAGAGAATGAGGAAGAGAGAATAGTCAAAGATGACTTTTGGGTTTCTAGTTAGTTTACTTGGTCTTATTGACTGAGACAGGAAAGACCGAAATGTATGGCATGTAAAAACAATATAACTACCCTTATTTATTTATTTATTTATTTATTTATTTATTTATTTATTTTAACATGATGTGTTAGAGATGACTGTGGTACATTAAAGTGGAAATGACACATCCAGTAAAATAGCCGTGTGGATCTAGATCAGTAGCACTGTCCAAAAGAAATATAATGTGAGCTACAGGGACGCCTGGGTGGCTCAGTTGGTTGGGCGGCTGCTTTTGGCTCAGGTCATGATCCCAGAGTCCTGGGATCGAGTCCCACATCGGGCTCCTTGCTCGGCAGGGAGCCTGCTTCTCCCTCTGCCTCTGCCTGCCACTCTGTATGCCTGTGCTCGCTCTCTCTTCCTCTCTCTCTCTGATAAATAAATAAAATCTTTAAAAAAAAAGAAATATAATGTGAGCTACAAATGTAACTTTAAAGTTATAATAGTTATATTTTAATAAAGTAAAAAAAACCCAGGTAAATTAACTTTAATCGTTTATTTTATTTAATCCCAGCATTTCTCAACTGTACTATTAACATTTTCAGCCAGGGAATTCTTTGTTGTGGAGGGCTGACCTGTGCATTGTAGGATGCTTAGCAGCATCCTTGGCCTCTTGTTAATAGACGTCAGTAGTCATCCTTCCCCGGAGTTGTGAACACCAAAAATGTCTCCAGATACTGCTAAGCAACCCAAAGTGGGGACACAAAACTGTACCAGATTGAGAACCACTGATTTACCTCAATATATCCAAAATATCATGTCAACATGTAATGAGTATTAAAAATTATTCAAATTTTTATAAAATTTTTTATATTGTATCTTTGAATTGCATAGTTAATTTTCACTTGCAGCCCTTCTCAATGTGTACTAGCCACATGTCAAGTGCTCAATAGCTACATGTGGGTCGTGTCTACCATTTTGAAGAACACAGGTCAATAGCTTGAGGAAAAATGTTAGGTCTGGAAATGTAGTTCTGGAAATACATAACATTGAGAAGTCAGGGGTCAATAACAATTGAAATCATGGCAGTAGATAAGATGGTTCAGGCAGAATTTTATACTTAGAGACAGAAAATAGGAGGATTGAGAAAATTTCCTAGTGCAATGCTCTACCAGTTTTCCCACACAATCTGCAATCCTTTCTGGTTTATTATTATTTTAAAATATTTTATTCACAGAACAATATGGAGAACATGAGTGAACAAAAGAAAGCATATTGAAATTGATAGTTGATGACAAAGGAGGGGAATTAATGTTTATTGAACATTTAATTGGAAATAAATGTTTCCATTTATAAACTTATTTAATCTCAGAAGAACCCTTTGAGGTAAATGTTATCTCAATTTATAGAGAAGGAAACAATTTTTTTTGGCTTAAGATACACTTTTATTTTTATTATTTTTTATTTTTATTATTTTTAAGATTTTATTTATTTATTTATTTGACAGACTGAGATCACAAGTAGGCAGAGAGGCAGGCAGAGAGAGAGGAAGGGAAGCAGGCTCCCTGCTGAGCAGAGAGCCGGATGCGGGACTCGATCCCAGGACCCTGAGATCATGACCTGAGCCGAAGGCAGCGGCTTAACCCACTGAGCCACCCAGGCGCCCTACTTTTATTTTATTTTTAAGGAGGTATAACTGACATTTAATTTCTGGGGGAAGATTTATAAAGGTCTAATAAATCAGACTGCTGTTTATTGGCATCATCCGGATTTGAAAGGGAGTCTGTATGACTGATTCCAAAGCCTGCATTCTCCTTGCCTGCATCCCCCTAAAGCACATAATGAAGCATTTGCTATCTCCTGATTTTTCATAAAATAATTAACAAGGCGTATGTGATTGTACAGTTATTTCCCAGGATATCTATTACTACCTTTGATGTGATGCTGGAAGCAAATTCACTTTGAGAGCGGGGTGCTGTGATCTTTATATCATTAGCAAGTATGATTTGGGTATCATTTTCTTGTGAAAGACAGTAAACCGTGATGTTTTTGTTTAACCGTACCATAACTATAATCAATAATCCTGTGGTTAGGTGTATTTTTTTTAAGTTACGAAGAAATTAGCCAAGAAATAGTATATTGCGAAAATATAGAACACAATCAGCAAGGAAAACAAAATAATGAGCTGTATTAAACCGTTCTGCTTCGCTAATAGACTTCATAAAGCGAGTACAAAGGGGGAGGGCTGGGTAAGAAGGGGCGGGACATTGAGAAACAAGAAGCTGAGCAGGCGCAGAAACAGATGGAGGCGTGAACGCTACTGCGCTCTCACTTTCCGAACTGTCGTAAAGACTCTGAGTGTCGTGCTCGCTCGGTAGAGGAGGGATTGGTTAGGCGGCGGCAGCGGCAGCGGCGGCAGGAGAACAGCAGCAGTGGCGGCGACGGTGGCGAGGTGTTGGGTCTGCGCAGCACAGAAACGCCCACAGTTTCGGGGAAGGAGCTCTTGTGGGGTCAAATCAGGCATTCTGAACCCAAGCCGTGTGAACTGGGCCGAACCAGGCGCTGCCGCTTGTACGGTTTGGTGGCGGTGACAGACGTAGCTCTTGACTATAGGGGCCTATTAGGCCGAGATCTGGGGCTCAGATCACTAGCTCTCGACGCATCCTCTACCCTTCTTCCATCTCCTGTCTGCCTTCCTGGGCCAGTTTTTCCCGGACTCTGGGAAGAGGGTAGCTAATGATTAAGGTGAGGGGACTAGGGGGGAGGGGATCGATTGGAAGCCGCGCGTGCGCGCAACGGGGGAGGGGCCGGCCTGGAGGGGAGAAAGAGGAAGGGCTGCGGCCGCGGAAGGCTGGGGTCGGCGACCGGCCGGTTATCGCTGGCTCCACAGTGATTTAGGGTCTGGGTCTCCGCAGTAGAATTAATTGTGTTTGAGCAAAGCTTTCGTCTACAGACACACCCACACCCCACAGTAAAGGAGTGTGGGTGAGGGGATTTCTTTCCCTCTTTGGACTCTCCCGGGAGTCTAGGAAGGGGGCTGAGGACTGAGGCGTGGGAGTGCGATTTGACAATGGAGTGATGAAGGTAACCCGCACCCGGGGTGTTGGAGGGCGCTAAGTCAGCCCTGACGGCTAGGGAGTTGCCTTTTTCTGTGATCAGAGAAACGTCCGCGGAACAGCAGAAATACAGACGCGTCAGATTTTTGTGTAGAGTTGGTTTGTTGGTCGTTAAAAAAGAAGCTCAGTATTTTATTATTGTCCTTAAATAATTTGTCAGAGTCAGGGGCAAGGCTGTAGTGGAAATGTCTGTTCTGTTCTGTGGAAACAGGTTTGTCACGATAGTTTTCAAATAGGTTATAATAGATCTTTACAGATACTTCTTAACGCAAATCTGAGTTTTAGCGCTTAAAAAAAAAAATACCGGGAAGTATAGGCTATTCTTTTAATTTGTTCATGTTGGTACTGTGAGGCGACTCCATTGTATTGTGTGCTTTCCTGTTTCTTGATTTATGTGGAGTATGAATTTAGAACTCTTTGGAGTGGTAAGATGCCAGCTGACATAGACTTCATTTTATAGTTCTTTTAGCTTTTGAACCTGACTTAATCCAGAGTTTATTTCACTTGGTATTTTTACGTTTAATTTTTTTGGTTTAGGGTCCTTTTCAACCAAAAAGAACAGCCTGGGGAAAAGATAAGCTAAGGTTCCATTTCCTCCCCCGTGTGTGTGTGTGTGTGTGTGTGTGTGTGTGTGTGAGAGAGAGAGAGAGAGAGAGAGAGATTGCTTTCAAATGTTAGAATGTGATTTCGATATTACATAGAAGTTCTCTAATATTAGTTTTAGCTTTATTGTGGTGAAGATCTACATTGATAGTTTGTTACTACTGTGTGGTTTTTAGTAAAAATTTTCATGTCAATATAAACTATGTTGCTTTTCATATTAACAGCAGTCTTTGGTTGCCTTTGTGAGACAAAACAGGATGAGAAGCAGCCCTCTTACTCTGAAATCTTTTAATTTTTTTTTAAGCCTTTAATTATTTTACTTTTGCCCACCTCTTGTCATTTAACCTTGGGCAAATGATATCTTTCTCCTGCTCATTTGTTTGCTGTTTAAGATTCAGAATAGTATTCTAAAAACTGGTGAGGGTGTTTGTGAACTGGTCTGAACAATATTATAGGGAACCGGGAAGACTGGAGACTTTCCTTGTTTACAGAGGTACTGCATCTTGTGTGTGTGGCTCTTTCTGTTACTTTTTTCCTGTTGGTGCTTGTTGGTCACTTGCATGTTCTTTCACTGGAGTTGGTTTTTGAAGAAAGATGTTATTAAAATAAATTTATTTTGGTGAAAAGTATATCATAGTGGAGGTCACCCCTTGAGAAATTTCATTTCAATACTTTATTTCTACAGATAAAATTAAGAAATACCTATACCTGTGTTTAAAATAAGAGAATAAGAGTTTACATGTTTAGAGTAAAGGAATGGTCAGCAGGTATTTTCATTATAAAATGTAAAATGGGATGAAAAACTGATGTAATCGGACTAATTAGATTTTTTAGACCTTTTATTATTTTTCCAAAGAGGGGTTTCTGTAACACGGTTTTCTTAGAGCATAATTGTATGCATCCTGTTTGACTTTTCCCCCTCTGAGCTAGGACTTCAATGGGAAGAAAAGAAGTGACAGTATGAAAAATGATAGTGATTAAAGTATGTTAGTAGCTTGACATTAACATTCTATGGATGACATTATCCTGTGGAAGAGTCCCTAGTTTGGAGATCTGAATTTTATATCTAGCATTGCTTGCTATTCATTAGATTTGTGACGTTACTGGTAATCATCCTTAGCTTTAGATCCTCTCAATTGTTAAATGAGAAGTGTAGGATGGTTTTCTAGTTTTCTCTAGATCCCCAATTCAGTGGTTTATATTTTTGATTAGGTGCTTTTGGTACCTATTGGTGTGTTCATCATGATCCGGTTCCCAAAAAGAAGTGCTATACTGAGTTAAATTCTTTCCTATTTATATTAGGGGAGGGGGAACTATGATAAAGCCATTTTTATTATTCTAGATATGCTTCTGTCCCATTATAGATATTATATATGATTTTTTTTTTAAGATTTTATTTATTTATTTGACAGAGAGAGATCACAAGTAGATGGAGAGGCAGGCAGAGAGAGAGAGAGGGAAGCAGGATCTCCGCCGAGCAGAGAACCCGATGTGGGACTCGATCCCAGGACCCTGAGATCATGACCTGAGCCGGAGGCAGCGGCTTAACCCACTGAGCCACCCAGGCGCCCCATATATATGATTTAATAGCTCTCATATTATACAGAGAATTGAAACTTGATTTTACTTCTGGTAATGCTCTTTAAATCATCCTGAATAACTTTTCTTCCAGAAACCTGTAATTATTGGTCAAAGTCCAGAATTGCATTTTGTATGCCTTACACCTCTGTTTTTTCTTTCCTGCATCCCACTGATTCTTGGTAACAGCTGGCCCAGGTTTCTACAGGTATGCAGCTCATAACCATTACATGTGGAGTGGTCTACAGGTGTTTAAAAACAAATACTAAGTTGAACTTACATTTTAAGTGGAGGTACTGCATTATTATTTAGTTATTATTTGTTACTCAGTATGTATTTATTGAATGTCTCATGTTCTCAGCATTGTTCTTGGTCTTCAGTGAAGAATGCACTCTGCCTTCAGGGAGTGGACATTCTACTGGGGGAAACATAATAAACAATAGTTTGAGGTAGTGCTGAGTGCCATGAAGAAAATAGGACCATGTAATGATGAAAGGAGATTGAGCTCTACTGTGGATTAAATGGTTAGGGAGGGCCTAACTTCTTTTTAGAGGTGATAATTTGATTTGTGATCAGTAACTAGAAAGAATCAGCCATACTGGTAATCTGGAGGAATCATGCAAACAAAAGGAACAGCAAGTACGTTAGGTTGTGTTTAATTTCAGAGAATTTACAGGTGTAAACTGGTTTGTGTGTTAGCCCTTTTCATAATTGCTGATAGACAATGTAAAAAGGAAGGTTAAAAATATTTTATGTATAGCAACCAAATGTAATGTGTTGACCTCGTTTAAATCCTCACTCAAATCAATTGTAGAAACACTTTTTTTGGAAAACATTTTTAAAACACTTTGGGGGAATCTGAATGTGAATGGATATTAGATGATATCAAGGAATTATTATTAATTTTGTCAGGGATGATAATGATATTATGTTTATATAAGCATCCACTGATGATTCTTGCCTGCCCTGATTTTTACTTTGGTGGTTGCAGAATGCTTATTTCAAACTCTTCTATCTCCTCTACCTTATCAGTAGGCCTTCTCTTGTATAGAAGAAGCATTCTTTTATCTCTTATCAGTATCAACTTATGTACATAAATACTTATGTATTTTATCCAATGAATTATAATTTGTTACTGTCTTTATTAATTTTAATGCTCAGATTGTCACACATTTGTCTAGTGGGAGCCTCTTCACCATGGCTCCTGTGTCTTTTTGACAAACAATTTTTTGTGAGTATTTCCTTTCTTTCTGGCACAGCAAGATGTTCATAATCCTCTTACATCTTTCATGTTTCGGTCTTGGAATCAGCTATTCTCTGAGATGGCCCCTCCTTTTTAGTGGGGAGTCCGATTTGCTTTTGAGTTAACTGTTTATATGTAGAAATAATCTCTTATTTCCTGGATCAGGACATCCTCTGAGAAACTTAAATTAGATTTTGATAATGGGTTTATATTTCTTTGGAGATTTTATTTGTGAAGTAATTAGATAAAATGTAGGAATTTATTATATTTATCATAAAACAACTATTCCATTTTTTTCAAACAAGTAAGTTCTGGTTTGATCTTAATTATGATCAAATGAAATAGAAAAAAATAAAATGTTACTTTGTGTTACATTGTGTATGTAGAGGGTTTAACCACTTAACTTAAAAATGATGTGAGGTTTGCATAATTTTTTCTTTTTAAAGATTTTATTTATTTGTCAGAGAGAGAGAGCGCGTACAAGGAAGGGAAGCAGCAGGCAGAGGGAGAAGCAGGCTCCCCACTGAGCAAGGAGTTGATGTGGGACTTGATCCCCCTGAGCTGAAGGTAGACACTTAACCAGCTGAGCCACCCAAGCATCCCCGTACTTATTTTTAACTAAGTCATCATTCTGGTTTGAAGGAAATTGTTGCTTTTTAACTAGCCTTTTAAATGAAATGTTTTATTATGATACAGAATAATATTTCATATATGAGTAGAAACTCATAGGCACGTTATTTCAGAAAGTTAACTGTTGAAGCTTGTTACGTTTCACAGTCATTCTCTCACCCAGTGCAGCATGGGTATTTGCTTTATTTACTTATCTTTTGTTTATTTTTCTTTATTTATCTTTTAAACCTCACTTGTAAGTATTTTTCCAGACAATATATTGGTTTTGGTTTTGGTTTTTTTTGAGCAAGCTCTGGCAGGTGTTATTAAAGAGAAATTTTGTGTGATTTGCTTTTCACCAGTCTGTTCTGGCATGCTTTTAATATCAGTCACCTGGATCAATGATAGCCAGTGTGCATTCTCTGTAGTATTTTCCTCAAGCTGTACCCAGTTCAGTATTAGTGACACTGTAGTGATGGACACCAGTTTTGGCCAACATGGGATAGTATTCTATTTCAGATTTCCTAGGGGCTGGGCAGTTGTTGGCGAGGATAACCAGTTTTGCTTTGCCATGTCTCATTGTTTTCAGAGTCTGCTTGTACCACAGCATGTACTTTAAACTTTTCATAATGAGTTGGAGTCTGGAGTTGATGGACTCCAGAGACTTTTTTGTCTTCCTCGATGCCACCATCTTCCTGCCTTAGGTGCAGGATGGCCCCAACCAAGAGCAACCACCAAAACCCCCAAACCATTTTGAATGGTAATTTTTGAAACAATTAATATGTACGTGGTTTCAAAAGTCAGTTCCACAATATTCATTATAATGAAAAATAATAGTCTAAGCTATTCCTCCTAATCCCCTAGTTCCAGTTTGTAAGTGGAAACACTTTCAGCTCTTAAAATTTTTTTCCTGGTATTTACTTTTATATTTCTAAATAGTATGCTTATATGTCTAGTTAGTTACTTGTGATGTCAGTTTTGTTATTATTGTTGTTTTTTCCTTAAAGATTCTATTTATTTGTCGGAGAGATAGAGAGAGCACAGGCAGGCGGAGTGGCAGGCAAAAACAGAGGGAGAAGCAGGCTCCCCGTGGAGCAAGGAACCCGATGTGGGACTCGATCCCAGGATGTCAAGATCATGACCCGAGCTGAAGGCAGCCACTTAACTGACTGAGCCACCCAGGCGTCCCTTTTTGTTGTTGTTGTTGTTTTAAATAATTTATAAAGATAAATTAGATAAAGATAAAAGCAATACAAATGGAACCAAAGTCACAAGTACAAAGGGTGTACAGGGAAAAAATAAGTTTCCTTGCCATCCCTGTCTTCCTATTGTCCAATTCTTTTCCCTGGAGATATATCTCCTCTTAATATTTTATATGTATCTTGAGCAGCAGTTCTCAGAGTGTGGTGGTCTCTGGACTCTTGAGGGGGTATTGAGAAGGTCAGCTGGGTTGAAACTATTTGATAGTGATACTAAGTTCTTCGCTACTTAACTACATTGACATTTGCATTGATGGCAAACGCAGTGATGGGCAAAACTGCTGGTCCTGCGATACCTATTAAGACAGTGGCTAAGACTGTACTAATAGTCCTCATATTTTTCATTACTACACATTTGCAAAACCAGTTTCATTTAAGAATGAAAACCATGAGAGGCGCCTGGGTGGCTCAGTTGTTTAGCGTCTGCCTTTGGCTCAGGTCATGATCCCAGTGTCCTGGAACTGAACCCCCACATCAGGTTCCCTGCTCTGCTGGGAGTCTGCTTCTTCCTCTCCCACTTGTATTCCCTCTCTCAGTCTCTCTCATTCTGTCAAATAAGTAAGTAAAATCTTAAAAAAAAAATGAAAACCATGAAAAACAGTTTTTAAGAATGTCCTTTATAGGGCGCCTGGGTGGCTCAGTGGTTAAAGCCTCTGCCTTCGGCTCAGGTCATGGTCCCAGGGTCCTGGGATCGAGCCTCACGTTGGGCTCTCTGCTCAGCAGGGAGCCTGCCTCCTCCTCTCTCTCTCTCTCTCTGCCTGCCTCTCTGCCTGCTTGTGATCTGTCAAATAAATAAAAATCTTAAAAAAAATAAAATAAAAATAAAAAAAGAATGTCCTTTATAAAGCAGTAAAATCTGTTAATTTTATTAATCTCGACCTTTGAATGCATGTCTTTTTAATATTTCATGTGATAAAATGAGAAGAATGTTATATTTCCCCCATCCCAAATTATGCTTGCCTTAAAGAAAAATACGTGTGTGATTGAGTTGCAGGCTGAACTAGCAAACTTAGTTGCTTTTTTTTTTTTTTTTAATGGAACCATTTTTTTACTTGAAAGAACGACAAGCTGTAGTTATTTAAACTTGGGTATTTGTATGTATGTTCTCAAAAATAAATGAAGTGAGCCTGTCACCTTAGGGAAAACAACTGATAGAAAATTATTACCAAGATACAGTTAAGGCTTTCAAGCAAAAATTTAGAATTTTGGAAAACATATCTGCCACTATGAGCCTGGCAGCTTCTTAAGGCCTTTTTGATGAAATTGATAGGGATATTAACAAATGTGATTTTTTTTTCTTTTTTTTTGGCTATCATATAATTAAGTGTGTCCGTTTCTGGAAGATAGGCATAACTTTATGGACCAACTTTTTTCATATGACCAATGCATTATATTACAAAATCATGCTGTGTGTGAAAGATCTACTTAGGGGCAAGATAAATCAATAGATTTTTAATGAAATGGTATGAAGTTTCATAGATAAGGTAGCAGATTCAACACTGCAAATAACATTTACAAAATTACATTTATTAAGTTTTGAGATAATATCAAAGAATAACATGCACAGTATCTGAATAAGTTATTAAAGACACTTCTCTTTTTTAAGTACATACATGTGTGAAGGTGGATTTCTTATTAGATTGAATACAGAAACATATTTAAGAATCCAGGTTTCTTCTATTCAGACATTAAAGAGATTAGCAAAGTTGTGTAATAGTGTTATTCTTAGTAACTTTTTTGAAAAACTATATTCATAAATGTTACTTAATATTAACATGTAATGGGTTTACATATTACTGTTTTTGAAAAATCTTTCAGCATTTATCAATTTTATTTTTAATATTAATAAATATAACCTACATATTTAAAGTTTTTGGGAGATTCTCACTTACTTTTAAGAGGATAAAGGGTGGGCGCCTGGGTGGCTCAGTGGGTTAAGCCGCTGCCTTCGGCTCAGGTCATGATCTCAGGGTCCTGGGATCGAGTCCCACATCGGTCTCTCTGCTCAGCAGGAAGCCTGCTTCCCTCTCTCTCTCTCTGCCTGCCTCTCCGTCTACTTGTGATCTCTCTCTGTCAAATAAATAAATAAAATCTTAAAAAAAAAAAAAGAGGATAAAGGGTTTACAGATCAAAAAGTTTGAGAATTGCTGTGTAGTTATCTTTTGTATTATCTTTTGACCTCTTATGGAAAAGGAGTCCACTCTTCTTTTTTCTCCCATTGTAGTTGTGTCACAATTTTAGATTGTTTTAAGTAATAATTCAGCATATATTTGTTGAATATTAACTGTGAGTTCTAAGCTTTGAGGCACATGGTAATAATGAAAACAGACTAAGCTCTGTTGGGAAAACAAGGAAATACTACAAATAGTGATTATGGAAATAACTGAGCTGGAAAGAGAAGATGGGGGGGTGGGGTTCACTTTTTAAATATATGGTGATTAGGGATCCTCTCAAGGACAAGGAAACATTTGAGGACAGACGAAAGGAAGCAAGTGAGAGATCCTTTTGGCTCTCTGGGGGACAATCATTCTGAGCAGATTAGGTAGTAATAGCTGTACTTTGCTCAAGGAAAAGCCAAGAAGCTGTTGTCGCTGGAGTGGAGTGGATGAGGAGAATGGTGATCTCTGAGGACATCGGTAGCAAGGGCTTAGGTCCTTCAATTTTAAGTAGTATTCTTGGGGCGCCTGGGTTAAGGCAGTGGGTTAAGCCTCTGCCTTCAGCTCAGGTCATGATCTCAGGGTCCTGGGATTGAGCCCACATTGGGCTTTCTGCTCAGCAGGGAGCCTGCTTCCCCCTCTCTCTCTGCCTGCCTCTCTGCCTGCTTGTGACACCTCTCTCTCTCTGTCAAATCAATCAATCAATCAATCTTAAAAAAAAAAAAAAAGAAATATTCTTGTATTAGCTTTCATGACTTCAGTCATTTTTTTTTTTGTTCTCTTTTTGGAGAGATGTTAAGATTTTGTAGTTATCTCTTTGTTGCTATTAGATTCTGTGTGTGAGAGAGAAAGAATTAAAAGTTTTTTTCATTTAGTGGGGATTGCAAGGAAATCTGAGATAAAGTTATTTGTGTAATTTAATATGTTTAAACAAAATACGAACTTTTGCTTTTGATAAATATCAGGAGGAAGTTACATTATTGATATAGAAATGGGCTCTCCAACTTTTAGTGTAAAAATCACATTTGTTTATTTTTAAAATATTCTCTCTCTCTCTCTCTCTCTCTCTCTTTTTTTTTTTTAAGAGAGAGAGTGCACACAAGCCAGTGCCTTTGTGGGGAATGGGGAAACCAGAGGTAAAGGGAGAGAGAACTCCCTTTAGTTTAGCTTGCCTTTAGGCAAGCTCCATGTCTAGTCTGGAGCCTCACATGGGGCTTGATCTCACGACCTTGATCATGACTTGAGCTGAATTCAAGAGTTGGGTGCTTAACTGACTGAGTCCACAGGTGCCCCCAAATCATGTTTGAATATGTGGAAAAATACACATGTAACTAGGTTTGTAAATAGGTTCACTTTACGAAGTCTAAATCTACCATGACAGCTGTGTTTTTTGTTTTTTGTTTTTGACAGCTGTTTTTTTTTTTTAATATAAAGTAGTCATTAGCTGAAGAAAATCATGTCATGTAAGATTTTTATTGCAGAACATCTATAGAATGACTGTTACGGGTTTGATTGTATTTTCTGTGAAATCACATTTTTTTTCTTTTTTTTTCTTTTTTTTTAAAGATTTTATTTATTTATTTGACAGAGAGCAGCGGCTTAACCCACTGAGCCACCCAGGCGCCCTTTTCTCTTTTTTTTAAAGAAGATTTTATTCATTGATTTGAGAGAGAGAGACATGAGAAGGGGGAGGGTCAGAGGGAGAAGCAGACTTCCTGCCGAGCAGGGATCCCAGTGAGGGACTTGATCCCAGGACTCCAGGATCATGACATGAGCTGAAGGCATTCGCTTAACCAACTGAGCCACCCATGTGCCCCTGTGAAATCACATTTCTTTAAAGAACTCTGTGTACTGTGAGATAAAACTGGCCATCTTATGGAATACTATGCAGCTATAAAATATGAGGTCCTGCTCCTTGCAACAACTTGGATGGATCTAGAGGATATTATGCTAAGTGAAATAAGTCATGAAAGACCAATACCATATGATCTCACTTATATGTGGAATCTAAAAACCAAAAGAAACATATAAACAAAAGCAGAATCAGATGTATAAATAAACTGATGGTTGCCAGAGGGGAGGGACAAATTGGGTGAAGAGGAGTGGGAGATACAGTCTTCCAATTATGGAATGAGCAAGTTACAGGAATAAAAGGTACAGCATAGGGAACATAGTCTGTGGTACTGTAATAGCATTGTATGGTGGCAGATAGTAGCTTCACTTGTGGTAAGCTAGAGAGATTGAGAGATTGAATCACTATGTTGTACACTTGAAACTAATGTTACATTGTGTCAACTATACTTAAAAATATTTTTTGATAATAAAAAAACGGAAAGGGGAGGAGTAGGTCAGACACAGACCACTTTAGCTATGTACATCTGGGAGAATATAGAGAATTTTGATTGTTTAAAATAAAGCATCTATTTTTTTTTTTTTAAGATTTCATTTCTTTATTTGACAGATAGAGATCACAAGTAGGCAGAGAGGAAGGCAGAGAGAAAGGGAAACAGGCTCCCCGCAAAGCAGAGAGCCTGACGTGGGACTCGATCCCAGGACCCCGAGATCATGACCTGAGCCGAAGGCAGAGGCTTAACCCACTGAGCTACTCAGGCGCCCTAAAGCATCTATTTTTGTAACCACCTTCCTGCCCGCCATTCCTCTGCTATGCTTTTATTCTTCTCCAATTGAGGAAATTCTACTTCTAGGGACCAGCTCTTTAACTTCTGTGAATCTGTAGAATCAATGGCTGTCCCTTCTGTTTTTCCATAGCATTTGGTCCTTCTCTTATTTGTAGTAGTTATTCCGTTTTTATTTATTTATTTGACAGAGAGAGACACAGCGAGTGAGGGAACACAAGCAGGGGGACTGGGAGAGGGAGAAGCAGGCTTCCTGCTGAGCAGGGAGCCTGATGTGGGGCTTGATCCCAGGACCCTGAGATCATGACCTGAGCCGAAGGCAGATGCTTAACCCACGGAGCCACCCAGGCGCCCCAGTTATTTCCATTTTAGTAAACCTTTAGCATTCTCCCACTGTGGAAGCTAAGTTCCAGAAATCTCCATGGTAAATAGAAGAAATAGTGGTTGAATTACATAATAGTCTTATATGAAAATAATGTCATGGAAACTGAAGTGTTAAGTGAACATATGAAATCCCACGTAACTATACATTTATTTTAAAAATAAGAGACCAGGGCGCCTGGGTGGCTCAGTGGGTTAAGCCACTGCCTTCGGCTCAGGTCATGATCTCAGGGTCCTGGGATCGAGTCCCGCATCGGGCTCTCTGCTCAGCAGGGAGCCTGCTTCCCTCTCTCTCTCTCTGCCTGCCTCTCTGTCTACTTGTGATCTCTCTCTGTCAAATAAATAAATAAAATCTTAAAAAAAAAATAAAAATGAGAGACCAAACCCAGCAACTTATATAAGAATTAAAATCCAAATGTTTGTTTGTCAGACCTTACGCAAGTTTCCTTTTACAATTCTTAGTTCCTTGGAGATAATAGTTTTTAGTGAGGATAAAATGGAATAAAAACATGGCACGTAGTTCCATACAGGCCTCCTGATCTGGCCCTTGACCATTTGTGATCCTTTTGTGTGCCATCTCCCTTTCCTCTCACTCCCCTTCTTTCTGTTGTTTGCCGATGTTGGGCCTCTTCCTGCCACAGGATCTTTCTTTACTGTTTCCTCTGCTAGAAAGGCTCTTCCTCTACACTCTGTGGTGTGGCTGACTGGTGGCTTGTTCTTTCTCATGATTCAGGTCTTCAGCTTCCTAGGAGCCTGTTGATGTTCATCTTTTACCATTTGCTTTATTTCTTTAATAGCACAATTTTTTTCTCTAAAATTATCTTGACTGTCTACTTATGCTTTGTTTGTTCTTATTTGCATGTAATTTCATGAGAACAAAGACTTGCTGTATCCTGTTCATGGCCAATCCCAGTGCCTACAACAGTGTCCATATTCTAATAGGCTCTCAATAAATATTTTTTTGAGTGAAAACAGTAACTGCATAAATGGTAGCTAATGTATTATCATAATGTAATATATTCTAAAATATTAATAAGCTACTGCAAAATTATTTCTGTTACCTGGGTGACATTTCCAGATTTTGATCTGATCCCAGATGCTTGGGATAGAAAAAAACTTGGATAACCTGACTTGTGTTTAACCTGTTTGCCATCATGGAGTTGATCATTCTTCTTAGACTTTTGGATTTCCCCCATTTTATTCCCGCATGAATGAGTAGTTTTCCTCACAGATAGCAGTTCTGAATGACAGTTCTAAGGCCTGGACTTAATTTCAGTCATTTCCCTTTATCTTGAACAGGCTTCAGGTTTCAAATATTTTTCTTTCCTCTCCTGTCATTTTTATTAATCCTCATATGTCTCTTTTTCTGATTATCCCCAACAGGAAGAACTCACAGTGTATGTATACTGAAACCAAAATTTTTTTTTTTTTAAGATTTTATTTATTTATTTGACAGAGAGAGATCACAGTAGACAGAGGCAGGCAGAGAGAGAGAGAGGGAAGCAGGCTCCCTGCTGAGCAAAGAGCCCGACGCGGGACTCGATCCCAGGACCCTGAGATCATGACCCGAGCTGAAGGCAGTGGCTTAACCCACTGAGCCACCCAGGTGCCCTGAAACCAAAATTTTTAAGATTGCCTAGAAAGTATATAAGTAAATGTGTGTAGGCTAGCTTTATATGTATGGGAATCCACATGAGGGTTAGGATTACTGTATTTATCCAGAGTATGAAATTCTCTGGAATAGAATAGCATCTTAACTGTCTTCTTAATTATCACTTTGAGCAGTCATTAGTAGCAAAAAAACCAAAAATGGTTTGTTGAATAAAGTGGCTGACGTTAGCATAGAGGATAATAAATCCTTGGTTTCTCCAGACCGGTATCCTCAGTTGTCTAATAGCTTACTGTTTTTATTTCTTGCCACAAGGATTTTCACTTTGCTGTCAGAATACACAGATCCAAAGAAGACAAAAATGCCCTTTAGTCAAAATAACCTTGGAAATCCCTAAAGTTGCCCATAAAATATAAAATATAGACATATAGTCTCTCAAAGTTCAACATATTCTGTTTTTTCTTTAGTATTGAAACGAATCATGTTTCATTGTTAAACACCAGATGAAGTCGTAGGCTGTGTTTATGGTCCATGTTGTGGGAAAAATAAATGGCTCTAGACATTAGAATCTGACAGCACAGCAAGATGTTCATACCGTGAGAGGCACATGGGATGTGAGACCAACTAGAGAATAGTAAACTTTTATCTTTCTGTGTTCATTCTGGGTATATAATTATTGAGCAGAATTGCAAGCATAATCTACATGGTTTAAAGTGTTTTTTTCTTATCTTCACATTGTTGAATTCACATTATAGGTGTGCTCCCTACCCGGAGGTATTTTCCCTAATCCAAGTCAGTAAGCCTTTACCTTCTTTATTCATTAAAAGTGTCAGTAACTGCCTGTTTTTTCTTGTATGACTCTTGTTCTTATTCTTTATAACATATTCTTTAATTTTTTTTTAAAGATTTTATTTATTTATTTGACAGAGAGACAGAGATCACAAGTAGGCAAAGAGGCAGGCAGAGGGAGAGGGGGAAGTAGGCTCCCTGCTGAGCAGAGAGCCCGATTTGGGGCTCGATCCCAGAACCCTGAGATCATGACCTGAGCCGAAGACAGAGGCTTAACCCACTGAGCAACCCAGGCGCCCCTAGAACATATTTTTTAATTAGTATTCTCCAGGTTACACATTTTGACCTAAATCACATAGGAAGAGCAAAAAACAACTTTTATTTAAATAAACTTGTTGGCTTCATCCAAGGAGAGATTGTTTGCTTAGGCAGTTTTGCTCACTGCGTTAGATCCTACATTCTCAGGGCAGCTGTTGTCTTTCCTAATCTAGTTTTTTGTTTTATTTGTATTTATTTTGTTATTCTACCCTTTACTTTGGGTGCATTAACAATTCAGGGTTTGGGGGCGCCTGACTGGCTCAGTAGGTTAATCGTTTGCATTTGGCTCAGATCATTATCCCAGGGTCCTGGGACCTCCACATTGGGTTCCCTGCTTGGCAGGAAGCCTGCTTCTCTCTCTCTCTTGTTCTGTCTGCTGCTCCCCCTGCTGTATTCTCTCTTTCTCACTGTCAAATACATAAATAAAATCTTTAAAACAAACAAAAATTCAGGGTTTTGATCTGATCTTCAGGAGGAATTGGAAGTTCATTTGAATAAGATAGACTAGCTTGACATAGGTGTACCTAAAAGCATTAAAGGTCAACCTCCCCTCCCCCAAAAAGAAAAGAAAACAGGGGAAGCTTGTGGACTTTCTTTTGCCTGGATGATTTCTAAAAGCTGGATGACTTTTTAACTTTAAAAGTAATAATAAAAGCCAGCATGTGCATACATTATTTTGTCTAAACTCTTAACCCTTTAAGGTGAATATTTCCATTTTTCAGATGAGGAGGTTTGGGCATAGGGTGGTTAGTAACTTGCTAGAGACTCAGCAGCAGTAATGGAGTTGAAGGGGTTTATATCAGGAGGTTTGAGTCACCTGAGAAGAGAAATCCAAAATTTAGGAGATGTCACATTTGAGAGTTTATTAGGATTGGAGTAAAGAGTTTCTGTGGCCCAGAAGTAAGCTCTTAGCCACTATTTCTGTATTGCCTTTAAGGAAGAGACAGGTATATTTTTTATCTCCATTGGGTATTGCCTTCGTCAGAAGAGAGAGAAGGATGATGATATTTTATTCGGATGGTGTTATGGGGCTTAATTTCTCTGTGTATTCCTATTTTTTTTATAGGGAAACTATTTTAAACAGTTTAATTGAGCTATAACTTATATAGAGTATAAGGTACACATCTTTACTGTACAATTCAGAGTTTTGGCAAATGTATATATCCATGTAACCAACACCCAGATCAGGATATAAACCATTCCATCACCCTAGAAATTTTTTTCTTCCTCCTTTGCCATCATTAAGCCCATTTCTTGCCATAGGCAGCCACTGATCTGATTTTTGACATTATGGATTAGTTTCTTCTAGAACTTCATATGAACACGATTGTATTACATTTTTGTATTTGCCTTCTTTTGCTTATCACATTTTCCCTTTAGCATTTTTTGTGAACATTTTCAAACATGAAAGTTGAAAGAATTTTACAGTGACACCCATTTCCCCGTCACTTGCATTCTATAATTAACAGTTTGCTGTTTTTAAGCAGCTTTATCACCTGTCCATCTATTCATTCCTCTAACCATCCTTCAGTCAAGCATACTGGTGATTGGTTTGTATTGTGTTTTAAAGTAAGTTGCAAGTATCAGTGCATCTTTTCCCAAACAAATTCAGCTTCCATATCATTAACTAGAGTTGAATATTTGTTTACAGTTCTTTGATTTTACTTTTTTTTTTTCTTTTCCATGCATGCTCAAGCTGGGGGTGGGGAGAGGGGTGGGGGAGAGGGAGAGAGAATCCTAAGCATGCTGAGCTTGGAGCCTAACTCGGGGCTTTATCTCACCCCCCTGAGATCATGACCTGAGCTGAAATCCAGAGTTGGACACTTAACCAACTGAGCTACCAAGGAGCTCCTATAGTCCTTTGTTTTTAAAGTAAAATTTACATATAATGAACTGCACAAATCTTAAGTATATCATTTTTTATTTTTGCCAAATGTATGTTTGTGTAACTCAATTCCTTATGAAGAAATGGAACATTACCAACACTTCAGAAAATTTGCTCGTGTACCTCCTATTCATTTTCTCTTGTCCTTTGATTCTTTGTAGAACACAGCTAGTTTTAATTTGTTTTGACCTTAGATTAGGTTTGCCTGTTCTGGAACTTCCTATATCTGGAATCATACACTTCATATATTACTTCTTTCCCTCAGCAGGATGTTTTTTTAAATAACTTTTTATATTATTTTTATAAACATATGATGTATTATTAGCCCCAGGGGTACAGGTCTGTGAATCGCCAGGTTTACACACTTCACAGCACTCACCATAGCACATATCCTCCCCAATGTCCATAACCCCACCACCCTCTCCCTACCACCCCCCCCCCCCACTGCCACCCTCAGTTTGTTTTGTGACATGAAGAGTAGGATGTTTTTGAGATTTACCCATAATGTTACTTGTATCAGCAGTTCCTTCTTTGTTGTTGTTTTTGCTGCCGCTGTTTGGTATCCTATTGTATTTAAAAATCATAATTTTAAAAATATATCATAATTTGTTTATTCGCTTGTTGGAGATTTGTTTTTCCCAAATTGTTGGTTATTACGAGTAAAGCTATGAACATTCATATACAAATTTTTTGTATACCTGTGTTTTCAAAGCTAGGTGTGAAATTATTGGATCATAGGTTAGATGTATGTATGACTTTATTAGAAGCTACCAAAGCGTTATGTGTGGAGTTGCAGTTGTACCACATCTTTGTTAATGTTCGCTGGTTTTGGTCTAAGAATTTTAGCTTTTTATTGGGTGTGCAGTTGTATCTCATTGTGGTTTTAATTTGCATTTCCCTGATGACTAAAGATACAAAGCATTTTTTCACATACTCATTGGCCATGTGTATGTGTTTTGAAAAATGTTAAAAATCATTTGTCTATTTCTTTGGGTGGGGTTGTCGTATTAAAATGGAAGAGTTTGCATATGTTCTGGATTCAACATATATACGTATAAATTACACATAAATATAATTTTCTTTGTATTTAGTTTGCTACCTTGCCTTTTGTTTTCTTCTTTTTTTTTTTAAAGATTTTATTTATTCATTTGAGAGAGAGAGAGAGTGATAGCATAAGCAGGGGGAAAGGCAGAGGGAAAGGGAGAAACAGATTCTTTTTTAAGCTGGGAGCCTGACGTGGGGTTTCTT
Source organism: Lutra lutra (assembly GCF_902655055.1). Lineage (NCBI taxonomy): Eukaryota > Metazoa > Chordata > Mammalia > Carnivora > Mustelidae > Lutra > Lutra lutra. The sequence continues at coordinate 40,129,827 of NC_062284.1, forward strand.
CGCAAGACCAGAGATTATGACTGGAGCCAAAAGCAGATGCTCAAACATCTGAGCCATCCAGGTACCCCATTGCCTTTTTGTTCTCTTAGTGGTATCTGTGAAGAGCAGATTTTCATTTTGGTAAAGTCTAGTTTAGCGATATATAAAGAATGAGTAGTGCTAGGGGTACCTGACTTGGCTCATTTGGTGGAGCATGTTCCTCTTGATCTTGGGTCATGAGTTCAAGCCCCATGTTGGGTGTAGAGATTACTTAAATAAATGGATTTTAAATAATGAGTAGTACTATTTATGTCCTACGAGACCTTTGTCCATGGTATGATTACATATAGTTTATCCTATGTTTCTTTTAGAAATTTAACGTTTAGCTTTTAGAACTAAGTCTCTGATCCATTTTGAGTTATTTTTTTTGTCCAGTGTGTGGTGTAGAGGTTAAATTTTCCCCACATGGTTCACCAGTTGTTCCACTACCATTTGTTACTATTCCTTTCCTATTATCTTGGCACTCTTACTGAAAATTACTTGACGATATGTATGAGTCTATTTCTGGACTCTCCAGTCTATCTTTATGCCAATAGTACCCTGTTTTGTTACAGTTGTGTTTTAATCTGTCATCTTGGTCTGTGTTTTCTATTTGTCCCATATGTTCTCTGTCCCTTTATTTTCCTTCTCATATTTCCTTTGGGCTTTAGTTTTTTGAGTTTAAAAAAATTTTTTTTTGTATTACATTTTATTTCCACTGTTGGTTTATTAGCTGTACTTATTTTTTATCTTTTGTGGTTGATTTGGGTTTACATTATGCATCTTTAACTTTTCACTGTCTGTCTTCAAGAAATAATAGACTATTTCAGGGGGCCTTGGTGGCTTAGTTAAGCATCCGACTCTTGATTTCAGCTCGGGTCATGATCTTTAGGTTGTGAGATTGAGCCCTGCATCAGGCTCCATGGTGAGCGTGGAGCTTGCTTGAGATTCTCTTTCTTCCTGTCCCCCCTCCTCCACTACTTGTGATTTCTTTCTCTATCTATATATAAATAAATAAGTAATTTTTTAAAATAAGCTATTTCACATATAAGAAACATCAAACAACCTAAATCTCTTTGGTCCACTCCTGTGCTTTGTGTTACTGTTACACATTTTGCTTTATATGTTTCTAGTTTTGGGAGGATTTCTTTGTTCAAATTTTGAGGTTATAGCTAGAGAATAATTCTTGTGAGGTTATCTCTGTGAGAGAAGATGCTAGTAGATCTACTTTTATGAAGTGACCAGATGGTGATGATCTCTGAAAAAGTCTTTAAAATTTGATAAATTCAGAGCAGAAAACTTTGCTATGAGTCTGAAAAAAGGTGGTTGTATCATTTACTCTTTTTATAGAACTAGGCAAAGAACTTGGAAGATTTGTAAATGAATGTCTCTGAATATTACCTAGTTATTGACTTCAGGAAAATTATTCAGAGAAAAACAAAACAAAACAAAAAAGTGTCTCCCTGTGTCTTTTTTTTTTTTTCCTTTAAGATTTTATTTATTTATTTGAGAGAGAGAGAGAGAGATTGGGTACACAAGCAGGGGGAGTGGCAGTGGGAGAAGCAGACTCCCTGCTGAGCAGGGAGCCCAGTGTAAGGCTTGATCCCAGAATCCTGAGATCATGACCTGTGCTTAACCAACTGAGGCACCCAGGTGCCCATATATCTTTATCTGTATATAAGTTAAGCTAGTTGAAGTATTTTATGTTTATTAAAGTGTTTGTTTTTAATGATTTTGCTAATTATTCTAAGCTTTTATTTTCAGGTCCTGATTTTGTCATTCAGTGTATATGTGATCTCTTTTCAGCTTTATGTCATTTGGAGATGTGGTGAATATTCCATTTATGCTTTCATGTGAAACTAAGGCTAAAAACAGAGTTTGGAATGCATTTTGTAGGCTCATTTTTAATTGTACACTCATTTTATATTGCTGATTATTGATACATTTCTAGTCAAGTTTTGGGATTGATCTTTATTCCATTTTAGCTTTCAAGTATATTATAGCTTATAATTCTTTTCTTAGTACTGAAGGTTAATGAAGTTGAGCTGTGCTACCTGATGTGAGAGGGAAGGACCTCAATGTTAATGTTGAAGATTATGTAGATTTTAAAGCTTTTTCTTTTTCTATGGTAGCTCCAGCTTTAGATTTCCCTCTCTCCACCTCCCCTAGTAATCCTGTGTAAGATTTTTGGAGATATTGGCAGTAGTGAGGGGCTGGTGAGGTTGGAGAGCAGGATAAGCTCTATCATCACTTACCTGTCTCCTCCCTTTTTAGGGATTTCCTTGGGATAAATTTGCATATAATGCCCTAGTGCCCTTACCTTAGGGGGAAAAAAAAGCTTTTATTTTATGGTAGTTTTACATTTACAGAAAAGTTGCAAAGAAGGGCCCGTGGGTGGCTCAATAGGTTAAGCAAGTGACTCTTGATTTCTGCTGAGGTCATGATCTAAGGGCTGTTAGATAAAGGCCCTCCTCTGGCTCTACACTTAGCATGGAGTCTGCTTATGATCCTCTCCCTCTCCCCCTGCCCACCTCTAAAAAAAAAGAAAGAAAAAAAAAAGTTGCAAAGCTAATACATAGAATACATAGAATTCATGTGTACCTTTGCGCAGTTACCTCTTTTGCTAACATCTTACCTATCCTTCATCAATCACAACTAAGAAACCAACATTGGTATATTACTATTAACTAAACTCTGGATGTTATTTGATTGTAATCGCCTGTGGTTTCACTCTTAGTTTTTCACTGTTTTTATGATCTTAACAGTTTAGAAGACTGCTCATTAGGAATTTTATAGAATGTCCTTCAATTTGAGTTTGCCTGATGTTTTTCTCGCTGGTTTGACTGGGGATGTGTGGGTTATGGGAAGAGTCCCAGAGTGGTGAGGTACCCCTGTTAGCAACATGAGTTACAGTATTAACCTTGATCTCTGGCCAAGGTACTATTTGCTCCACCTTAAAGTTACGTTCTTTTCCTTCTTAGTCCTTTCTTTGGAAGTGACTAAAGGGAGAGGAGTAGTTAAGCTCTACCTCCTGGAAGGGATGCATCTGCACAAGTCATTTGGAATTCTTCTATAAGGAAGTTTTGTCTCTTTGCTCCTACTTATTTAGTCATTTATATCAGTATGAATTAATGGATATTTTATACCTTGGGGGTAGGATCTAGTATTAATTTATTTATCTTGTTGCTATAGTTCTATTTTTAGCCATTGGGAACTCTTTCAGATTGGTTCCGTCGTTCTATTGACATGCCTCTGGTCTTGTGTGTGAGTGTGTGCGTGTGTGTGTATGTGTGAATATATGTTCTTTACCTTCTGGCACTTTCTGCTCCAGGCTCATCTTATATCTTTCTTGCCAAAATCCTAGAACCAAGGAGCCTTAGTTCCTTTTACTGGAGAGCAGCATTAAAAATCAGAATCTGGGGGCACCTGGGTGGCTCAGTGGGTTAAAGCCTCTGCCTTCGGCTCAGGTCATAATCCCAGGGTCCTGGGATCGAGCCCCGCATTGGGCTCTCTGCTCAGCAGGGAATCTGCTTCCTCTTCTCTCTGACTGCCTCTCTGCCTACTTGTAATCTCTCTCTGTCAAATAAATAAATAAAATCTTTAAAAAAAAATCAGAATCTGGGCGCTGGGTACTAGTGCCCTTTTTCCTTGATTCTTCAGTTCCTTTGCAGAATGTCTGGAAAGTCTGCACCTGGATATTTGGATGAGTGGTGAAGAGGTTTTAGCATCACACATTTATATAATAGTACTTAATTGTATCTGTGTGTGTTAACATTGTCTTCAGCTATGGAGTCATTAAGAAGCAGCTTCCTTTTTTAAAAAATGATTTTATTTTTAAGAAATCTCTATACCTAATGTGGGGCTCAAATTCACAATCCTGAGATCAAGAGTCTCATGCTTCACCGACTGAGCCAGCCAGGTGCCCCCATAAGAGGCAGCTTTCTAAAAGCACTTTGAAGTGTTTTAAAAAAAGGAAAGTTAAGTTAGAAAGCTTTAAAGGGGGTGCCTGTGTAGCTCAGTCAGCTAAGGATCTGACTCTTGAGCTCAGCTCAGGTCTTGATCTCAGGGTCATGAGATCAAGCCCTGTGTTGGGCTCCATGCTTAAAACAAAAAATAAAAACAAAATAAAGTGTAGGGAAAAAAAAATAAAAATAAAGCGTAGGAGGAATGTATACTTGTTTTAGGGGCAGGCAAGTAGGGAAAAGTCCTTTAGATCCTTGTGTTTTATTTTAAGCCTGAAAAAACAAACTTTTTTTCGGATGTCAGGAAACCTACCATGGACAAACAGTTGTATTTAAGAACTTAGGCTAACGGGAATTGTAGACTTCCTAGAGTGTTCCTCTCCATTGTCATCATCCCTGTTATCAGTCATATATTTATCATCATCAGTAGTATTAGTATTATTTTGCTTAAGTGCTGTTACTCTAGCCTTCCCTCTCTTTTTCATAATGCTAGTTTTTATTTTTTCTTCTTAATTACAGAAGTCATTTACAAATGATTTGTAGACTGTCAGGGCCGGTAAAAAGATGAGGGAGGTTGGAACCTTTATCCAGTGGCGTTAGCTGGATTTTGTTTCCAAGGAATGGAAATTTGAGCTTTTAAATGTGTTTCTGCCTTGAAACTTTATTAAACATTTTAGAAAGTGAGTGGATCTGTGTCTGGGTATGAGTTTATTCCTGAGTTCTCTTGCAAAATCTGATTTGAATTAGCAACTGCAGCTCTGTGAAAGGTTTTCATTCAAACAGTGGAGTTTGCCCTTGTCAATGGCGAAAAAGAGCCAGGGATATTTACAAGTTTTCTGAACTTCCTACTTTCTTATCCTTTAAAGATTCTGTAGTTCAGTCTTTATCCTCCTACTTATTTTTAGCCTCAGATTTTAGGATCAGCACCCCTTAGGAACCAAAGTTTGTAAAAAACAAACCTGAATCTCTTCTTTTTTTTTTTTTTTTAAAGGTTTTTTTTTTTTTATTTGGGGCGCCTGGGTGGCTCAGTAGCTTAAAGCCTCTACCTTCGGCTCAGGTCATGATCCCAGGGTCCTGGGATCAGCCCCGCACCGGGCTCTCTGCTCAGCAGGGAGCCTGCTTCCTCCTCTCTCTCTCTGCCTACCTCTCTGCCTACTTGTGATCTCTCTGTCAAATAAATAAATACAATCTTAAAAAAAAAGATTTTGTTTATTTTGACAGAGAGATCACAAGTAGGCAGAGAGCGGGAAGCAGGCTCCCTGCTGAGCAGAGAGCCCAATGCGATGCATGGCTCAATCCCAGGACCCTGAGATCATGACCCGAGCTGAAAGCAGAGGCTTAACCCACTGAGCCACCCAGGCGCCCCTAACGTGAATCTCTTTTTAAAAAAAATTTTTTTTTTTTTTTAAGATTTTATTTATTTATTTGACAGAAATCACAAGCAAGCAGAGAGGCAGGCAGAGAGAGAGGAGGAAGCAGGCTCCCCGCCGAGCAGTAAGCCCAATGTGGGGCTCGAACCCAGGACCTGGGATCATGACCCGAGCCGAAGGCAGCGGCTTAACCCACTGAGCCACCCAGGCGCCCTGTTGTTTTTTTTTTTAAGATTTTATTTATTTATTTGACAGAGAGAGGGAGATGAAAGTAGGCAGAGAGGCAGGCAGAGAGAGAGGGGGAAGCAGGCTCCCTGTGGAGCAGAGCCTGATGTGGGGCTGGATCCCAGGACCCTGAGATCATGACCTGAGCTGAAGGCAGAGCTGAATGCACTGAGCCACCCAGGCACCCCTGGTTATTTTGTTTTATAAATTTTAAAGAATAAAAATAAATAAAACATTTTAGATAAGATAGAGAAGTCACCAGTATTTTCCTTATCATTATGAGGAAACTGCATGTTATGACTATAGTTTCATATTTTGCAAGTGTTTTGTGTATTTAAAAATTTTATTCTTTTACCACTTTTATGAATTTATGTGCAGTTTTTTATACTATCAAAATTTTCTTCTTTTGTACGTTTTCAATAAAAACTGAGATAATATTAGTCACAATTGGCATGTTTCCTGGTAAGCAACTAAAAACTTATTAACTATATTGTTGTAAATATGCCTAAAACATGTACATGTTTACTTTACTGAGAATAGTCTGCTTTCTGGATGGCTTAGAATTATGATTTTGAACATCAGCTTTTATTTTGTGCTATATTACAGTGTTCTCAGAATCTGTTCACATAAATAATAATATTTAATCTAGGCAAATTGAACTTTTTAGCTATTGCGACAAGTGTCTTAGTTCTTCTCTTACCTGTTTTTAGGTGCTGCCACTAATATTGTCTGTTACACTTGGAATCCTGACAACTAAGATTATAGAATTATGTGTAAAATAAAATAGTCTCTGGATATTGAATTGCATGTAGCCTGATCCTTTTTGATCCTTTAGAGAATCATTTTTCTGTAGGCTATGTTCCCGAGAGCTGAAGTTGACTTCCAAAGGAACATAGTATTTATTATTGCCTTACAGAAAGAGAAAAGTGGAGCTATTTGAACAGTATGGTAAGACCTGATGCGTATTTTATGCAAGACAGTTATGAGTAACTGAATTATGAAAGATACCATATTTTAACATGGATATTTGCTTGGGTGGGAATATAAAGTTGAAAGCCAAGTGTGATACTAGCAAAAAACAGCATTCATTCCAAAACAACATAATTCTGTAGGGTTCTGCAGTTTGTGATTCTAGATTGATTGTTGAGCAGTGTTCTGAATAAATGTTGAAAGCTTCAAGGTCATATTACGGTATTTTGGCTCAAGTTTGTTCAATCTGGGGATTTGGTAGAAGAAGCCTACTGTCCCCTCTTTCTTCCTTCCTTCTCTCTTTCCTTCCACGTAGGAAGAGTAGGTACAAGAGAGTATGATGTAATGCTAATCTGTGTAATAACTAATTTCAGTGGCTTGTGGTTGGGCTGCTTTAACAGCATAAAGTTGGCAGTTTAAGTCTTTTTTTGAGTGGAGGGATGCTATTAATCTAAAATACCTTTTCCAGTATAGGATGGCATATTTTGTAAGGGTCCTGACACAAATTGAAAAGTTAGAGATTGGTATAGGGAAGTAAGATATTGGAGGGTTTTTTTGGTAGCCTCTATTTTCCATAAAGTAAGAGGCAGAGTTAGTAATTTGCTTAAAATGAGAGGATGTAAAAGGAGGAGAGAGCTTAAGGAATTAAGTAAATATTTGAGTTCTTTACTATGAGGAAAGAAAGAATCACCAGGTAGTTATTGACTTAGTTGAGGTTAAAAATTTCTTTCAATTAAAAATATTTGGTACTGGTTAGGATGATTTAAAAACACATGGCAGCAACCTAGAAGCAAAGGCAGGTGGTTTAGTTGGTATAGAATTATCGTTTGGAAGAGTGTTTACAGAAGAAAGGGATGAAGAATTTAGAGCAGAGCTTTAGCTAGTATACCGTGATTTGGTTGCAGGTATGTGGAGATACCAATCCCTTTAGCCTTCAAGACATCAGGAGAGGATCTGGATGGCTGGAGCCCCAGGGCTGGCACCCTCTAGATGCCTTATCTACCTTAAATGCCCAATATATATAATATTCTTTGTGTATCAGGATATAAAAAATTGTTGGGAAGTACTGATTCATAGAGCTGGTGAGAGCAGTACTGAGATGTGTTTCTGAGTACTTGCTGGTTAATCAAAAATGTGAAGTCAGGAAGGGGTTAATAAATAGGAAGAATAGTTTCCAGTGTTTTGCCTTCTCAGATCTTCTTCTGTCTCAGACTTTGTTACTATTTTTCTAAGTTGTTTTTTTTTCTTCCTGCCTTTCTTATGGCAGATACTCTACCATATGATACTCTTTTTTTTTTTTTTAAGATTTTATTTATTTATTTGACAGAGATCACAAGTAGGCAGAGAAGCAGGCAGAGAGAGAGGGGAAACAGGCTCCCTGCTGAGCAGAGAGCCTGATGTGGGGCTTGATCCCAGGACCCTGAGATCATGACCTGAGCTGAAGGCAGAGGCTTAACCCACTAAGCCACCCAGGTACCCCCATACAATACTCTTTTAGCTCTTTATTCTCTATATTCAGAATTTCACTTTTATGGTAGGTAATTTATTGACTATAGTGATTTTATTTTCCTCCAAGTAGATAATGCTAAAATCTTTATTTCCAGACCTGGTATTATAGGCTTAGTCCCATTGTGTTGTCTTACTATTTCTAAATACCCAAAACTGAATCCCTTTATTCTCTTTCCAAGTAACTTTATTTCTGATAGTGACTTAGTGTTTCTTTCAGATACCCAATCAAGACCCCATACTTGGGGCGCCTGGGTGGCTCTGTTGGTGAAGATGTAGAGCAACTGCCTTCGGCTCAGATCATGGTCCTGGAGTCCCAGGATCAAGCCCTGCATCAGGCTACCCACTCATCCTCATGCGCATGAGCTCTCTCTCTCTCTCTCAAATAAATAAAGTTTAAAAAAAAAAAAGGACCCCCTCCCCCCATAGACTTGGCATTGGCTTTTTTCTTCTTTCCTGTTTCCCTATCTTATTTCTTTGTCTTAAATGACTCATATTTGCATATCCTGCCTTTTCCTTCACTTCACCCTTCTCCCCCTAAAGCTGCCCTTTTTCTCCATTACAGCAAAGCTTTCTCCTCAGTCTCTCAGACTTTCCCTCAAGCCTGCTCTTGTCAGCACCTCCTCAATTAAATCTTTCTAAATTGTATGTTAAGCGAAAGCATAGAATTCTTCACTTCTTGGTAATTTGACTCCTTCCTGCTTATTCTCTTCCACTAAAACAAAAACAGAAAAATCTACATCCCAGGGCACCTAAGTGGCTTAGTTGGTTGAGCAACTGCGGTTCAGCTCAGGTCATGATCCTGGAGTCCCCAGATCGAGTGGCCCATGGGGCTCTCTGCTCAGCAGGGGTCTGCTGCTCCCTCTGACTTTCCCCCTCCCTTGCTCGCTCTCTCATTCTCTCTCAAATAAATAAAATCTTTTTTTTTTTTTTAAATCTACATCCCAAACATTTAGAGTATTTAGATAGTGCCATTTCTTGCCATTGTTTGAAATGAAGGTTTTCTTTTCTTTTTTTTTTTTTTTAAGATTTTATTTATTTATTTGAAAGAGAGAGATCACAAGTAGACGGAGAGGAAGGCAGAGAGAGAGAGAGGGAAGCAGGCTTCTTGCCGAGCAGAGAGCCTGATGTGGGACTCGATCCCAGGACCCTGAGATCATGACCTGAGCCGAAGGCAGCGGCTTAACCCACTGAGCCACCCAGGCGCCCCTGAAATGAAGGTTTTCTCTGCCTACCGTCATTACCTTGTACATCCTTCATTGTTTGACTTGGATGTCATCTTCTTTATAGAGCCTTTCCCAGAAATATGAGTTGCTTTCTCCTTTGTATTCTAATAGAGGGTACTTTTATTTATATCATTATCATTCTATATTTTAGTTATTTATATTCTTTCTGTTGTGCTAAATTATGAACTTTTTGAAGGATAAATGCCTGTATCTTATTTATATCTGTGCCCACATATCCAGCATACAAAGTAGTTTTCTGTAACTATTTGAATAACTGAGCATACATGATATCAGTCAAAACTTTTCATCTTGACTTTTTTAGCCCACCATAATTTGGTTCCACTCTACTTAATTTTTTTTTTAAAGATTATTTATTTATTTATTTAACAGACAGAGATCACAAGTAGGCAGAGAAGCAAGCAGAGAGAGAGGAGGAAGCAGGCTCTCCTCAGAGCAGAGAGCCCAATGCGGGGCTCGATCCCAGGACCCTGGGATCATGACCTGAGCTGGAGGCAGAGGCTTTAATCCACTGAGCCACCCAGGCGCCCTGACTCTACCTATTTTAAATAGTATTTCCTGCTTCTCACAAGAATGTGCTCATTGTTTCATTGAGGTTCTCTTCAGAGTGTTTTGTATAAGCCACAATAATTTTTATCTTTGTATTTTTGATTTTGATTTCTCCTTGAGCATCATTCAGTGTATGTGACTACTTGTAAGACAAAGACCAAGTCATTTTTTTGTATTTCTTTCTTTTTTTCTTTTTTTAAGTAGGCTCCAACTCAGCATGGAGCCCAACATGGGGCTTGAACTCATGATCCTGAAATCAAGACCTGAGCTGACATTAACAGTCAGAGGTTCAACTGACTGAGCCACCCAGCATCCCAATTTTAAATATTGACAAAAATTAGTTCAAAATGTTAAATGTATTTCTGGGGGTGCCTGGGTGGCTCAGTGGGTTAAGCCTCTGCCTTTGACTCAGGTCATGGTCCCACGGTCCTGTGATCAAGCCCCGCATCTGGTCTCTGCTCAGCAGGCAGCCTGCTTCCCCTCTCTCTTTGCCTGCCTCTCTGCCTACTTGTGATCTCTCTCTCTGTGTCAAATAAATAAATAAAACCTTTTTAAAAATGTATTTCTGTAAAGATTTAAGATTTTGTTGAGCAGTATGGTTTAATTCTACACTGAGCTCTTGTAGACTGGTAAAATTTGATAAGATAGAAGATGTATTAAAGCAGATATTTCCATATACAGGAAGTATTAATCATCTTTAAATTACCTTCTATCCCTTTAAAAAAGACAGAATTCTCAATTCACTGAGTTCCAATCTCCAGGGAAACCTGGAGGGTACTTGAAGTTCAGTTTTGGAAACTGTAAGTTTAAGTAACAGTAATCTCTACGATTAGTTTGTAAATTTGAAGCTTTGAAAGTGGCAGATTGATTACTTGAGGAATTCTTAAGAAAGATTATGGAGGTTTGTTTAGTTTGTACATTTTTTTTTCTTCTTACATTTTTCAGTGCTAATTACTATTCTTTTAATGATGAAAGATTTTATGAAATGATTTCATGATAAATTATTACTTCCGAAGTATTAAAATTTCTTCATAAAGGTAAGCTCAGAAACAACATGCCTAGAATCTTAGAGCAGTATCAGTAATTGAGAAACATAATCAGCTGTTAAATCTGACAACTCTGTTCAAATGTGCCAACAATCAGATGCTATTGCCCTATTCTGTTATTAAGCCATCCAGGATTAGTGGTCATTTGTAGTCTCTGAGGTAGAATTTATCCCTAGTCAAGGTTCCCATAAAGATCATACTAGCGTATATTTGATTTTTGTAGTAACACATCTATTAACAAAGTTGTGTCCTAGTCCAGTAGAAAAATAAAATATATTTTGTTCTCATTATTTTTTGCTCCTTTAAAAAAATCCTTGTGGGGCTGCCTGGGTGGCTCAGTGGGTTAAGCCTCTGCCTTCAGCTCAGGTCCTGATCTCAGGGTTCTGGGATCAAGTCCCACATCAGGCTCTCTGCTAGGCAGGGAGCCTGCCTCCTCCTCCTCTCTCTCTCTCTCTCTCTCTACTTGTGATCTCTCTCTCTGTCAAATAAATAAAATCTTAAAAAAAAAAAAAAAAAAAAATAAAAAAATCCTTGTACTTTTTTTTTAAAGACTTATTTTATTTTATTTAAAGATTTTACTTATTTATTTGACAAATCACAAGTAGGCAGAGAGGCAGGCAGAGAGAGTGGGGAAGCAGGCTCCCCACTGAGCAGAGAGCCAGATGCAGGGCTGGATCCCAGGACTCTGGGATCATGACCTGAGCCGAAGGTAGAGGCTTTAACCCACTGAGCCACCCAGGCACCCCAAGTACTTTGATTTTAAAAGGGACAAATGATTGTATTATAAAAAATTCAAACCGCATAGGAATGCGTAACACAGAAGTTGAAAGCTCCAAACCCAGTGCTATATAAATCTCCGTCCTACAGTCTCAGTCCCCAAATAAGTGTATATTTTTCTGTATTTTCCCCATGCATATGTAAACATAAGTTATTTTACAAAAACAGATAGTATAACAGACTTATTTGCAACCTGCTTTAAAAAAAATTATCTGTACTTTCTATATCTGTACAGAACTACCTCAATTTTAAAGACTGCTCAGCAGTTTATTTTATGGATGTACCCTAATTTTATCTTAATTGTGAAAATTAAAACTTTAATAAGGAAAAAACCCTTGGGTCAGATTTTCCCTTTTACTTCTACCCTCCTCAAGTTATAATATAGCTCTGTACAGTTGTTAATTATTTTTTAAAGATTTTATTTATTTATTTGTCAGAGAGAGGGAGAGCACAAGCGGGGTGGGGGTAGGCGGATGGAGAAGGAGAAGCAGACTCCCCGCTGAGCAAGGAAGCCCCATAGGCCTTGATCAGGCCTTTGACCTGAGCCAAAGGTAGATGTTTAACTGACTGAGCCACCCAGGTGTCCCTTTGTACAGTTATTTTTAATTAAATGTTGATTATTTGAAAGTTCTAGTGAATAAAATGGTGAGAAACTACATGCAAATAGTATGAATTTGAATTAATGTTTAGTTTTAGTGTTTTTAAAGGCAGTAACATGTCCATGGTGATGGTCTTTATGTTTTCTATTAAAAGAATTACGGGGGGCGCCTGGGTGGCTCAGGGGGTTAAGCCTCTGCCTTCGGCTCAGGTCATGATCTCGGGGTCCTTGGATCGAGCCCCGCATTGGGCTCTCTGCTCGGCAGGGAGCCTGCTTCCCTCTCTGTCTCTTCCTGCCTCTCTGCCTACTTGCGATCTCTCTCTGTCAAATAAATAAATAAATAATCTTTAAAAAAAATTACGGCTTTTTTCTAATTTGTAACAAAGACCATTTGAAGTCTTTGCTCTATTTTGAGGTTTTGCTCCATTTATGAGGATTGTCTTCCGCATCCTGTTATACAGTTCTATAGTTATTTGCATCTAGAATCTTTTTTGGTTGATTCTTTTAGTTTTTTTGATAGAATTTGTTTTATATAACAGATAACTAGCAGTATCTTTGTATTTCATATTAAATTCTAGAGTCCAGGCTTCCTTTTTTTTTTTTTTTTTTTTAAGATTTTATTTATTTATTTGACAGAGATCACAGGCAGGCAGAGAGGCAGGCAGAGAGGAAGAGAAGCAGGCTCCCTGCTGAGCAGAGACCGGATGCGGGGCTCGATCCCAGGACCCTGGGATCATGACCTGAGCCGAAGGCAGAAGCTTTAACCCACTGAGCCACCCAGGCACCCCGAATCCAGGCTTCCTTACCAGGAATGTTAGACATTATGTGGTGTACCCTGTGATTTGTGGTACTGCCTTCCTAACTAGTTGGAACTGAGTCCCAGATACTCTTTGGGCTTGCCAGGACAGATACACCCTTCATCGCTACTGGTCATGATGACACCACAGTCACGGCTAGAGTAGTAGACTCTGTGTTGAACTCCACCTAGTTTGTTCTGATAGGAGACCTAAATAGATGTTAGATATTTTTTCTTTTGATGACTAATACTTGGGGATTTTAGAGTATTTTACCATGGTTTTTTTTTTTTTTTTTTTAAGATTTTTATTTATTTATTTGACAGAGAGAAATCACAAGTAGGCAGAGAGGCAGGCAGAGAGAGAGGAGGAAGCAGGCTCCCTGCTGAGCAGAGAGCCCCATGTGGGGCTCGAACCCAGGACCTGGGATCATGACCTGAGCCGAAGGCAGCGGCTTAACCCACTGAGCCACCCAGGCGCCCCTAGAGTATTTTAAACAAGACAAACAAGAAGATCATTAGGTTCACTGAGTAATAGAAACCTGTTATTTGAAAGAAACTTACCTTTTTCCAAAAGTAGAATGTCTAGTATTAGATATCAGGGAGCATCCAGCTCCCCAAACTTTAATCCTCCATAGTAGGGAAGAATCTGTAGAATTATTTGTTTTCATGGGTTTTGTGACAAAGAAAATTAGTCCTCCATTTTTATACTGTAAGGTTCTGTAGTAGGAACAGTTGATTGCATGCCCTTCATTGATTCTGAGGATTTTATCTATTTCTAGCTATAAGGGATGGTCTTAAACATTATATTTTTTTTATCTGTGTAACTGCTCCTCTAGAAAAGGAATTAATAATAAGAGCCATTATGTCAGGTAATCTGCTAGGTACTCTGATTTAACCCTTTAAGCAATTTTATGAGATAGATTTTAGTATCCCAATTTTACAGACAAGGAGCAGTCTTAGAGAGTTTAAGTAATCTGCCCAAGGTGACACAGCTAGTCAGGGGCAGAGTCAGGACTTGAACCCAGATCTTTCTAGTACACAAATGAATGACATTTACTTTTGCTTGACTATTATTTTTTGTCAGTGATCCCACTTAAATGTGGAAAGTCACCTTTCCTTTTGTGATTCCTTTTCTTTCATAATGTTTTCCCATAGTTCTTAGATATGCTAGCTTTTTTTATTATTATTGTAGGCCTCATTTTCTTTAGCTAGCTTCCTAGAGTATTTTGATAATATTTTATAAGACTTCTTTTTTTTTTTTTTAAAGATTTTATTTATTTATTTGACAGAGAGAGATCACAAGCAGGCAGAGAGGCAGGCAGAGAGAGAGGGGAAGCAGGCTCCCTGCTGAGCAGAGAGCCCGATTCGGGACTGGATCCCAGGACTCCGAGATCATGACCTGAGCCGAAGGCAGCGGCTTAACCCACTGAGCCACCCAGGCGCCCCATTTTATAAGACTTCTTAGTCTTACAGTCATCATCTTGGTGGGTTACTCAGCTAGTTGTCTTTCCTAAGTTATTTGAAGTCAAGTTTGTGGGGGGGTGCGATAAAAACTTTGCTCACAAAGTAAGCCTTAGCTGAGATAGTCAACCCATGTGAAAGTCTCTAAAGGTAAACATGGTGCTGTCTGTGCTTCTCAGTTCCTCTTTACTCTTCCAGAGGAGATGGTGATCCTGGGCATACCTCTCTTTAGGTAACTTTCAGAGTCTGACAGTTCTAAACTCCATTGTACCAAATACTTTCATTCCTTTTAATATCATGGGTAGTAATATCTAGAACAACATGGAAGGGAGGATGTCCCTGAATCTCCTCATGTTGAATATCTTATGTCTATCTAGTTCCTCTCAAGTTATTGTCTCTATGGATATCTGTTTAGGTTAAGGAGTAGAGTGAACATCTTTGGATTTAGGTCTCTAAATCTCTTCACTCTCCGTATAAATCATTCTAAAATTCAGTGACTTTTAAATGCAACCACAAGACTGAACACATGTGACTCTAGCAAATAATATGGCAAGTCCGCATTATATTAGCATAGACCCATCCAGTGAGACTCCTTGTCCTACCACCTCTTTACCCGGATGATACCAATGTTTTCCTTTGGTGCTGAGAAAAGTAAGAAATTTTGAACTGTTTAATTCAGAACTGTGAACTGATCTTCATGTCTGCAGGACCATGAATGACAGAGAATCTTTGATGGTTAAGAAAACTAGAATGCTAGTTTCCTTTGTTTAAGATTTTATTTATTTCAGAGAGGGAGTACACACAGTGGGGCGTGGGTAGGGGCAGAAAGAGAGGGAGACAAACAGACTTCCCACTGAGCATGGGAGCCCACCATGGGGCTTAATTCCAGGACCCTGAAATCATGACCTGAGCTTAAGTCAGATGCTTAACCAGCTGAGCCACTCAGGCGCCCCTCTGTTGTTTCATAATTTTAAAAATTTGCTACTATTTTGGAGTCACATTAAATTTCCCAGTAATTTTTGCAAAACTGATAAAGTATTAATTATTTTCATATAGGTACTGTGTGTCTCTTGTTAAATGTTATATTGGGTATTAAATCTTTTCACTCTATTGTGAGTGGTGGCTTTTTTTTTTCCTATAGTATTTTCTAATTAGCTACTCTTTGTTTAAAGGAAAGTCATTGATTTTAGAGAACTATTGTGGAAAACACACATACAACTTGCCTAGGTTAGTGTTTCCAGGTTTTTTGTCAATCTCATCTGTAGACGTCATCTGCAAATAATGACCAAAAAATCACCTTCTTTTATTTATGTCCATTCTCTTGTTTGAATGTCTTGACTAGCCCTTCCAGAACAATGTTATATAGTGATGAAAGCTTTTTCCCTCTGATATGAATGAGAACTAGTCATCAATTTTATTTTTGTTTTGCTTTGGTTTTTTTTCTGAATTGTGCAGAGCAAAGAAAACAAGTCTGTGAGCTGAATCCAGCCACAGTTCTCTGGTTTGAAGATTTATTTTTTAACGTTGGACCTTGATACTCTTAGAGACATGAAAATTGGTCTCTGTAGACTTTCTGAAAGATGCAACTACTTTCCTATTTAATATTTGCTGTGAGTCAAGAAGCAGCATGTAGATCAGGTTACCAGTTTTATGGAGGAGAAAATCTTTGGTTCTCTTTTGTGATAAGTTTCTCTCTTTCAAGGGCTTGTTGGACCCCCAAGAATAAGATATTAATTTTTATGTCTATTGTGCTTGTAGAGCTGTTGTAACTGAAAATGGGATTGTGACAAATGTTCAAGAAGTCTTAGACATTATTGTTACATAATTTTGTTTCTGTTACTCTCATTCTTCATATTCTCCTTTCTTTCCTGTCTTAGTGATTGACATCACCATAATTCTTAAGTTACCCCAGTCAGAAATATAGCAGTCATTTTAAAATTTTACCCATTTATTCTACTGATTAATGCAATAAAAAATATTCCTGAGTGCCTAGTATGTGCCAGTTGAGTTTTAGTTGCTAGAGATCAGGCAGTGAATAGGGCAGACAAGGTTCCTGTTTTCTTGGAGCTTGAAACTTAGTGAGGGAACCCGTACCATATACAATAAAAATAGGGTAATGAGATTTCAGTTATTGGCAAGTTAAGGACTTTACAAAAATCAGGATGTGATACTGAGTGATGGAGAAAAGAAGTTGTTCTTTAAATGGAGTGTGTCTTAGTCTAGGTTCTCTGAGAAACAGATGCCATAACAGGATTAAATATGCAAGGAATTTTTTTTTTTTTTGGTTGTAAAATGTACATCATATAAAGTTTACTCTTTTAACCATGTGTGAGTGTGTAGTTTGGCATTAAATATATTCACATTGTTGTGCAACCATCACCACCATCCATATCCAGAACATTTTTATCTTTCCCAACTGAAATTCTGTACCCACTTAACACTAATTTCCATCCCCTTCTCCCCTATATACCTTGGTGACCACTGTTGTGCTTTCTGTCTCTGAATTTGACTGCTCCAGGCACCTCATGTAAATGGAAGCATACAGTATTTATCCTTTTGTGATTGACTGTTTCACTTAGCTTATTGTCGTCAAGGTTCCTTTGTGTTGTAACGTGTTAGAATTTCCTTTTTTTTTTAAAGCCCCCCCCCCCTTTTTAGAGTAGTTTCAGGCTTATAACAAAATTGAGAGGGAGGTATATGAGGGACTTTGCATATACTCTCTGTCCCTACACATGCACAGCCTTCCCCATTATCAACATCAATCATCAGAATAGAACTTTTTTTTTTTTTTTTTTTTTTTACCCAAGGGTGAACCTAAATCGAGTCATCATCACTCAGATTTCTTTAGTTTACCTTAGGGTTCACTCTTGGTGTTGTACATTTTTTGGGTTTGGACAAATGTGTAATGTTATATATCCTTCATTATAATATCAAACAGTATTTCACTGTCCTGAAAATCCTCTTTGCTCTACCTGTTTATTGCCACTTAAGCCCTTCCCTGTAACCTCTAACGTTTTTATTGTCTCCATAGTTTTTGCCTTTTCTGGAATTTGATGTATTATAGTTGGAATCATTTGGCATGTGTAGTCTTTTCAGATTGGCTTCTTTCACTTAATATAATGTGCACTTAAGGTTCCTCCACATCTTTTCATGGCTTGATAGCTCCTTTCTTCTTTGCAGTGAATAATACTTCATATTCTGGATCCACCACAGTTTAGCCACTCACCTCCTGAAGGACATCTTGGTGGTTTTTCAAGTTTTGCCAATTAGAGTAAAGCTGTTACAAACATCTAGTGCAGGTTTTTGTACGGATTCCCTCCTTTAAAAAAAATGTGGGGGAGTATTTTATTTGTTTATTTTTGTGAAAGAGAGGGAAAGGATTTTAAGGAGACCCTGTGCTGAGCTTGGAGCCCCACACATGGCTTGATCTCACAACCTTGAGATCATGACCTGAGCCAAAATCAAGAGTTGGACACTTAACCGACTTGAGCCACCCAGGTGCCCTGGATTCCTTCTTTTTAAGGCTGAACAATATTTCACTATATATATACACCACACTTTGTTTATCCATTCATTCATTGATGTATATTTGGGTTGTTTCCTCTTTTTGGCTGTTGTGAATAATGTAGTTGTGAACAGGTATGTCAAATATTTGTTTGAGTCCCTGCTTTCTTTTAGGTGCATATCTACAAATGGAATTGCTAGATCACATGGTAATTCTCTGTTAATTTTTGGAGGAATTGCCATACTCTTTTCCACAGCTGCTGCACCCTTTTCCATTCCCACCAGCAGTATACAAGGAATCCAGTGTGTCCACCCCTTACGGATATTTGGTATTTTGTTTCGAATTCAGGACCTGAGATCAAGAGTTGGACACTTAACTGACTGAACTACCTAGGCACCCCTCATTTTATGTTCCTTTTGGCCATTTGTACACCTTCTTTGGAGAAATCATTATTCAGTTCCTTCTTCCATTTTTATTTTTTAATTTATTTTTAAAGATTTTACATATTTGACAGAGCGAGAGAGTGCACAAGCAGGGGGAGTGGCAGGGAGAGGGAGAAGCAGGGAGAGCCCCATGTGGAACTCGATCCCAAGACCCTGGAATCATGACCTGAGCTGAAGGCAGTTGCTTAACCAACCGAGCCACCCAGGCACTTCCTTTGTCCATTTTTTTTTTTTTAAGATTTTATTTATTTATTTGACAGAGAGATCACAAGTAGATGGAGAGGCAGGCAGAGAGAGAGGGAGAGAGAGGGAAGGAGGCTCCCTGCTGAGCAGAGAGCCCGATGCGGGATTCGATCCCAGGACCCTGAGATCGTGACCTGAGCCGAAGGCAGCGGCTTAACCCACTGAGCCACCCAGGCGCCCCCTTTGTCCATTTTTAATGGGGTTTTTGTTGTTGTTGAGTTTTAAGAGTTCTTTATATATTCTGGCTATCAGCCCTTATATCTTACCAGATATATGATTTGTGAATATTTTCTTCTCTTCTGTGGATTGCCTTTTCACTCTGTTGGTATTTTCCTCTTTGCACAATATGCAAGGATTTTATTAGGGGGAGGTGTCTGTAAGAGAAAATGAGGGGAGAAGCTGGAGAAGACAGAGTTGTTGGACTGTAATGCAGATCTGACCCTGAGTGGAGAGAGGAAGGAAAAAGTTGGGTTTTAGGAAGTTTCAGCAAGGCCATCAGGGAGTCCTAAAACCAAAGTCAGCTATTAAAGTTCTGTGTCTCCAAAGGACAGGCCTAACTTAGTTTCCCTGTTAGAATGTCATTGGCCAGGAGCAGCCTGTGGGAAATGTGACTTAGGCGAATGCAGTAATGGATTTCAGAACACAGCAGTTGGGGCTCTCCATCAGTTAAGCTTTCTGTAGTTGGAGGTCTGCAAGGGACATTCTCATGGTTGCCTCAGAGCAGTCAGAGAAGACTTCTCCAAAGAATGACATTTATTTTTTGTTTTTAATTTTTTAATTTTTTAAGGTTTTATTTATTTTTTTGAGAGAGAGAGAGATCGTGGGCGGGGGGAGGAGCAGAGGGAGAAGCTGATTCCCCGCTGAGCAGGTAGCCCAGATCCGAGACTTGATCCCAGGAATTTGGGATCATAACCTTAGCCAAAGGCAGATGCTTAACCGACTGAGCCGCACAGGCGCCCAAGGGGTGACATTTAAACCAAGACCGACATGGTGATCAGAAGGTAGTTAGCCTTTCCAAAAAAAAAAAACCAAAAAACAAAAAACCACATTAGGCATGGGGAATGCAAAGCACAGGTGCAGAGAAAGCTTGCCATGTTCAGAGACCAACAAGAAAGCGCAGTTTGGCTGCAGCCTAGTGAATAAAGAGGTGAGGTAGTAAGAGGAATAGATGGACATTGGATCATAAAAGGTTATATAAGCTGTGGTAAAGGGTTTGGATTTTGTTTTTGAGACATTTGGAAACTACTGGAAAAATTTGAGCAAGGATATAATATCTGATTTATATTCTTAGGATACACTCAAGTTGCTATGTAGAAGTGAATTGTTGGTAGAAGTAAAAACAATTAGAGTCTGTTGCAATAGTATAGGGAGAAGATTATGATAATTTGGACTAGGATGCTAGCTCTAGATGTTTCCTAACCAAAGGTTAACAAACTCCTGGTAACTGTGTCTTTCATTATCTCTGGATTTTGTGCTTTCCCATTCTGATCGCCAGTCCCTTATTGTCTATCCATACGTTTTTCTCATTTTATATAGCAGTAGCTTCTTTTTTTTTTTAAAGATTTTATTTATTTATTTGTCAGAGAGAGAGAGATCACAAGTAGGCAGAGAGGCAGGAAGAGACAGAGGGAGAAGCAGGTTCCCTGCCGAGCAAGGAACCCGATATGGGACTCGATCCCAGGACGCTGGGACCATGACCTGAGCCGAAGGCAGCCGCTTAACCAACTGAGCCACCCAGGCGTCCCTAGCAGTAGCTTCTTTACTGTTCTTTTGTGTCTGCAGTTTTGGCCTACTTCAATCCCTTTTTTACCCTGTATTACCAGATGGTCCAGCTGAAGTATAGCTATAATATTAGATACTACTTTCTAGTTTAAGATTTTTCAAGGTGTTCCCCTTGTCTTACATTTTAGAATGGCCTGCTTCTTCTATCTCCCACTACGCTGTTATTTCCTTTCCTGATTCTTACTTATCCTTCAAATTATGGATTCCTTCTCTAATATCTAAGTGTCCTTGCAGTGTTTTCTTTTTGGTGTTTTGTAATCTATTTCTCTCTCTCCTTAGTCTGAATTCTTTGAAGGTTAGGACTATTTTACTTTTCTTTTTTCTTTTTTTAAAAGATTTTATTTGTTTGACAGAGACCACAAGTAGGCAGGCAAATAGAGAGGGGAAGCAGGTGCCCTGCTCAGCAGAGAGCCTGAGGCAGGGCTCCATCCCAGGACTCTGAGATCATGACCTGAGCCGAAGCCAGAGGCCTAACCCCCTGAGCCACCCAGGTGCACCTGATTTTACTTTTTTAATGTCAGTATGTGGATCAGTATCTCATGCAGCCCCTGATACATACCCTAGTGGACCTGTTGGAACTGTTGATTCAGTAAATGCAGTTTTTAGTGTTCTGTGAGTTTTATCCTTAAAGTTTTTTACATTATCCCATTTTTTTCTGTACTCTGATAACATTATATCTATAATTGTCTCTTTTAGGACTTTTAGTGAATTATCTGTAATTGTTTATTTCATCCTGATGCCCTTGGTCAACAAGAATTCAGATGAATCATTTGATAGCCAACAGTCTGTCTCTGAACATTATTGTCTGTTTAGGCTAGGTTGCCTTGATCGTTGATCTTTCTTCACATTTTTATTACATCTAGCTTCCTTTTTTTTTTTTAATATTTTGTTTATTCATGAGAGATAGAAAGGCAGAGGCAGAGGGAGAAGCAGGCTTCCTGCTCTGCAGGGAGCCCGATACAGACCTGATCCCAGGACTTTGACAACCTGAGCTGAAGGTAGACAGATGCCTAACCGACTGAGTTACCCAGGTGCCCTGCATCTAGCTTCCTAAAAGAAGTTGAGTTTGGCAGTCTCACAATAGTTATCCTGCCTATAACTTTCTCCTTTCTGTCAGATATCAGTCTGCAAGTTAATTTTAATTTGCTAAGAAGTTTATCAAAGTTCCCTCATTCCTTTTCATAATTGAGTATATTATTAGATTGTGTGCTTCTACTTGTAAGAGCAGAACTCTCTTTTTAAGGAATTTAGTTTATTTTGGGCATTTTGCTAATGTAGTTCTGAGCCCAGAATGATGCGTGTTGGGCTGAAATATCTTTATTGCTAATGAAATTTTAATTGATCAGAATATGTAATAACCCATATTGTCCATACTACTTAGCTATAAGAAGTGGTGATAATGAAGCATTTAGGTGGTAGGAGAGAGTATTTTGTCAGGTTCTTGATTTCATATTCTTAAACTGGCACATAGTAAAATAAATACCAGTAAAAGAGAATTAAAAATTCAGAACATGTCTTAAGTAATATCCCTGTGGTACAAATATTTGTTTCTACTGAGTTATATTAAAAAAGTACATAAACAGTGGATATATTTCTAGTTCATTTCCTGATAATCTTTGAAAGTTTTATAGAAAAATACAAAATCTTACGGATATTTTAAAACATCTTGTTCCTTTAGAGCTCTGTAAGATGATCAAATTTCTATTTAAACTTAACAGTACTTACATTTACCATTGGTTGTAAAAGCCATTCATACCAATAATAATGACTGTTTCTAAACCATATATCAGTTTACAGATAGAGTTCCTCAAAGTTGTATCCATAATGAGTTTTTAACCCCTCCCCCTTATGTTCATGTACATTTAATTTATTATATAAATTGCCAAATCCTAACCCTAATTTTTAGTTTTTGAAAGTTAGCATTTTTAGTTATTGTGCTTTTTTTTTTTTTTAAAGATTTTATTTATCTGACAGAGAGAGATCACAAGTGGGCAGAGAGGCAAGCAGAGAGAGAGAGAAAGGAGGAAGCAGGCCCCCCGCAGAGCAGAGAGCCCGATGTGGGACTCGATCCCAAGACCCTGAGATCATGACCTGAGCTGAAGGCAGAGGCTTAACCACTGAGCCACCCAGGTGCCCCTGTGCTTTTTTTTTTAATGCAAAGTTTACTGCTAGTTGTGTATCCTGCGCTAGTATCAGAAGTAATTGGTATGCTGCTGTCATGACATAGCAATACAATCATTGAATCAAACCAGTACAAGGAGCAACTAGTCTTGCGGATTTAGTACTGAAGTAACGTATAATAGCAAATAAGTCCTAATGTGGTTAAGGAGTTAAGATATATCTGGTACATGTTTAACCTCCTTTGTAAATTGGATCAGTCAATAATTTTTTTTTAAAATTTTATTTATTTATTTGACAGAGATCACAAGTAGGCAGAGAGGCAGACAGAGAGAGGAAGGGAAGCAAGCTCCCCGATGAGCAGAGAGCCCGATGCGGGGCTCGATCCCAGGACCCTGGGATCATGACCTGAGCTGAAGGCAGAGGCTTTAATCCACTGAGCCACCCAGGCGCCCCTGGCCAATAATTTTTGTAGAAATAAAAGACTAGGTTGTAATTTCATCAAATACCAAATAGTTTAGAATATTATTTATTGATCCTTTGTGTTAGTTTTGCTGCTTTTTTAGTTTAAAAAAATGCAGTACTAGTATTTATTTCTTTTCATGAACTTCTCTTCTTTTTCTCAGTTCAAAATAAAAGCACGAATTAGAATACTCCTTGGTGGGAATAGCTCAGATAATAAGGGCTTGACATGATAACTCAGACAGCAGTTACTGGTATACAAACACACACCACATACCACATCGTATACCTACCACCTATCCCTTATTCCCTCCCTGCCTCCAGCTAGGCAGACAAAATTCGCCAAAACCCAGAGCAGAGTTAACCATAAAGAGTTCATTGTTTTGGCTTTGGGGCATAAGCTAATGGAAAAGAAATTGAGTTTAGTAAATTATGCTATGAATCACTTCTTTGTAAATTCACTTATGGATTCCTGTTCTCAGAATTGATCTGTCCTTTTGGCAAGTTTTCATTGCATCTTAGGATCTCCATTACCAGCACCTCGAGTGTGACTTAGTAATTAAGGGTGAGGAGTCTAAAGCAGTTTTTTTCCTTCAGCATATGAAGTTTATTTCTCTAGAGATCCAACTCATCACAACTCCTCGGAGACATAGACTTCTGAAAGATCCCCAGATTTTTCCAAATGACATGACTCTTTAATGAGATCAAAGACGGGTCCATAATTATCTGATGCACAGAAGTCTGGCTGCTTTCTCTCTTGACTTTTTGGCAACAGCTTTATAGAGATATAATTCACATACCATTATAACTCTCCCTTTTTAAGTGTGTACATTAGTGGTTTT
The DNA here is from genome assembly GCF_902655055.1 of Lutra lutra. Taxonomy (NCBI): domain Eukaryota; kingdom Metazoa; phylum Chordata; class Mammalia; order Carnivora; family Mustelidae; genus Lutra; species Lutra lutra. The sequence goes on from NC_062284.1 coordinate 40,153,743, forward strand.
TAGAATATTTAGAGTTAATCAATTAACTATCACCACAATCACTTTTTTTTTTAAAGATTTTATTTATGTATTTGATAGAAAGAGATCACAGGTAGGCAGAGAGCAGGCAGAGAGAGAGGGGGAAGCAGGCTCCCTGCTGAGCAGAGATCCTCATGCGGGGCTCGATCCTAGGACCCTGGGATCATGACCTGAGCTGAAGGGAGAGGCTTAACCCACTAAGCCACCTAGGCACCCCCACAATCAGTTTTAAAACCTTTTCACTTCACTGAAAATAAATCTGAAACACTTTGGCCATCACATTTCAATTCTCTGGTTATTCTCCTGTCCTAGCCAATCACTAATCTACTTTCTGTCTCTATAGCACTGCCTATTCTAGACTTTTCTTACCAAAGGAATCTTACAAAATGTGGTCTTGTGACTGTTTCTTTTACTTAGTGTAATACTTTTGAAGTCCTGTCACTTCATAGCATGAAATAGTATTTCATTTCTTTTGATTAATGAGTAACCATGGTATGGATTTATTTATTCATCAGTTGATGGACATTTGTATTGTTTGCACTTTTGTGCTATCATGACTAATGGTACTATGAATATTGTAGCTAAGCCAGGTTACATTCCAAAGTGGCCACACCATTTTATATTCCCACCAGCAATGTATGAAGACTTTAACTTCTTTAAATCCTTGCCAATACTTGTTATTATCTCTGTTTTTTCTATTGTGGCCATCTTAGTGGGCCACCCCTTGAATCTTAAATCACATTTATTCGTACCTTATTGTGATTTGTGTTTTCTTACATTTAATTACAGTGATCCTTATCTGATTTGCTGCTTCTTGTAATTTGGTCATTGCTGTGCCCATGTGTTCAGCCATCTTTGTGTTTCTCCTTTACTACTTCTGCTGAACTCTAGACAGAGCTTGATGGCTGATTCTGGTTACAGCACTGCCTGTCCTTGTAAACAAAAATTATAGAAGATAGAGGTTTTGATAGCTTTATATAGAAGCAGGCTGTTTCTGGGGTGGCTGGCTGGCTCAGTCAGTGGAACATGTGACTCTTGATCTTAGGGTTGTGAGTTTGGGCCCCATGTTGGGCGTGGAGCCTACTCAAAAAAAAGAAAGAAAGAAATAGGCTGTTTCTTTTTTTTTTTTTTTTTAATTGCTATCATCTGTTCTGATAATAGTTATACACTAACTTAGGAGACTTGTGAGATTGTATATTCCTGTAACTGTCATTTATGGAGAAGGAAAAGACTTGCTACCAAATACCTTTTCATCCTCTCTTTTTAGGAAGTGGTTTAAAAGTGCGTGTTAAATACAAAACTAATCCATGGTCTTAGAAGTTAGGATAGTGGTTACAACTTCCAGGAGTTGGAGTGACTGGAAGGGGATTTCTAGGGTACTGGTTATCTTATGTTTGTGATCTTGGAGGTTACATAGGTATATTCACTTTGTGAGAATAGATCGAGCTATAAAGTTAAAATATGTGTGTCTCTTATACTTCAATAAAAACTTAAGTTAAAAATCTTAACATTATTTAATCATATTTTGGACTTCTACATTAACTGCCTTTCTGATAAATATATTCCATTTTGAGTCATGATATTTATTACTTTTATGTTGTTATCATTCTCATGTGTACATTGCATTGATGTAGATGCATTAATTTCAAGTTCCCTTCTTCAGCAGCCTCTACTTTCAAAGACACAATGATTTAGATACCCTTAGATTAGTTATAGGAAATTTGGTTTTATGTTCTGCTGTGCTGCTTTAACTGACTGATCTTCAGCCACTCACAGTCTTGGCTGGAGTCTTTCTGCATATATCTAAAACTTTGTGAAATGCAGTAATTGTGTATTTTGTCTATCAGTGAGTTATAGTCTCATTAGAGAATAGAGTAGTACAAAGAAAAGATACATGGGAAAGAGGAGCTATATTTATACTAGTTCATTATTTATAGCTATCTGTCTAATACAATAACCATCTAGATGTAGAAAAAATATTTAATTACCACTTTCAGGATAACAGGAGAAAAGCATTGACTAATCAAAGTCTTTTAAATTCTAGTCCTTTGATCTGTTTTTACTGTAATAGGTTTTGAAGAAATTGTTAGATTTTAACCAAATATGTTGCTGAAGGTAGAAAGATAATAGAGCAAGGTAAGTTTTTGGTTAATAGAAGTTTTCAAATAGGCTTCTGTTCTATGATCTTTACTGTATTTCTGAAGATTGGGTATGTGGTAGAGGTATCAGAAAAATGGTTTAAAAGAACAGTAAAATGACTTACTACAGCCAACTTATATCCTGGTATATCAGGAAAAAGCAGTTCTCTGTTCTAGTGATGTCCTCAGTGGCATCTGAAATGCTTCAGTTTGTGTAATAAAACACATTAACATCCTTTTAAATCTCTAATTGTGTCTTCTAGGCCTTCCTTAAAGTTTCTCATGTCTCAATGGACTCCTGAATATAACAAGCTGTATACCTTAAAAGTGGATATGAAGAGTGAGATTCCTTCTGATGCGCCAAAGACACAGGAGAGTCTGAAAGGGATCCTCTTGCATCCAGAGCCCATTGGGGCAGCCAAAAGTTTTCCTGCGGGAGTTGAGATGATTAACAGTAAAGTGGGGAATGAATTCTCTCATTTGTGTGATGATTCTCAAAAACAAGAGAAGGACATGAATGGTAACCAACAAGAACAAGAAAAAAGTGTTGTTGTGAGGAAAAAACGCAAAAGCCAGCAGGCTGGCCCTTCTTACATGCAAAATTGTGTTAAAGAGAATCAGGGAATATTAGGATTGAGGCAACACCTAGAAACACCAAGCGATGAAGATAATGATTCTTCTTTTAGTGATTGTCTTTCTTCTCCTTCATCTAGTCTGCATTTTGGAGATTCTGATACTGTGACTTCGGATGAGGATAAAGAAGTCTCTGTAAGACATTCCCAGGCAATTTTGAGTGCTAAAAGTAGAACTCATAGTGCTCGGTCCCAGAAGTGGCCTCGGACAGAGACAGAATCTGTTTCAGGATTGTTAATGAAGAGACCCTGTTTTCATAGCAGTTCATTAAGGAGGCTTCCATGCAGAAAGAGATTTGTAAAAAATAATTCCTCACAGAGGACACAGAAACAAAAAGAGAGGATATTAATGCAGAGAAAAAAACGAGAAGTGTTAGCCCGAAGAAAATATGCATTGCTCCCCACTTCTAGTAGTTCCAGTGAGAATGACCTCAGCAGTGAATCCTCTTCCAGCTCCTCAACTGAAGGAGAAGAAGATTTGTTTGTTTCCACCAGTGAAAACCACCAAAACAATCCAACTGTTCCCTCAGGTAAAAATGTTTCTTAAGTTGAGCAAAACGTGGAAGCTCTTGCGTTGTGTTTTTGCTTAATTTTCTTCTGTGTATTAGCGATTTCATTGCTTTTAGGAGGAATATGAGGCTCAGTTAACTTTTATTTTTAAGCCATATAAACAAATTGCCACCTGTAGTATTAAACCATGACTCCAATTCTAAGGTCAAATTTTAAAATTTTTTTCGGAGGCTCTGTGATGGATTTCTTTTACATTCAACCACAGTAAGGACACTAGAATAGTTAATATTATTTTTCCTTTAAGTACTCTATTCTTATTACTAGTTACCTTGTCATAATCTTTATAACTAAAAAATAATTTCAAGAATTGGAGAGATGCTCATAATAGAACACAAACTTTTAGTCCTGACAGTACTCAGTGGAGCACATGATTAATCAGTTAAAATTGAATTGATAGAGGATTAGTTTGAGTGCACTTTCCCCTCCTCACAGTAAATATTTTATTTAATTAGAATAAGTTTATGTTATGTCCCTGAAGTATGAGTATGTTCCATATATACCATTTTTACAGTTTGCTGAATTTAAAGGAAGTTTTTGAAGTGAGCATTGAGTAGTGTTTAAGCTGAGGCAAAAGAATACTTTCTTGTGAAAGAATGGGGGATAAAGGGGCGCATGTTTTGCTCAGTGGGTTTAGCCCCTGCCTTCGGCTCAGGTCATGATCTCAGGGTCCTGAGACAGAGAGAGAGATCACTGGCAGGCAGAGAGAGGGGGCGATGCAGGTTCTTCCCCCAGCAGAGTGTCCGATGCGGAGCTCCATCTCAGGAGATCATGAGATCATGACCTGAGATGAAGGCACAGGCTTAACCTGCTGAGCCACCCAGGTGTCCCAGGCTATGATCATGGTTTTTAATACTGACACAAACGTGTCCCATTCTTTGCCTGATGTCCTGCTTGTCAAGGGTTGAGCCTGCTAGTTTACTGTGCCAATATCCATTTTCCTCTCTCTCCTTCTTTATGGGTTATTTCCTTTTCCAAGACTCCCTTTCCTCTTTCATTTTTATTTTTCTATCTTTGCCAGAACTCCAGAACCAGTAACTCTGATCTTTAGTCTTAGCCATGATAAGTTCAGTTTTTTCTCTTTTCTTTAAAGATTTATTTATTTATTTATTTGTCAGGCAGAGATCATAAGTAGGCAGAGAGGCAAGCTGAGAGAGAACAGGGGAAGCTGGCTCCCTGCTGAGCAGAGCCCAATGTGGGGCTCCATCCCAGGACCCCGAGATCATGAACTGAGCCGAAGGCAGAGTCTTAACCCACTGAGCCACCCAAGTGCCCTGATAAGTTGTTTTTTTTTTTAAACCCACCCAAATATTTGTTTTTTAAAGAGTTCACTGAGATCACCTAGAACTGGGAGAAGGTTATAGGAACCATTCTCTGAGGTCTCTTGAGAAATAGGGAGGTTAGAGTAGGAATTGTCTTTCTTAGTTGCTACATTACACATTTTCCTCAGGTGGTTAGACTGTGAAGACTTGTTTGGGGAAGAGGGAGCAGCAGAGCCCAATTTAGGCTTGAAATTAATGAGGTAGGATGGTTGGTGATGTGAAGCAGAAGTTCCAAGTAGCAGTATTTGTAGGAGATGTGAGAATAGAGGTAAGATAGGTTAATGTCAGTGTCTGTTTCTAGGAAGAAAGGAGTTTATATACTCTCAAGTATTCAAGATAAATGCAAACTCTACATTTTAAAATCTTATTTAATACTCTGTCTTTGAAGAATTGCATTTTTCAGAAACATAATATTTTCAGACATTTAAGAGTAGTGTTTGTCTCTGGAAACACAAGTCCAAATGTTGAAACAAATTCTTTGGATTTTTTTCTGGTCTTTCTTTCTTTCTTTCTTTCTTTTTTTTTTTTTTTTGTCTTTTTAAAAAGATTTTCTTTATTTATTTCTGAGAAAGAGAGTGTTGAGAGTACACAAGCAGGGGGAGGGGCAGAGGGAGAAGCCGACTTCTCATTGAGCGGGAAGCCGGACTCAGGGTTTGAGCCCATGATCCTAGAGATCATGACTTGAGCTGAAGGCTGACACTTAACTGACTGAGCCACCCAGGCACCCCCCTTTTCTGGTTTTTAGACCAGTGTTTTGTTTTAAACTAATTTGTTTGTTTTTTTAAATAATGGTTTAAGAATAACAGTCACATAGTGTGCAATTTTAAAAGTACCAGGAATGGGGGTGCCTGAGTGGCTCAGTGGGTTAAGCCTCTGCCTTCAGCCCGGGTCATGATCTCAGGGTCCTAGGATCGAGCCCCACATCGGGCTCTCTGCTCAGCAGGGAACCTGCTTCCCCTCTCTCTCTCTGCCTGCCTCTCTGCCTACTTGTGCTCTCTCTCCCTCTCTGTCAAATAAATAAATAAAATCTTAAAAATAAATAAATAAAAGTACCAGGAATGTTTAAAATAAAAAATAAAAGTTTACCACTTCTTCTTAGGTCCCAGTTTTATTACCCAGAAGTAGTTTGCAGTTTCTTCTCTCCTTCAGAAAATGTGGAACATATATAAGGGTAAATAAATAATGTAGGTTGTTTTTGTTTTTGTTTTAAAGATTTTATTTATTTGACAGACAGAGATCACAAGTAGGCAGAGAGGCAGGCAGAGAGAGAGGGAGAAGCAGGCTCCCTGCCGAGCAGAGAACCCGATGCGGGGCTCGATCCCTGGACCCTGGGATCATGACCTGAGCCGAAGGCAGAGGCTTTAACCCACTGAACCATCCAGGCGCCCCAATAATGTGGGTTTTAAAAATATTAGTGTGTATAGTTATATTCTCATTTTACTTATTTTTTTAAGAAAATTTTATTTATTTATTTGACAGGGAGAGAGAGAGTGAGAGAGGGAACCCAAACAGGGGGAGTGGGAGAGGGAGAAGCAGGCTTCTTCTGAGCAGGGAGCCTGTTGCAGGGCTCCATCCCAGGACCATGGGATCATGACCTGAGCCGAAGGCAGACGCTTAATGACTGAGCCACCCAGGCGCCCCTGTATCCTCATTTTAAAAAAATGGTTGCATAGTATTTCCTTTGTATGGTTGTTCCATAATTTATTTATCCAGGTTTTGTTGATTAGTATTTGCTGCATTGGACAGCCTTGTATACACAGTTTTGCACACGTAGGCAGGCATATCTTAAGGAATAATTTCTAAAAGCGTATAAGAAGTTACATGCATTTAAAAATTGCTACCTCTTGTTACCAGAATACCTTCTAGGGAATTTTCATCAAGTTACTTTACCACCCAATAGCAGATGATGTCGTGATGATAATAAAAATACCTAGCACTTCTTGGGTATTTACTCCATGCTGGTAATGTTCTGAGTGTTTATATGTATTCTCATTTCCTTCTCCCAACACTCTTATGAGGTATATTTTGTTACCATCACCCTCATATTACAGATGAGACATTTGGAAAACTTTCTTAGAATAATTTACATTCAAAAAGTTAAACTGAAATATTTTGGGACATTGCTCTATTTTCAAGAAATTTTAGCTCTCAAAAATTGACTTTCTTAGATTCTTAAAGGTAGGTTTTCCTTCTAGATATATTTTTAGTGCTGGCTTTCTGACTCCCAATTCCAGTATGTTTTACCGTGTGTTGGGAATTTGGAGAGGGTTTAAATATCTCAAATTTTAATTAGATTTATCTATTATACCTTAATACGATTTATATGGATGGGTATTCGTTACTCTGGAGCTGCTAGGACAACTTTTTCACACACTGCCCATCAACACTGGCAATTGCTGCAGTGAACTGATGGAAAGAGTGTTTGACATTTTAAGTATTTTGTTGTATCTTTAAACTCTCTAAGTTATAATAATTGTATGTAAGTAACTGGTTATACCAATCACCTAAGAATGAATTAAGTCAATACTTTACATTGTATAACAAACATTAGTTCATTTGTTGTAAACAGTAGGTTTCTGGGAAATCCCTATTTGCCTCATCCTTACTAATTGTGTTTTAAATTTATCATGGCTCTCTGTTCAAGCTTGGAAAGACAAAATGATATGTGACTTGGGTTGTTAGTTGCCAGTTAGGTTGAGAATTTATACATCCAGTTTTGTTCCTGATATTATTTGCCAAGAACCTCAAATATTTTAAAACCGCTTAATAGAAGCTAAGTTTGAGAGTAGATGTTAATTTTGGTGACATATTTCTGTGATCTATTCAGTGTACCTTATCTGAACTGCTGCTTAAATTTTTATTTTATATAGTCCTTATATTAGCACTGGGAAATTCTCATTTCCCAGTTGTTACTGTTTTTTAATTCAGTGACTATGTATTTTTATTTACAGCTTAAAAGAATATACCAGGTATATATTTATAATTTCCAAGTGCAGTCCATACTGTATTGACTTATTTTAAAAGTTTAAAAGTTTAAAAACTTTTAAAAGATAACATTTAAGATAAACTTTAAGACAACCTGTGGAATTGTAAAGTCCTAATATTAAGAATTATATTTGTGAATATTTCTTTTCCTCCTTTTCCAAAAATAGCACTGTAGAGGTTTTTGTTGTTGTTGTTATTTTTATATGGAAGTGTTTTTTATGGAAATTTTATATGGAAATGTTCATACATAAGAATGGACATATACCTACATAATCTAGCTTCAGTTTTCAACATCCTGCCATTCTTACTTTATTTCTCACCCCTCACTTTTTTTCTGGAGAATTTCAGAACAATTTCTAGATATCATACCATTAATTTGTTTTGTATACTGCATATTTCCTGCAAACTGGTAGTTAGATCTAAAAACTTGATTTAAATTTAGTTTAGCAACACTTCCTTGGTGGTGCTGTGTACTTTCTGTTGCATCACTTGTTAAAGTTGATGAGAGGGTTCAGATGGTGTCATTCTGATCCTTCCACCCTAAAGTTCCCCATCAGCATTTCATGTAGTATTAACAACAGCTTTGATGATCTTGCCTGGGTCCATTATTTCATTAGGCAAAGTGATTACTTTCCAATTCTGTCATTCTGCTTACATTTATTAATGGAAGTTCTGTAAAGCATTCTTCCAACTAATTGCTTATTTTGAAATGCAGTCCATATAGGAAAGGCAAAATGAATGCTTGATTCTTTTTTTTTTTTTTAAGATTTTATTTATTTATTTAACAGACAGAGATCACAAGTAGGCAGAGAGGCAGGCAGAGAGAGAGAGAAAGGGAAGCAGGCTCCCCGCTGAGCAGAGAGTCCGACGCGGGGCTCGATCCCAGGACCCAGGGATCATGACCCGAGCCGAAGGCAGCGGCTTTAACCCACTGAGCCACCCAGGCGCCCCGAATGCTTGATTCTTTACCTTAATTTACCATTTTTCAGAATGAGTCAGTACTCTAGCAATATTTTTCATTTTTAGGTGTCATTATGAACTTAAGGGTTTTTAGTACAGTTGATGTATTGCAATCTTTTTATTTTTTGATGCTCGAATAGTTCTTCTGTGGCCTGTGGGAGCATCTTCAGATTGGGTTTGTGTCCTTTGGATACCACCCCAGTGGTCTCTGACAAGATGGTCTCTGATAAAAGATGATCCAGAGTCATATTTTACATTACCTGCCTCAAAGCTAGAAACCAACCATTTTTTTCTTTTTCTTTTTTCTTTTTTTAAGGTACTGCTGATTTCCTTTTATTGAGAAGTGATGTTTAGAGGTTATAGATTGGGAATTATAGTGTTCATTGCTCTGCTGAGTTACATTATTGCTTTCAGCTTTTTTAATGGATAAAGTTAGGAATATAAAGGTTTTAGAAAGAGATAAACCATTAATTTATAAGACTATTTTCATTGAAAGTTTAAGATTAGGATTTTTTTAAAGGTCTTTTATTCATTTATTTTTTAAAAGAATTTTAATTAATTTATTTGACAGAGAAAAGACAGAGAGGGAACACAAGCAGGGGGAGTGGGAGAGGGAGAAGCAGGCTTCCTGCTGAGCAGGGAGCCCGACGTGAGGCTCCATCCCAGGACCCTGGGACCATGACCCGAGCCGAAGGCAGGCAGATGCTTAACGACTGAGCCACCCAGGTGCCCCTGGGATTAGGATTTTTTTTTTTTTTTTTTTTTTTTTTTAGGATTAGGATTTTTATGTAAACTTGTTTTATATTTGGATCTCTTAACTCTTACATTGAAAATCTTGATTAACAATATGAAGAATTGCTTTTTTGCTTTATCCTATACATAGTATAAGTACACATAAATGAACATTCATAAATGAATATAAATGAAAATATTTATAATTATTACTAGTAGTAATGCTAATATCTAAGAGGTTTTTTTTTTTTTTAAGATTTTTATTTATTTATTTGACAGACAGAGATCACAAGTAGGCAGAGAGGCAGGCAGAGAGAGAGGAGGAAGCAGGCTCCCCACTGAGCAGAGAGCCGGATGCGGGGCTCGATCCCAGGACCCTGGGATCATGATCTGAGCCGAAGGCAGAGGCTTTAACCCACTGAGCCACCCAGGTGCCCCAAGTCTAAGAGTTTTTGAAGTTATGCCACCAATCAATTAATTTTAGAGATTTTATTTGAGAGAGAGAGAGTATATGCAGGGGTGTGGCAGAGGGAGAGGGAGAAGCAGGCTCCCAACATGGAGCTCAGTCTCACGAGCCTGGGATCATGACCTGAGCTGAAGGTAGATGCTTAACCGACTGAGCCACCCAGGCACCCTGTATTTTCATGGCTTTTAAATTTTGGTTTGTTATTCCATCTTTTTTCTGTTCAAAAATATAAACAAATAGGGCACCTGGGTGGCTCAGTGGGTTAAGCCTCTGCCTCCAGCTCAGGTCATGATCTCAGGGTCCTGGGATCGAGCCCCACATCAGGCTCTCTACTCAGCAGGAAGCCTGCTTCCCCCCCCCCCTGCCTGCCTGCCTACTTGTGATCTCTCTCTCTCTCTGTCAAATAAATAAATAAAATCTTTTTTTTTTTTTTTTAAACATTTTATTTATTTATTTATTTGAGAGAAGAGAGAGACAGTGAGAGAGAGCATGAGCAAGGAGAAGGTCAGAGGGAGAAGCAGACTCCCCGTGGAGCTGGGAGCCTGATGTGGGACTCGATCCCGGGACTCCAGGATCATGACCTGAGCTGAAGGCAGTCGCTTAACCAACTGAGCCACCCAGGCACCCTAAATAAATAAAATCTTAAAAAATATATATAAACAAATATGTGTATTATTCTCTCCTCTTAAAATGTGTCTCTTGATTTTTCACCTAACAATATTTAGAATTGTTAGGGTATAGAGATTATAGAGGAATAAAAGTATGTGTGTGTGTATGATATATATGATACAAAGGAGACACACACAGACACACACACACACAATCACTCCTTTATTCATTGTTTTTCATTCCTCTTTATTTTCATTTTTATTTTTATTTTTTTACTTCTTTTTAGTACTCCATTGTATGGTTACACCAAAGGTGGTTCAATCTGTTGATGAATAGTTTGCAGCCTTTTGCTGTTAGAAGCAGCACTGCAATGAATCGCTTTTTGTATATATTACTTCATATTTTTTGCCATTGTATCTTTGGAATAGAATTCTAGGAGAGGATTGTTGGGCCAAAGTTAAATGAATATATTATTTTTTAAACATGGCCAGATTTCTCTCTGGGGATCATAACCATTTTGGATGCCCACCAGCAATATTTGAGAGTGTTTTCTCAAAGCCTTTCCAACAGAATTTATTGTCAGATGTTAGGTTTCTTGGTCCATCTGATAGGTAAGAAATACTATGTCAGCATTTAAAAAAAATTTTAATAAGTAATATCTTTCATATGTTTATTTTTTATTTTTCAAAAGATTTTATTTAGAGGCACCTGGGCGGCTCAGTTGGTTAAGTGTCTGCCTTGGGCTCAGGTCATGATCTCAGATCCTGGGATCAAGCCACTTCCTAAACCTCATCCCCACTCATGCTCTCTCTCTTGCTCTGTGCTCTTTTTAAAAAGATTTTATTTATCAGAGAGAGAGAGAGAGAGAGAGTGAGGAGGTAGAGTGGCAGAGGGAGAGAGAGTATCAGTATCCTAAGCAGACTCTGTGCCGAACATGGAGTCAGGCTCAGGGCTGTATTCCACCACCCTGAAATCATGGCCTGAGTTGAAGTCAAGAGTCAGACACTTAACCAGCTGAGCCACCCAGGCCTCCTTTTTCATATGTTTAAAGGTCGTTCTGTTTCTTATGATCAATCTCTTCATATCTTTTGCCTGTTTTGCAGTCAGGTTGTTGGTCTTCATTCTTCTGTCCATTTTCAGATGCTTTATATATATTGGGGACATAAATCCTGTATCATAACACATTTCCCCAAAATTTGTCATTAGTCCTTTGACTTTGTTCCATTTTTTTATCATGCCAAATCTTTTTTTTTTTTTTTTTTTGGTTAGTCATATTTACTGATCTTTATCTTTACTGTTTATGGGTTTTGAATCATAATTAGGAAAGTTTTTTCCACTTCACATTTATAGGAGAAATAACCTATTTTCTCCCCAACCCTTGCATTATTTTTCTTTTCTTCTTTCTTTCCATTTAAAGCACACATCTATGTGATATTTATCCTTATGTACAGTATGAAGAATGGATCCATTTTTTTTCAATGTGGCTGTCCAGTCATCCCAAAACAAATCATTAAAAATTTTCTTTCTCCGATTGACTTGAGATGCTGTCTTTGACATATGTTAAATTTCCATAGGCATTTGGGCCAGAGTTTTCACTATGTTCCATGTGTCTGTCTAGGCTTACACTAGAAACACATTTTTTAAATTATAGACTTTTATATTTTCTTGGTTATTTTTGCCTGTTTATTCTTCCTAGTGAACTTCTCAGCTTGTTTATCTGAGGATACTGGTGGTGGGGAGACACATGATAATATTCTTACTGGGATTGTATTTGTTGCATAAAGTGGGTGAACTGACATACTTAATATTTTGGATATTAAATACAAGATTTGGATATATTTATTTTCAAATGAAAAGACATACCATATTCTGAAATGGTATGTCTTTTCATTTGTTGAAGTCTAGTTTTGTATTTGGCAGGGAATGTTCTATAGCTTTTTTTTTTCTTTCTTAAAGAAAACGGCTTCATTGAGGTGTATAATTTACCTACCATAAAGTTCATCATTTTAAGTATATGATTTAGTGATTTTTAGTAAACTTAAAGTTATGCAACCATTACTACAGTACAGTTCTATAATATTTCCATTAATCCCAAAAGATCCCTCCTGCTTTGAAACTAATGCCTATTCGGTTCTAAGTCCCACATAGCCTAATCTGTTGCTCTCTTTAAGGACTTGCCTTTTCTGGACGTTTCATAAAAATACACGTGTGTGATCTTCGTGTCTGGCGTTTTTCGTTAAGTGTAATGTTTTTGAGTTTCTTTTTTTTTTTTTTTTAAGATTTTATTTATTTATTTGACAGAGAGAGATCACAAGTAGACGGAGAGGCAGGCAGAGAGAGAGAGAGAGGGAAGCAGGCTTCTTGCTGAGCAGAGAGCCCGATGTGGGACTCGATCCCAGGACCCTGAGATCATGACCTGAGCCGAAGGCAGCGGCTTAACCCACTGAGCCACCCAGGCGCCCCTGTTTTTGAGTTTCATCCATGTTGTAGCAGGTATCAGTAATTAGTGTCCGTTTATTATTTAGTTCTTTTATAGTATTCCATTGTATGGATATACCACATTTATTTTGTTTATCCATTTGTCGGATGATTGACATTGAATTGTTTCCAGTATTTGGCTACTGTGAACATTTAGGTACAAATCTTTGTGGATATATATGCTTTCAATTCTGTTGGATATAGGAGAATCCTAATGAGTCAGAGCTGCTACAACTTGATTAAGTTTGTTACTGCAAAAGACAGGAGCAATAGCGAAAGTAGCTGGTAGCAGGAAGATTCTGCTTTTGATAGTAACTAGCACCTACATATTGGTACTTACAGCACTTTAATGTAGTTTATGTAAAGCATATGAGCTCTAGAATTGAAATTAGGTTTGAATTCCCAGTGTTGTTTACTATTTGACAAGTCATTTTAACTTGCTGAGTTTCAGTTGCTTTTTTTTTTGTTGTTGTTAAAGATTTTATTTATTTGACAGAGAGAGATCACAAGTAGACAGAAAGGCAGGCAGAGAGAGAGAGAGAGAGGGAAGCAGGCTCCCCACTGAGCAGAGAGCCCGATGTGGGACTCGATCCCAGGACCCTGAGATCATGACCCGAGCCGAAGGCAGCAGCCCAACCCACTGAGCCACCCAGGCGCCCCTGAGTTTCAGTTTCTTGATGGAACTAGACACACAGAATATTGTATAAGGCACAAAGTATGTGCCCATGAATTGGATGCTATTCTTATTATTAGCATCATGCCAGACTTAAGACAAAGAGGGACCAGAGTAATTGGTGATTATAGTGTTTGAAATTTCTTACAGATGCTGCCAAGAGAATCTCTGATCTCTTATCAGGGAATAGAAGTGGTTGTTGAGGGGCGCCTGGGTGGCTCAGTGGGTTAAGCCGCTGCCTTCGGCTCAGGTCATGATCCCGGGTCCTGCGTTCGAGCCCCACATCGGGCTTTCTGCTCAGCAGGGAGCCTGCTTCCTCCTCTCTCTCTGCCTGCCTCTCTGCTTACCTGTGATTTCTCTCTGTCAAATAAATAAATAAATAAATAAATCTTTGAAGAAGAAAAAAAAAAAAGAAGAAGTGGTTGTTGAGTTCATGAAGAACTCAGTCAGAGAAGCCATTATTTCTGTGACCTGTATTAAAGTACCTACCTTCTTTCCAGGCTGTTACCTGTTGCTTTTCTCATGATTTTTTTTTTTTTTTTAACCCTTTCCTCCTTAAGTTTTAAAAAGTACAAGCAACATAAGTAATCTTTTTTTTTTTTAATTTTATTTATTTATTTGACAGAGAGCAAGAGATCACAAGTAGGCAGAGAGGCAGGCAGAGAGAGAGGGAGGAAGCAGGCTTCCTGCCGAGCAGAGAGCCCGATGCGGGACTCGATCCCAGGACCCTGGGATCATGACCTGAGCCGAAGGCAGAGGCTTAACCCACTGAGCCACCCAGGTGCTCGCAACATAAGTAATCTTAAAAGAAACAGTTAGAGGGCGCCTGGGTGGCTCAGTGGGTTAAGCCGCTGCCTTCGGCTCAGGTCATGATCTCAGGGTCCTGGGATCGAGTCCCACATCGGGCTCTCTGCTCGGCAGGGAGCCTGCTTCCTCCTCTCTCTCTGCCTGCCTCTCCGCCTACTTGTGATCTCTCTCTGTCAAATAAATAAATAAATAAAATCTTAAAAAAAAAAAAAAAAGAAACAGAGGCGTCTGGGTGGCTCAGGTCATGATCTCAGGGTCCTGGGATCGAGTCCCACATCGGTCTCTCTGCTCAGCAGGGAGCCTGCTTCCTCCTCTCTCTCTCTCTGCCTGCCTCTCTGCCTACTTGTGATCTCTCTCTGTCAAATACATAAATTTTTTTTAAAAAATCTTAAAAAAAAGAAACAGTTAAAAATCACCTAGGGTCCTACCACTCTAATGTCCTAGCTATATTCAATACTTATCCTATAATATTTCTAAATGTAAGAGACAGCTTGAAAATAAAATTGTTCCAATAAGAAATGACCTATTTTCCTGATTTTAAGTAGTATTGAGATTTAACTTCATACTTTTAGGAATGTTTCCTTTAAATTTTAAATAATTGTCATTCTAGAAAAAACACTAAGTTATAGATGTCCAAATCTTGCTGGTTGTGATTATTATTTAGTTACAAGTATTATGTTCAAGTTATGCTTGCAAAATATTTTTCTAGAAAAAGGATACTTAAGCAGTAGAATAACAGTGTATCAGCTACTTATATAACCTTCAGTTACACAGTCAATGTTCCAAAAAATTATGTTGAATTTTAATGCCTTAACAAAGCTAGCTTTGTATCACTTATCACTGGAACTTCAAAATGTTGCATTTATGTTAGATTTTGCTTGTTTATAAGGTGTTTATAATGTTTGGTTATTTTTTTACAGGCTTTTAAGGAAATTGCATGTATACAATACATGGAGAGAAATCACTAATAAAGTTTATATGCAGGTGTAGCTTTTCTCCATCTAGAATAATAATGTCCAGTTGGTGGGTTAAAATAAGGGAAGTATTAAAAAAATGTTTTATTTATGTGTATACTATTCTTAGTTTTAAATATACAATTCTTTTTGTACTCCTGCCTTAAGCTGCATCGTGTGCATACTTATGAAGGAAGAATTGGAGAAGTAATTTGGGAATTAAATCTAGGATATTATTTTAAATAGACACTCAAGTGCTATTTTTTTCCTCTGCCTGTAAGATATATTTAGTCTGTTAAAAATACATTCTACCTCAATATGTCTATGTGTGTAGTCTTTGGAACTTAAAAACTACTTCAGAAATAACTTTCTCCAAATCAGATCATCTTTCATTGACTCTGATTTGCCGGTGCCTGCTCTCTTCTCCTTTTTGAAGTATCAGAGAGTACATTGTAGATCTTTGTCATGAGCTTGTACCTCTTCCAGATACTGGCCAGCTTTTGAAATAATGCAGATGTTTGATGATGTACAGGTCTGTTAGAGATGAAAGTCAATGGTTCCAAGGAATGGCACCTTGGATGAAGGAATAGATTGCATAAACTCCACCATGACAAGAAAGTCGAACCATTTGTTGTCATCGTGGTAAGCAAGAGTTCGGTAAAAGTTGGATAAAGATGCATATACAGTATCAATGTTATACATACATACTAGGAGAAAATAAGAATAAAGGGAACTCATTTAGAATAGCAACAAGGAGAATAAGGTCTCTAAGAATAATCTTAATAGGAGTATATTTGGCTTCTATGAAGAAAATTTATATAGCTTTATTAGCTTTCATAATGCAGACCAAACCTACATTTTTCTAGAGATCTTTGTAAAAGATATTGGTAGATGGCAAGATATATTCTTGGATGAAAAAATGTGTTTTATAGGGATGTCAGAACTTCATCAATATTGCTTAATGCCAGTTCAGTCCAAATCTCAAGAATTTTCCTTTTCCCTAGATTTTATAATCCTAAAGAATTAGGAATACCTGAATCTACTAGGTGTCAAAATAGAATTTTTCTAGTCTTTTCAACAAATGTTATTGGAACATTAGCATAGACCTAAATGTAAGAGCTAAACTGTACAATTCTAGAAGAAACATAGGAGAAGTTTTCAGTGACTTTCTGTTAGGCAGAGATTTCTTTTATGTCACCAAAAGCGTCATGCATAAAAGAAATTGCTAGTTTGGATTTCATCAAAATTAGAGACTTTTGTGTTTCAAAAGACACCATTAAGAAAATGAAAAGTTGGGGGCAACTGGGTGGCTCAGTCATTGGGCATCTGCCTTTGGCTGGGGTCATGATCCCAGGATCCTGGGATCAAGCCCTGCATCGGACTGCCTGCTCAGTGGGAAGCCTGCTTCTCCCTCTGCTTCTGCCCCTCTGTCAAATAAATAAAATCTTAAAAAAAAAAATTCTTAAGAGAAAATGAAAAGTTGAGGAGCCTGGATGCTTCAGTCAGTTGAGCATCTGACTCATGATTTTGGCCTCAGGTCATGATGTCAGGGTTGAAGGATTGAGCCCCGTGTCCAGTTCCTCTCTGTGGTAAGTTGGCTGGAGACTTTTTTTTCTCTCTCCTTCTGCCTCTCCCCTCCATGTGCTTGGTAGAGGGAGAGAGAAACCCAAGTAGATTAATGTTCATAGTGGCTTTATTTGTATTGGTCAAGTGTGAGAAAAATCCAGATGTCCATCAACAGAAGTATGGATAAACAAATTGTGATATAGTCTTATAATAGGAATACCACTCAATAATAAAAAAGAATAAGCTATTGATGTACATGAGAATATATCACAAATGAATATTTCACTGAATGAAAAATCCAGACACTTAAAAAAAAATCCAGACACAAAAGTGTATATAATGTATGATTCCATATTGATAGAGAACTCTTGAAAATACAAACCAATCCATAATGACAAAACACAGGTCAGTTATAGGAGTGTAGGATTGGGCATGGAGAGATGATAATTGAAGCAGGGCACACAGGATCTTTTAAGGGTGTTGGAAATGTTCTAAAATTGGACTGAGGTGATGGTTATATTCTATAAATTTACTAAAAGCAGTGAACTCTGCACTTAAAATGGGTGAAATTTTTAGCTTTCAGTATTTGTGTGGGAAAGTTCTTATTAAAAACATGACTTGTGGGGCGCCTGGGTGGCTCAGTGGGTTGAGCCGCTGCCTTCGGCTCAGGTCATGATCTCAGGGTCCTGGGATCGAGTCCCGCATCGGGCTCTCTGCTCAGCAGGGAGCCTGCTTCCCTTCCTCTCTCTCTGCCTGCCTCTCTGCCTACTTGTGATCTCTGTCAAATAAATAAATAAAATCTTTAAAACAAAAAACAAAAACAAAAACATGACTTGTGGGGCGCCTGGGTGGCTCAGTGGGTTAAGCCGCTGCCTTCAGCTCAGGTCATGATCCCAGGTCCTGGGTTCGAGCCCCGCATCGGGCTTTCTGCTCAGCAGGGAGCCTGCTTCCTCCTCTCTCTCTGTCTGCCTCTCTGCCTACTTGTGATTTCTCTCTGTCAAATAAATAAATAAAATCTTAAAAAAAAAAAACATGTAAAAAACAAAAACAAAAACCTGACTTGTAAACTCCTTGGCAGACTTGGTAATAGTAATGAACAGAGAGGAATATTTTTAAAAAGGTTAAAAAAAGGAGACATTCAGTACCAGATTTGTGAAAAATATAGCAGGAGAAGAAATGTAACATGACTTTTATTTTATTTCATTTTTTTTACCATCTTAACCATTTTTTTAAAAGTGTACATTTCTGTAGTAGTAATTATATCCACATTGTTGTGAAGCAGATCTCCAGAACTTTATCCTTTTGCAGTTTGAAACTCCATCTACTAAATAACTCCCTTTTCCCTTTCCCCTCAGTCCTAGTAGCCATCACTCTACTTTCCTTATGAATTTGACTGCTTTAGATTCACACATAAGTGGAACCGTATGGTATTTAAAAATTTTTTTTGACGGGTTATTTTACTTATAGCATAATGTCCTGAAGATTTGTTCATGTTGTTGTAGCATGTGATAGGAGTTCTTTTCTTTCAGGCTGAATAATATTCCATTGTATGAATATACATTTTGTTTATCTGTTCATCCATTGATGGACATTTGTGTTTTCACCTCTTGGCTATGACCATGGATGTGTAATGTCTCCTTGAGACAAAATGTGAATTTTAAAGTGTGAAAGTTATACCTCAGAGAAGCTGTTTAAAAAAAAAATAGAATTACTCTGATATAAGAATCTTTGTCAAGGGGGATAAATAGATGGCATATAACCTAAAACATGTAAGAATATTTAAGGGAATTATCAAAATTTAATGGGGGGGAAAGAAAGGATTTTTCATTAGATGGTTTGGGAATAACTAGTTAGCCATGGAGAGACAGGATCAGATTCTATTTATAATCTTACCTAATGCCATAAATAAAAATTAGTTCTAAATGAAGTAAATAATTAATGAAGCACATTGAACCAAGTACATGTTATCTATTCACCCAATAAGGATGTTCTTTCCAAACTTAGAAAAATTTAGAAAAAAACAAATACCAAAAAAAGACAGATTTCATAGCCTAAAGCCAAAAATTACCTTATCTTTCTTAAAAGAATACCATATCTTGTTTAACAAAAAACAAACTCTTGAGTAAAATATACTGCAAATATAGTATCTTCATTTTAGATACTAAAGGGTTATTATGGGATGTAAGTATATAAGATCTTAATACCTTTAGATATTACAGGATTTATATTTCTGTATGATATCATACAAATAAATATGGAAACCACTAGAAGTTATAAAGAACAAAAATCATAAAAGAAGAAGTAAACATGAAGATACAGATCAAGAGAGTGAGTACTATTTTCACTATGTGTGTTTAGCTCTGTTTTTTAAAAAAAAACTTCGATTTGACAGGTAAGATTTTTACTTTTATAATGAATTTCATAGCCTTCAAAGTAAAAAAATATTTGTATTTCAGGTAGTTTAAAATGCTTTTCCTTTCTGTTTCCAGGAAGTATCGATGAAGATGTTGTGGTGATAGAAGCTTCCTCCACTCCCCAGGTCACTGCCAATGAAGAAATTAATGTTACCTCAACCGACAGTGAGGTGGAGATTGTAACAGTTGGGGAAAGCTATCGGTATGATTTTAATTCCTAGTTGTGTATGTGAATTTTTTTTTTTTAATTAAGATTTTATTTGAGAGAGAGTGAGCAAGCGAGCAAGTGGGGGAAGGGAGAGGGGGAGGTAGAAGCAGGATCTGTACCGAGCATTGAACCTCATGAGGGGCTTGACTTTCCCAGGACCCTGAGATCATGTCCTGAGCTGCTGAAATCCAGAATCAGAGGCTTTTTATTTTTTTAAAGGTTTTATTTACTTATTTGACAGAGAGAGAGAGACAGATAGCAAGAGAGGGAGCACAAGCAGGAGGAGTGAGAGAGGGAGAAGCAGGCTTCCTGCTGAGCAGGGAGCCCAATGCAAGGCTGGATCCCAGGAATCCGGAATCAGGACCTAAGCTGAAGGCAGATGCTTAACGACTAAGCCATCCAGGCGCCCCTATGTCAAGTTTTAAATATAAATATTTAAACATATTTGTGCTGTGGATATTTACATTCTTTTAATTTGCGGGGGGAGACCCCATTTGAGCACATACCAGATAAGTGGTTTTCAAACCAGGTTGCATTAGACTCACCTGGAAAGATTATAAAGTAAAGATAAAATTGATCCCTGGATCATATCCCATGTGAGCGGAACCAGAATCTTGGGGGGTCAGTATTTTTTTTAACTATTGCAAGTGTACAATAAGAGTTAGGAGTTATTGTTGTAGATAAAGAGTAATTTTACTTCGTGATTTCCAAATTTTTGTTTTATGATTCAGAGAGTTCATGAACTTCTTTGAAATTTAGATATGAATAAAACATAAATATTGGAGATAGCACTAAAATTGAAAGTGTTGAAAAATATTAAGGAGTATTGATGTTGAAGTATTCTTTTTTGTTACAATCTCATTGATACCATTGAAGTTTATGCTATTATAATAGGACAACCTGGTATGGAACATATTTTTACAATGTTGTCCTTCACTCAGTGTTTTCATCTAAGCCCATACTAAAAATGAATGAAAGATTCTTGTTTCTTTTGAAAAATAACTGGAAATGACATTGCTCTTTTGTGTGTCACTTTGACCAAAAACTTTAAAAAGAGGGGAAGAGGGGCGCCTGGGTGGCTCAGTGGGTTAAACCGCTGCCTTCGGCTCAGGTCATGATCCCAGGTCCTGGGTTCGAGCCCCACATCGGGCTTTCTGCTCAGCAGGGAGCCTGCTTCCTCCTCTCTCTCTGCCTGCCTCTCTGCCTACTTGTGATTTCTCTCTGTCAAATAAATAAATAAAATCTTTAAAAAAATAAATAAATAAATAAATAAAAAGAGGGGAAGAAGGGGGGGAACCCTAACAGTATTTATCTTGTGCTTTAGATGATTACAGATAAGGGTGAGAGAAGCAATGAAGTGCTCCTCTATTCCATTTGGTATACCAAACTAATCTGTGGATGAATCTTAATTTTTGTGTTAGAATGAATTGAGAAATATATTTGCGCATGGTGTTTTAATTTGTGTTACTTACTTTAAAATTTTTTTTACTTTGGAAGCATGTTATAAACCATATTTAAAATGTGCTTTTCCATTTGTACTTTCCCACTGGAATGCAGCTTTTAATGGCATGGAAGAGAGCACTCTGTAATGTATCTGTTAGTTTTAAGTTTTAAATTATTTTCCTAGGCTCTGAGGAAAATTGATACTCCATGGTAGGTGCCACAGTTATCCTGTGACTGCATTAGTGCTTGGTACAACACTGACTCAGTTTTTATGAGCTGAGCTACAAGGGTTGCTGAAATGAAGGACCTGTCTTTGTGAAACTGGAGATCTTTTTTGTCTTGGGGGTGCTTCATGTTCAAGCAGATGTGTTTACTATAGTAATAGATAGTAATCTTA
This sequence comes from Lutra lutra, assembly GCF_902655055.1. NCBI lineage: Eukaryota > Metazoa > Chordata > Mammalia > Carnivora > Mustelidae > Lutra > Lutra lutra. The sequence continues at coordinate 40,175,111 of NC_062284.1, forward strand.
AAAAAGACATACGGTGCTCATGACCCATATTTATTTTCCTTATTATTACATGGAATATTAACTTTGTCACTGTTTAGCTGGCTCTTGGGCTTTCCTCTCTAAGGGAGAATGCACCCTGGGGTGCGTGGCTTGCTCTGTTGGTGGAGTGTTGCAACTTTGACCTCAGGGCTGTGGGTTCCACATTGGGTGTTGAGATTGCTTTAAAAATCTTTTTTTTTTTTTTTTTTTTTTTTTAAGCGAGAATGCATCTGTGTTTCGGTTTCTTTAGTGTCAGGATTTGACAGTTGCTACTAATCATAGGAACGACTATGGTCTGTGTGAAACTGTTCCTCATATGCCAGGTTTTTTGTTCAGTGTAATACTTGGAACTACAGCATCCTTGCAGGTTTCATAAACAGCGAAGTGGACCAGACACTTTCTGCAGCCGTTGAGAGCTTCCCAGACATAAGAGACTATTCAGTCTTACTACAGGATCTTGGTTTCTCAAGAATTTTAAATAGTGATCTCTCTCCACACCAAAACCATTTCATCCTGAACATTTGTTTACTATCATGCCTTGGGCCACAAAATTCTTGAGGGAATGCAGTGTCTTTTTTTTTTTTTTCTTTCTTTCTGTGTCTCTGTAATTAACCTTTATACTCCTATTTACTTGAGAATTTCATTTTAGAATTTGAGCTTCTTTCTAAATTCTTAGGCTCTACACTTGGTGAGGTCATTTTCAGTCTGGTTCTTTTCTGAGTGGTTGAGCTCACATCCCTGGTAATTGCCTATTCATTGATTTTGTTCACTCTTTCCATACATGCTAACAATGAGCTTCTTTTCTTTTTCTTTTTTTAAGAAAGATTTTATTTACTTATTTGACAGAGAGAGAGAGATCACAAGTAGGCAGAGAGGCAGGCGGGGGGTGGGGGAGTTGACTCCCTGCTGAGCAGAGAGCCGATGCGATGCGGGGCTCAATTCCAGGACCCTGAGACCGTGACCCAAGCTGAAGGCAGAGGCTTAACCCACTGAGCCACCCAGGCACCCTCGCCTTTTTTTTCTTAAAGTTTATTTTTTTTAGTCATCTCTACACCCAGTGTGGGGCTTGAACTCACCACCCTGAGATCCAGAGTCACATGTTCTTCCAACTGAGCCAGCCAGGCACCCCTAAATAATAAGCTTCTAAGCATTTTCCATTCAGTTTGGGCAAGAGGAAAAACCAACTTCATAAGCCCCACCTCTCTATTTTTTTTAAGATGTTATTTATTTACTGAGCAGAGAGACTAACATGGGGCTCAATCCTCGGACCCTGGGATCACAACCTGAACTGAAGACAGGTGCTTAACTCATTAACCACTCAGGTGCCCAAGCCCCACCTTTCTAAAACAGACATATTTTTCTCCTGGATCCTTAGGACTTCATATTCTATATAATGTCCCTCTGTACCCTCAGTTCAGGTTATTACAGTGAATCCTTAAAAATTTTTTAAAATAAAATATATACCTATAGATAATTTAGTATAGTATAGCACCACAATAAACAATGATGACGTAAGTGTTAGGTGTTGAGGGTTTGTGGTTACATGCTTTAAAAGCATAAAGTGGCTCAAACAAGTGAAGTGTCTTACTACTACCAAACTAATAAACTAGCTGCAACTATTCTTACCTCTCCTGATCCCAGGAAATCTCTGGGGCCTCGAATGTTTTTTAGGACGATACCAAAAAATTATCTTTGTTTAGGCCTCTTAAAATCATGATTTGCAAATCCAGTCTGGACTAAACATACAAGATCATGTGGGTTATTTAATGTTTAGGGTGTTGATTTTTTTTTTTAAGATTTTATTTATTTATTTGATAGAGATTACAAGTAGTCAGAGAGGCAGGCAGGCAGAGAGGAGGAAGCAGGCTCCCCTCTGAGCAGAGAGCCTGATGGGGGGCTTGACCCAGGACCCTGAGACCATGACCTGAGCCGAAGGCAGAGGCTTTAACCCACTGAGCCACCCAGGCGCCCCAAGGGTGTTGATATTTTTGTTAGTTTTACATATGGTAAATAATTTTAGGTATTAAAATGTAAATACATGATTACAGCCCAGGTGTGTGTTCAAAATAACCATTGAAAAGAGAGCAGCATTCTTCCTCTTCTTTTTTTTTTTTTTTTAGATTTATTTATTTATTTTAGAGAGAGAGAGCGGTGCACAGTGGGAGAGGGAGAGTCTTTTTTTTTTTTATAAAGATTTTATTTATATGAGAGAGCGAGCATGAGCAGGGAGGAGAGGGAAAGGGACAACCAGACCTCCCTGCTAAGTGTGGAGCCCAACCAGAAAGGCTTATGATTTCTTGGGTAACTAAAAATTTTGTTCTTTCTTCATATTAACTAATTTAATATTGATGTCATTTAAGGTCTCGTTCAACTCTTGGACACTCCAGATCTCATTGGAGCCAAGGTTCAAATTCTCATACAAGTCGGCCACAGGAGCCACGGAACCGTAGTAGGATTTCTACTGTTATACAACCTTTGAGGCAAAATGCAGCAGAAGTTGTGGACCTTACTGTTGATGAAGATGGTAAGTTGGGTTAGTAACAGTATAGAATTATGAAAAGAATTAATAAAATCAGATACCTTTGAAACTCATAATGAAAGTCCTACTACTGCTTCTTGGTAACATTGTTAAATGGACAGTTATCAGATAGCCCAATTATTATTTTTTTTTTTTTAGAGATTTTATTTATTTATTTGAGAGGATGAGAGAGAGAGAGCATGAGGGATAGAAGGTCTGAGGGAGAAGCAGACTTCCCACTGAGCAGGAAGCCTGATGTGGGACTCGATCCTGGGACTCCAGGATCATGACCTGAGCCGAAGGCAGTCGTTTAACCAGCTGAGCCACCCGGGCACCCACATATCCCAATCTTATTTTTCAATTGATAGAACAGCCTCAGTTTGTAACTTGTACCTAAAATTCTTTCTATTTCATTGCTCGGTAGTTATTTTTTAGGGGGGAAAAAACTTTTTTTTTTTGAAGATTTTATTTATTTATTTGAGAGAGAGAGAAGGCACGAGAAGGGGAGGGTCAGAGAGAGAGGTAGACTCCCTGCTGAGCAGGGAACCCGATGCAGGACTCCATCCCGGGACCCAGGATCATGACCTGAACCGAAGGCAGTTGTTCAACCAACTGAGCCAGCCAGGTGCCCTACTTTTTTTTCTTAAAGATTTTATTTATATATTACAGAGAGGAGAGAGAGGGAACATGAGCAGGGATGGGGTAGAGGGAGGGGGAGAAGTAGACTCTCCATTGAGCAGGGAGCCTGATGTGGGGCTCGATCTCAGGATCCTGGGGTCATGACCTGAACTGAAGGCAGTCGTTTAACCTACTGAGCAGCCACCCAGGTGCCTGGAAAAAAAAGAAAAACTTTTATAAGTGGTAGTTTGACCTACCCTAGACTTACCTATTACTTTCATTTATAATATTATTGTCATACTTTAAATTTGCTATAAAAAATAGAAATGACACTTTTAAAATGCAACAGAAAAGCAATTTAACTTGAATTTATATGATAAATATTGGTTATTTGCAATGTCGAAATTTGAGGCACCTGGGTGGCTCAGTTGGTTGTGACTGACTCTTAATCTCAGCTCAGGTCTCAATCTCATGGTCATGAGTTCAAGCCCCGTGTTGGGATCCATGTCTACTTAAAAAAGAAAGAAATGTGATAGTTAATGTTATCCTCTGATATTACTGGTACCTTTTGTGCTGTTCAGCTTTAGTGTTTTTCTTTCAGCTTATAACTCCGTCCAAGCAACTAAGAAAAGAAAGCTAGAGTTGTAAAGTAGAGATTAGTGAAAGTGGTAGCATGTATGAGTATGTGAATACAGATGTGAGTTTCCCCACTTACTAGAAATTGCCTTCAGGTATTAGTTACATCTTAGAAGGAAATGGTCTATCATAATTTCTTTAAAGGAAGATGAGGAGCCATAAGTGAGTTTGTTAGCTATAAATTGGAGAAAGGATACATAAGGTCTGTAGAGTTACAGGCCTTGTGCAATCAGCTCTTCTGTGGATTGTTTGCAGCTTGGATGATCATAACTTTCAGAGTATCAATACTTTGGAATTAAGATGTTCATAAAGAGATAATTTATTCCCACTGTCTATATTTTATTCAACCATGTCTCCGTTTTTATTTTGAAGCACCATAAATTATCTGTAAGACAGTGATTAATATATTGGGATTAATTAGAGATTCCTCAGAGTTAATTAATTTAGGATTACTGCTTTGGAAACTGTGTTTTCCCCTGTGACATCTATCAGCCAATAAGTAGGAAAAGGTTACAGAGTAGTCTTTTAACCCATTGGAATTAGTTCAACCAGAATACTTTAGTAAGGTTGTAAATGTCCTAGGGATCAGTAGATGCCCCATCTCTCTGCTAGTTTCTCTCAGTGGAAAGCATCTATCTTACTAAAAATAAGTCCAAAATATTAAATATATCAGTTTGACCAGTAGTTCTTAAGGGGTGACCATTTTGTGCCCCAGAAGACAGTTGGTAATATCTATAGACATTTTTGGTTCTTACAGTTTTGGGAGACAGCAGACATACTGCTAATGTCTGATGGGTAGAGTTCCAGGATGCTGCTGTAAACATCCTATATGCGCAGGACAGCCATACCCCTACCCTGACTCCCATCCCTAGCAAAGAATCCCGCTACCCAAAACATCAATAATGCTAAGGCTGAGAAACTGAGATACACCATTTGCAAATAAACAAGGGGTTCTTCCCTCCGCTTTTTGTGTATAAGCAAATACATTTGTTTAAGCGTCCAAAGTACATTGTCCCATGTAGATCAACAGGGACAGTTTGTGTTTCTGGAATCAGCTTAGCACACCACATTGTAATCAGTAGTTTGCCCTCTAATTCTATATCACATTTAAGTGAGTCCCTTTTCTGATCCAGTTGTTGTGACTCTGCTTTGGACATACTCAGTCTCATTTTTTAAACAATAGTTGTTATAATTAGAGTCTGAAGTAGGAATCGTACATAAGTCAAGGTCTGCCTGAAATTTCTTTTACTTTTTATAAAAATTTTAATTTTTATTAGAATACAATGATGAATATTAATATTTGTAAAAAAAACTTTTTGAAAACATATGAAAAGGCCTGTAAAAAAGATTAAAACAGTTTTAAAAATTTAAGTGGTCAGGGGCGCCTGGGTGGCTCAGTGGGTTAAAGCCTCTGCCTTCGGCTCGGGTCATGATGTCAGGGTTCTGGGATCGAGCCCCACATCGGGCTCTCTGCTCAGCAGGGAGCCTGCTTCTTCCTCTTTCTCTGTCTGCTTCTCTGCCTACTTGTGATCTCTGTCTGTCAAATAAATAAATAAATAAATAATCTTTAAAAAAAATTTAAGAGGTCACTATAAATAAACCATTATACAGTGTGCTTTATATGTGTGACTTCTGTTCATCCTAACAATAGTTGTGTGAAGAAAATTCTGTACTTTCCCAATGCTACAGATGAGGAAATGGAGAGTGGTTAAGTAACTTATCTGTCACTATAGTGCCAGTGGTGAAATCAGAATTGCTTATCCAAGCAGTCTGACTCTAGAATCCATTCTGTACCAGAGAAAGTATAATTTGTAATACTGTTCTGACAGCCTGTGACAATGTGTATGAAAATAATATAAAAAGATTTTACTTTCCTTTTCTCATTTTCTTTGTGATAGATCAGAAAATTTACAGAGTTGTTACCCTGAAATAATCACCTGGATTGTTGGAATATGCATATGTGTTGGATTTTTTTAAATGCAGTAATCATATTTTAGTTCCATGTCATTTTGATGTTGTAAGCTAGCTTTATGAAAGTTTTTTTAATTAGGTATTGTACTTATTAGTTCATATTTTTAAAGTTTGTTTTAATAATTTTTAAAATGTTACCTTGAATTAAAATATAACCTGTCACCTAATACATTTTGAAATCCCAAATAAACATTTTGTGTTTTGTAGAACCTACTGTAGTACCAACCACTTCTGCGAGAATGGAATCACAAACCACAAGCACTTCCATTAACAATTCAAATCCATCTACCTCTGAGCAGGCCTCTGATGCTGCTTCAGCTGTCACTGGTAGCCAACCCTCCATAGTGTCAGAGACTTCAGCTACTCTTACAAGCAATAGTATGACTGGTACTTCTATAGGAGGTATGTAATAAAGTTGGGGGGAGGCCTCTTTCATTACTCTTGTTAGAAAAAGTATTGATTTTAAGATTTTAGCTATATTAGGAAGAGCATATTCTTAGAATAAACTGTATATGAGCAAAGTAGTCTCTTTAGAATTAAACTTTGATTTCATATTTGAGTTTGTTTGCTGTATATTACCGAGTATCATAGCTCAACTGAAAGAGATCAGCGAGAATTAAATGGCCGATTAGAAATACAGTAACAAGAGAAAAAAATAGGTAAATCGAACATCAAAATTTAAAACTTTTGTACATCAGAAGACACTGTCAAGAAAGTGAAAAGGCAGCCTACAGAATGGGAGAAAAATACTTTAAAATCATGTATCTGTTAAGGGTCTAGTATCCAGACTATGTAAAGAACTTACACAGCTCAACAATAAAAAGACAGATACCCCAGTTTAAAAATGGGCAAAGAATTTGCGTAGGTATTTTTCCAAAGAAGATACACAGTTGATCAAGAGGGTCATGAAAATAGCATCATTAGTTATTAGAGAAATGTAAATCAAAATCACAGTGAAGCACTACTTTATCCTTATCAGGCTGTCTGTTATTCAGAAAAACAAAACAAAACTATAGAAATAGGAAATCAGAAAATAACTGGTGTTGACAAGAGTGTAGAGGAATTGGAACTCTAATGAACATCTGGTGGGAATGTAAAATGCTGCAGCTGCTATGGAAAACACTTTGGTGGTTCCTCAAAAAGTTAAACCATAGTTACCCTGACCTACAGTCTCACTCCCAGGTATGTCCCCAAAAGAATTGAAAATGAGGATGGGGGGGCACCTGGGTGGCTCAGTGGGTTAAGCCGCTGCCTTCGGCTCAGGTCATGATCTCAGGGTCCTGGGATCGAGTCCCGCATCGGGCTCTCTGCTCGGCAAGAGGCCTGCTTCCCTCTCTCTCTCTGCTTGCCTCTCTGTCTACTTGTGATCTCTCTCTGTCAAATAAATAAATAAAATCTTAAAAAAAAAAAAAAAAAAGAAAATGAGGATGGGAATTTTTATTTTATTTTTTATTTTTTAAAGATTTTTTTTATTTATTTATTTGAGAGAGAGACAGTGAGAGAGAGCATGAGCTAGGAGAAGGACAGAGGGAGAAGCAGACTCCCCATGGAGCTGGGAGCCTGATGTGGGACTCGATCCCGGGATTCTGGGATCATGACCTGAGCCGAAGGCAGTCGTCCAACCAACTGAGCCACCCAGGCGTCCTGAGGATGGGAATTTTTAAAAAAAATTTGATGATGTCCATTTTCTCAATTTTTCTTTGGTTTTTTTTTTTTTTTTTTTTTTTTTGCTATCCTATCTAAGAAACCATTTCCTAACCCAGGATCACAAAGAATATACTCTTGTGTTTTAAGTGTTTCAGCTCTTACCTCAGATTATTGTTTAAGTTAGCAGGATATCTCTGGTTCTTTTTCCTATCACCTGTTTAACTGAGCATTAAGATAGCCTTTCTCTCCTGGATGATGGGGGTGTTATAGACCCTGTAGCTCATAGATATCACTATATCACCATTAATAGTGGAACCACCTTATACTTTCTTTTTTTTTTTTTTAGATTATTTATTTATTTATTTGACAGACAGAGATCACAAGTAGGCAGAGAAGCAGGCAGAGAGAGAGGAGGAAGCAGGCTCCCTGCTGAGCAGAGAGCCCAATGCGGGGCTCGATCCCAAGACCCTGGGATCATGACCTGAGCTGAAGGCAGAGGCTTTAACCCACTGAGCCGCCCAGGTGCCCCATATCATTTTTACTTTTAATAGTATCTTATTTAATTCTTACAATATCCTTATAGCTTACATTGAACAGATTAGGAAATCTTCTTGTGGCTGGATTTAGGTTTCTCTGTTGTGGAAAATTAAGAGGAGAATCCACAGTCCAAGGAGTTTTCCCCAAAGATGTCTTTAAAAAAAAAAATTATTTATTAAAAGAAATAATAAAGATTTTATTTATTTATTAGATAGACACAGCAAGAGAGGGAACACAAGCAGGGGGAGAGGGAGAAGCAGACCTCCCACCAAGTACGGAGCCCGATGTGGGGGTTGATCCCAGGACCCTGGGATCATGACCTGAGCCAAAGGCAGATGGCTAACAACTGAGTCATCCACGTGCCCCCCAAAGCTGTCTTTTCAATACTATATTTTTCGGGGGGGGGGAAAGTAGAGAGAAAAGAAATGGGCAAATTTTTATTTCATTTATCGAGTGTATACTCTTTTCTGAGTACCGTACCTACTGTCTTATATGTTATTTTATATATTATCACTTAATTCTTAAACTTTGCTTGTTATTTATAATATTCTTCCTACTTCAGAAATGAAGGCATCTGGAAGTTAAATACTTTCAAAGCCAATAATAATCTTTGAGGCAAAGATTTTTAACTTTTCTCATTCATTCCTTTCTCTTGGTAGCTTTATGTACTCTCATCCTGTCTAGATTTTATGTGACACAGTCCCAGCTTTACTTCAATACTGTCTCAAAGCTTTTATTATTATTTTTTTACATTATTTGTTTTTTAAGACACTTGTTCACTCAGGATTCACATTTAATATCTAGGGTAGTGACTTCACTATCTGAATGGTTTTCTCATGATGCTACTTTACTTATATTGAAGACTAACTTTGGGATAGACTTGCTTGTGTTGTGTTTCTCTAAACTAGGAGAACCTTGTTCCAGGCCATATTGTTCCTCCATATAAACCTGATAGAAGCACATACAGGTACTTATATGACATCAGGGGCACTCAGTTCTGCTGACTTCATTTCCTGCTAAGACGCTATAGAACATCAGTCTCCTATTTTCTTCACAGCCTGTCTTTATTTTGTACCTTCTTGCATATTTCCATCCTTGAATCATGCAAGCCATCTAGCTTCACTCCTATCCAGGTTTTTAGATGGGGCTAGTAAAAATTACAGATCCAAGCAGATTGGTGCCTCATGAATTTATGGTATCTAATCTTGGGCTTTTGTTAATAAGTTGCCATAGTGTGATGTATCTCATTTAATTCCCTTTCTTTCCCCTTAGTGGCTATTCCATAATTCCCTTATTCTCCTCCAGACATTGATCCCCCAGGGAAAAGTAAATAAAAAGTAAATGAAGGTTCTCAAGCACTCATAACTTCCAACCCTTCCATGAAAACTTTATACCTATCCTTCTCTCCTAACTCTTGGTCTTTTAACTCCTTTCTTTTCTTTCCAGCCCCCCCCCCCCTTTTTTAAAAAGATTTTATTTATTTATTTAACAGACAGAGATCACAAGTAGGCAGAGAAGCAGGCAGAGAGAGAGGAGGAAGCAGGCTCCCCGCCGAGCATAGAGCCTGATGCGGGGCTGGATCCCAGGATCCCGGGATCATGACCTAAGCTGAAGGCAGAGGCCTTAACCCACTGAGCCACCCAGGCACCCCCCTTTCCAGTCCCTTTATTCATGCTCTACCTTTTGTCCCTTCTTGTCTCCTTGACTTCGCTTTAACAGTTACCTTCTCAGCATCTTTGCTTGTTCCGTTCCCTTAGTGCGCATATGTACATTTGTGTTGTCTTGTACACTTAAATGGATCTTCTGTACCTTAAATTCTTCCTTTAACTTGCTTCTGACTCCTGTCAAAATAAATATATTAAAAGTCTGGCAGTAATCTTGTCATCTCTGTTCTCTCCTAGGCCTCTGTTCTTAACCTTTCTCACTGGCCCATCTCATAACTATGTGTGTTTTCAGCTACCACCAATATGCCAGTGACCTTCGTTTTTGTTTCCAGAGCCCTCTCTTTGTTTTAAACTTTCATATCCAGCTGGCTGTTGGATATCTCTGGACCATTCTACAGTCACCTCAGACTCAACATGTGCCAAGCAACTCATCATCTATCTGAATTTTCTGTGTGCTTATTGCTTTAACCGTGCATGATATCTTATATATTCATTTATTCCAGTTTTTATTGAGTTTTTATCAGGTACTGTTGTAGGCATTGGGAAGAAAACATAAATTTTCTGCCCTAATAGAACTAAAATTCTAGGGGATAATAATAGCTAACATCTTTTGAGCTTATAATATTGGTCCATGATTTATATTAACTCTGATTTTTGTAATAACTTAGGAGGCAGATTCTATTACTCTTATTTTATAGGCGAAGTAACTTGCCCATGGTTATATGATAATGGAGCAAGTATTCAAACCTAGGAAGTCTGGCTTGGAGCTATACTCTTCCTTTATGCCTATACTCTTCCTTTATTTCTCAGTCCTGACACTGTTGTCTTTGTGCTGCACAGTTCTTTGTTTGGGGGGCTACCCTGTGTGTTGTAGGATATTTAGCAGCATTACCAGTAGTGCTGCTTCTCCTCCAGGTGTGACAACCAAAGTTATCCCCAGGTGTTGCCAAATGTTCTTTGGGACACAACATTGCCCTGTGTAGAACCCAGTGCTTCTGTTCTAATGCTGGAATCAACATATCTTAAATCTTAATATATCCTAAATTGTTTCTGTACTTGATGATGATGATCTTGAGGACTAAAGGTCAAGTTTTTCTCTTCTTAGCACTTAGCTCCATGCATGTCTGTTTTCCCTTGCAAGGTGAATTTATATTTAGCAAGGGCTTATTGAACCACCTACATTGTGCAGTTCTGTTTCTAGTTGCCAGAGATAAAACAACAGAGGCAGACAACATCATAAGTTATTTTAAAGGCTAGGACTTTCGGGGTGCCTGGGGGGCTTAGTCTGTTAAGCATCTGACTCTTGATCTTAGCTTGGGTCTTGATCTTGGGATAGTGAGTTCAATTCCCCCATTGAGCTCCAGGCTCGGCACAGAGCCTACTTTAAAAAAAAAAAAAAAAAAAAAAAAAAAAGGCCTGGACTTTCGTTTTCACCATTGTATTTTCCAGTGCCTTTTGTAGATCCTTTACCTTTCCATTATTATGTGTAAGACTTGCCAAATGAATGAATAGATGTGTGAATACTTCTCAGTAATCCTGCCGGAATTGCAGTGAAAGTACTTCAACCAGTTTTATGTCACTGGGCCATGGAATTAGTTTTTCTGGTGCAGGTTTGTTATTGTCTCATTTTTAGTGGACACTCTGGGCTCATTCTAATAAAAAGGAAGTTTTTTATTTGCTTGATCAGATCTTTGTATTTCACTTCTAATTTATGGCAGTTTTCCTTGGTCAGTAACTCTGGAACAAGAGATTCAGTTGCCTTTACTTGCCTTTACTTTGGGTTGCTAGTCTGTTTAAGCAACAAAGAGATTGTGCACTCTAGGATTAGAGAGTGCAGATTAAACTGTACCCTACGAAGTAGAACTCTAAGGTCAGTTGTCTTTTTGAGGCCATATTGTTAGTGATACAACCTTTTAAATATGTGTTCAGCTGTAAATATAGTAATGTGTTCTCTTCTCTCACTCTCAGTTTTGTATTAGAAATATTTGAAGACAAAGAGGGCAAGTTCTTTCTGAACAAAGAAGTATCGTGTCTTTCCCTTCATTCACAGCCTTATTAGTCCACAGATCTTTTGCTCTGATTACACACTCCTCTCCTACATTTTATTTTATTTTTCTTTTTAAAAAGAGAGCACGCACAAGGGCTGGGGAAGGACAGAGGGAGAAGGAAAAGCAGACTCCCTGCTGAGCAGGGAGCCTGATGTGGAACTGGATCTCAGGACCCAGGGATCATGACCTGAGCCAAAGGCAGATGCTTAACTGACTGAGCCACTTAGGCGCCCCCCCCTCCTACATTTTAGAGTTGCACATAATCCTCAAATAGTTGGATTTGTAAAATTAAAGCCTCTAAACTGGAAGGAACTATGAAGGCCATTTAGTCTACCCACTGAATGGATTTAGTGTTCCAGAGGTTTTTGATCATTTTTTTTTTTAAGTAACACAATAAATGATACTCATTTGTGCAACACTTTGTCCTGGAAGTTGAGATAAAACCCTGAAAATGTTGCCAGAAGTAATGCTACTATAACAGTTACTGCTACAAATATTACAGTATATGGAAAAAAAAAATAATATTACAGCATATGGAAAAAAATAGTGGCTGTTTGAATCAGCATAGCAAAGATAGGCTGTTGATCATAGTCTGTTCCTGATAAGCTAGATATAACTTTGTCCAGGTTGTTTAAGAAAATTGGAATGCAAATGAATGAAAGTGACATAATTATAGAACTGACTTTGACTCTGCTATAATTTATGTTTGGAAGGTAAACACTTCACGGTGTCTGGGTGGCCCAGTCTGTTAAGTGTCCACCTCTTGATTTTGCTGAGGTCATGATCTCAGGGTTGTGAGATTAAACCCCATGTCAGGCTCCATGCTCAGTGAGGAGTCTCCAGAAGATTCTCTCTCTCTCTCTCCTTCCCTCTCCCTCTGCCCATCCCTGCTCAAATAAATAAATCAATCTTTAAAAAAAAGAGAGGGAGGGGCGCCTGGGTGGCTCAGTGGGTTAAGCCTCTGCCTTCGGCTCAGGTCATGGGGGGTCCTGGGATCAAGCCCCGCATCAGGCTCTCTGCTCAGCAGGGAGCCCACTTCTTCCTCTCTGCCTGCCTCTCTGCCTACTTGTGATCTCTGTCTGTCAAATAAATAAATAAAATCTTTTTTAAAAAAAAAAGAGGGAGCTTAAAAAAAATAAAAGTAAACACCTTGTCAACTTTTTTGTTGTTGTTGTTACAAGTTACTTATAATATTTAACCTCTCAACTGATGCTAAGAAGGTAGTATTAACTCTAGAAGGCAGTTGGAAATTAGTAAAAATTAGTAATTTTTTTCCATCCAAGTTCACAGATTCCTGAATTCTACTTTCAAGGTTAAGAACCTTTACAAAAGAATACAAGAAATTTGTCCAAATAAGACAGACTAGGAGCTTGGGGGAAAAAAAACAACATATAGAAATTTAGAATGGAAATACTGCCTAACAGGGTTTAGATCACAGACCTTGCCCTGAAGAGAATCAGGAAAGGCAGGATAGAACATGTATGGGAGGGCAGACTGAGGGAAATTACAGGGAGGTTTGCTGCAATCAGACCTATCAACCAGAGCCTGAAGCACCGCACCCAGATTCATTTATGTGAGCCTGTAAATTCCTTTTATTATTTTAGCCAGTTTGGGTTGGATTTTTGTATTTATTTGTGAGTAACTAGAATATTTCTAATCAGTATATTGGCCCAGAAGAGATTGGCTAGGTTCTGTGAGCCAAAAAGGAGCGGGGTATCCCTGGTTTTGGTTACTCTTGAAATAGGGCTGGAATAGTGGTGCTCTAGAATCCTAAGCGTTCTGAGGAGATGGCTCAGGTATTAGGTGCAGAAGCGGGGAAGGGGAAAGGACAGGCCTCTGGGCCCTTCACTCTTCCTTTTTTTGTTTTTGTTTTTTTTTTAAGTTTTTATTTATTTGTGAGAGAGAGAGCAGGCATGAGCACGGGGTGGGTCAGAGGACAAGCTAAATCCCTGCTGAGCAGGGAACTCAATATGGGGCTCAGTCCCAGAACCCTGGGATCATGACCTGAGCTAAAGACAGATGCTTAACTGACTGAGCTACCTAGGCACCCCTCCACTGTTCTAATTTTTATATTTTACGTAAAAATAAAATATTTTTTTAAGATTTTATTAAGTAATCTCTATACTCAACATGGGGCTCAGACTCAACCCTGAGATCAAGAATTGCTTGTTCCAACCAACAGGGCCATTTAAACGTCATGGTAGGGGCGCCTGGTGGCTCACTTGGAAGAGCATATGACTCTTGATCTCAGGTCATGAGTTCAAGCCCTGTGTTTTGTGTAGAGATTACTTAAATAAATAAAACTTAAAAATCTACAAAAAAATACCATCATGGTAAGTATGAGTCACCTGAGGAATTTAGGCTTTCAGAGAAATCCCAGTGAAGATCACTATCCAAAATTATGTGGTGGGCGGATTTAGTAAGAATGTGATGCTCACATTCTTATTTACAGAGATTTGAATTTACTGAACAATTATTTACTTATTTATACACAGTCTCTATTTTTCACACGGTGATATTTGATCATTTGATGTTGTATGCATTTTTGTTTGTTTCAAGATGACTCAAGGAGAACTTCATCTAGTGCTGTAACAGAAACTGGCCCTCCTGCAATGCCAAGATTACCTTCTTGCTGTCCGCAGCACTCGCCATGTGGAGGGTCATCACAGAATCACCATGCATTAGGACATCCACACACAAGTTGCTTTCAGCAGCATGGCCATCATTTTCAACATCATCACCACCACCATCATACTCCCCACCCACCTGTCCCAGTTTCTCCCTCCTTTAGTGATCCTACCTGCCCTGTGGAAAGACCTCCACAAGTACAAGCACCTTGTGGAGCCAACAGCAATTCTGGTACCAGCTATCACGACCAGGTATGTGGAATTTTATGAGGTTGTCTTTTTTCTTTTTCTTAATATTCAAAAACTGTGCTTGTTTCAGGAGGAAAAAGAAAAACAACCCAATGTTGAATTTTTTATAGTAAATAAATTGTTCTTGTTGCCCTTGCAAAAGTGGCCCAATTTAGTGGTCTTTCTTTCTTTCTTTTTTTTTTTTTAATTCTCTAGGATTTTCTGATGGTCTAAGTTATTACAACTAACTGAGAAGGCCTGGAATGTAGAAAATTAAAAGTGATAGTGTTTTTTATTCTGAAATGGTTTTTGGTGTTTTTAGTTAAATACAGGTGAATCTTATCTTTGAAATCTTACTTCATGGTGTTGAAATTGCAGTGCCAACCTGATTCATGGGAAATTGGGAAATTTTCCTAGTTTTTTACCCTCTTCCTTTTACTCGGGAGCTGCCTATATCTCCACTCATCTAGAAATAAACTGGCTGTTCGGATGCAAACCAGTGATGTAGTTTCTCAGAAGCTGATGAGGTTTTTAGTTCATTGGGAATTGAAGTATCAGTAACAAAATTATAATTAAGTAATTTAGTTGATATTATTGATGGGTGCTTGAAATGTCAAATAGATTAGTATTGGTGATCATGTGAAGTAAATGAAGGTCATGTATTACATGCTATTTTAACTTTTGCTATGTCATCTCTAAAATTGTGATATAACCCAGGTAAGTACATACTTTGAAAAATAAAATGTAATTTTAAGGTCAAACTGTAACTGATACACCAGAAAGTAGTCAGAAAGAAAATTCAGAGCAACTGTTTTTCTGTATCCCCTGATCTTTAAAAGTACTTCCTTCATCTTCTTAAATTTTGATGGTTATCTCTCCTGGATCTGACTAAAAATAATTAAGAAAGAGGGATGTTCCTTTAAAAAAAACAGAAGACAGGCTGCTGTTTTCAAGAGTCAATTTGAAAGGGTTTAGTAAGAAATATGATTAAATAGATTTTAGACTATGTTTTGGTTCTCTTAACGGTTCTAAGTATTAACATCTGCTGATCGTCTAAACCTGTTCTGCCTCTTAGGAATGAGGAAGCATCAAGAAAAAACTTTTTAGTGGACTGAATGAAAGGCCCTGCTTCAAAGCAAAATTTTCTTTGACTAGAAATATGAGCTGAAAGAGGGAGGGTTTTGAAGTATCGTAGGAAAATGGTGAAGAAGTGAATCTGCTGACTTTTCCTACATTCATTCAAGAGCTACCAAAATGTGGGCTTTTTGTTTACAGAATATTCTTGTTGAATTAATAAAGTAATACAGTTGGTTTGAGAGATCATGTGTGTATGCAACATTTTCTTTTAACCTAAGTGAGTTAATTATAGGTAGAATCTCTTACCTTTTTTTTTAAAGATTTTATTCATTTATTTGAGAGAGAGAGAGAGCACGAGAAGCGGGGAGGGTCAGAGGGAGGAGCAGATTCCCCACGGAGCAGGGAGCCTGATGGCAGGACTTGATTCCGGGACTCCAGGATCATGACCTGAGCTGAAGGCAGTAGCCCAACCAACTGAGCCACCCAGGCTCCCTCTCTTACCGTTTGTTCACATAAAATAAATGTAACCTATTCACTTATCTCTAAGTAGATGTATTTGGACTGTACACAAAACTTGAGGAAAATCAACAAGATCAGTCAGTGGTGATAATGGGTTTGAAAGAGAGCAGAGAGTAAAGTTTTAACAATATAAACAGTTTGAGACTCATACAGACATTGGAGGACTCTGAAATCATCCACATGCTCATGAGATAATGTCATATAGTCTCCATTTGAGACCTGTGTGGGCATAGCAGGAAATTGAGGAGTGGGAGAAGCAAACTGATCTGAGGATTTGTGATTGTGTTGATGTGTTACGATTAGTGTCAGGTTGTAGGTAGGCAGAAAAGGGTTGGGGAGGATTAGGCCTGATAACAGAGAAAGCACAGTAGTCACTTGATGCTCTGTAGCCCTTACTGCTCCTTTGGATGTAACTTTCTCTTTTGAGAAAATAGTTTAGTTAGCCTTATGCATTACTTATGATCTTTGTAAAGTAATATCTGTCATTTCTTTTTTTTTTTTTTTAAAGATTTTTATTTATTTGACAGAGAGAGATCACAAGTAGGCAGAGAGGCAGGCAGAGAGAGAGAGGAAAGGAAGCAGGCTCCCTGCTGAGCAGAGAGCCTGACGTGGGACTTGATCCCAGGACCCTGAGATCATGACCTGAGCTGAAGGCAGAGGCTTAACCCACTGAGCCACCCAGGCGCCCAATACTTGTCATTTCTTATACCGATCTTGCTTACCCTCTCTTTTCCTTTTAGCGGATGAATTGAGTGAACTGTTGGAATTGTGAAGGCGCTTCTCTTTCTTAGATTTTCTTTTTATTCTATATTTTAACTTTAGCCTCAGTTTCTTCTAGGAGGACACACACCCTACTTTACTCACCCTCTAGGAGTGTTCTTAATCACTGACTGGAGAACAAGATAGGAAATTTGCTCATCTTCATAGTATGTTGATAATCCAGTCCATTTGCCAAGTCTTAGCCTAAATAGGAAAATAAGAAGGGGATACAAATTCACAGTCTTAGAATATTGTTCTTAAACCTTATTACCCAAATTGAGGGACATACATTGTATTTGTAGACTCTGAGAGGCCAGACACTTGCTTAATTGATTATAGATAGGTGATCTAGAAAAAGAAAGGAGTTCTTCTTTTTCACCTTCCCACAGCTTCTCCTGCGCCATCATCCCCCTTCCCTTTTAGCATTCAGAGTTCCTTTTGTTTCTGTTACCCTCAAGCTTGGAGTCCAGTGGAGGTACAGAGACCACAGTGGTTTCTCTAAAGACTGCTTGGTGACCTGGGCCTCTAATAATGCATTTCCCTAGCTTTTTTCATCTTCAGCTTCTAGTATTGAACAATTCTTGTATATAAATTCATATGTAACATCAAATTATTATTTTATTTTTTAATTATTATTTAATCACATTTAAAAAATTATAGCTATACTGAACATTAAGCAAAGACTTGTATTTTAAATCACTTAGGAATACAAAGCAGCAGTGCTGTTTTGTAACCTGCCTTGGAGTAGATTGTGATGAAGTGAAATGTTTTACTTAGGACTTTTCAAAATGCATTTGGGGAATAAACTTAATTACTGACGAGTAGACATGGAATCTAGACTCTTTGGTTTATTTTCCAACTTAGTAAATGGACCTTCCCTAAAATCGTATTTCTAATTTTTTTGGTAAATGAAAAGGTTCTGAGGGAAAGCTAGCTCATGTTTCATCTTGAATAATCACATACCCTTTGTTATCTTGGGTAATGTCTGTATTATTAGAGTTTCAGTTGAATGCTTGCTATATACAATGTAGAAACAGGACAGATAGGTTTTTACCAAGAATCCTTAATCTTTTCAGTGGTGTGATTATATGTTTTCCAAACTAGTCCTAAATTAATAATCAAAATTTGGGGGTAAAGAAGAATATGGAACTATGATTTTAAAGTTTCTTTCTCTAAGATCTAGATAATGAGAGAGAAATAGACCTTGAAATAATATATACATTAACTTTTATTCATCTTGTAGCATGATCTTATGCTTGACTTTTCAAAACTGATTATAGATTTTAAATATATAATCACTACAATTCTTTACATTCCAAGACACACACAATATTTTTTTTGGTGCTGAATAGGTCTTCATACTAAAAGTTTTACCATTTTGAAATTTTAATTTAGAGATTCTATTTTTCTAGATTGCACTTGGAGTACTTTTATACTATAACATGGAACGGTGTTTTGACCAAACTTTAGAAAGATTTATAGTTCCTCTTTATACAGCAGGCATTGCCAGTAGACCTGAGCAACAATGGTATCAGAAGTCATGGAAATGGTGGTTTTCACGGAGCATCTGCATTTGACCCCTGCTGCCCTGTTTCTTCTTCCCGAGCTGCAATCTTTGGCCATCAGGCTGCTGCTGCTGCCCCGAGTCAGCCATTATCAATAGATGGTTATGGATCAAGCATGGTGGCGCAGCCACAGCCCCAGCCCCCTCCACAAGCCTCACTGTCATCATGTCGACATTATATGCCACCTCCTTGTAAGTATAAATTTAATAGGCAGAGAACTTAGAGGCATATAAATGAAGCATTGTACATTCCTCCATGAAATAACCTTTCAATAATCCTAATTCATAAATTTTTAGTATTTCCTTGGCCTGAGAGTGGGGTATATTTTTTCCATTTTGTCCTCTCTTCACCCCACATTCCCAAAACAGTCTTCTAAGGTAAAAAAGACAGATGTTGTTTAAAAAGGTCAGGTAAATAAAAAGTATTATATTTTGTCTCTTTTACATTTTAACATTTATATTTTAATACGTGAAATGACTACATTGAATGGCACCTTAGATTCCTATAAAAGGAAACCTTAAGGGATTGAGATTTATCCTTTAGGAGTAACAGACAATTTGAAAGTTTAGTAGTTGTTCTTAGGCACAAGAAAGTAAATTTTGACCAAGAATTCTGAAGGTCAGCTGAGGCATATGAGAAAAAGTCATGAGGCATATGCAGACAGCTTGGCCAAATGCAAAAAGATTTCTCTATTCGTTTGGTGCAGGCAGTTAAATAAAGTCAGACATGGTTTTTCTGAAGACATTGAAATCTGTGAAATCTATGAGTATTATGAGTGAAAAGTGCTCTTAGGCTATGTAACACATGTTTACTACTTTGTTACATTATAAGCTAATAATCATATGGAAACTTAATTAATACTTTGATGAAAAAAAAACACTGAAAATTCATACCAGGAGTACACTAGGAGGTTGGCAAGGACATTTGCTTTTGTTCTGATTACATGCAAGGGATAATTTTCAGTTATATATCTCATTAGATTTCTTCTTTTATTCCTAGAATTTAAAAAATCTAGGTCTTGCAGATATGCTGGAGTCAGCCCAGAATGTATACAGTGAAACCTGGAGATAATATCATTTACCTTTTCAGTAATACAACTTAAGATATAAAGCATAGGTTAGAAAACAGATTTTTGGAACAGTTTTTGCAAAGCATTGACCAGTAGGCAAATTCTGCTGTACAGGCTGTTTTGTGATACCTGTTGATATTTATCTTTAGTTGATTGTCTTTTATTAGGAACTTAAAATGTGTGGTTTTTGCCCTCCCCAATAATACAGTGAAGCAATTTATAAGTGAGTGCATTTCTTTTTAAATGCCCTAATAAAGAAGTGTTTTAGATTTAAACTCATTTTACTTTTATTATTAACTTGTGTACATTGTAAGAAGTTCAGACTGCTGAATGACATTAAATGAGAAATTAAAAGCCCTTCCCTCACATCCCACTAGTCTTAATACCTTGAAGGTAGCAACTGTAGTTTTTAAAACCTTCCAGAAGTTTTCTTTGTACCCATAAAAGTATATCTTTCTCTCTTTTAAAACAATGGGATTATAACAAGCATATTATTTGCCTCTGAGTTTTTTTCTTTTTAAAAAAAATTTTAACAGTACATCTTAGATTTTTTTCCCATATTAGCTATAAAAATCTAGGTTGCTGTTCTCAATACCCTCATAATATTCTATTGTATATTAAACCAGTTCTCTGTTGATGGTTACATTGTAGTTTTTTAGTCTACTCTTTGGTAACTTGTTAGGAGTGAGATTGCTAGGTCAAAGTGACATGTTGAACTTTAAGGAAGCAATATCAAGAATTTTTTTTTTAACTGGCAAGAACACATAAAATAGAGAAGGAAGGGAGATGGCCTGTGGGAATGGAGAATGTCACCTTTCTACAGTGGTAATCAGCCTGTTTTGTTTAGAATATACAGTGACCTATAACAATGGCTGAACTTTTCACCACACACACACAAAGTGGTAACTGTGTGAGGTGATGGATGTGTTAATGAACTGATTGTGGTAATCATTTCACAAAGTATATGTATGTCAAATCATCATCTTGTACACTTCAAATATATATAATTGTATTTGTTAATTATACCTCAATAAAGCTGAAAAAATGATTGCTGAAAAGTTAAAAAATAAATTGATTCGTTCTGAAACTAAACTTTAAAATCTTGTAATATCTGTCAGTATTATTTCTTATATAATGATTATAGAAATAGAAAACTTTGAACTGAAACTGGAAAAAATACTCTGAATTTGAGGAAAGACAGTTAACAATGTAGTAGCTTCTTTTTTTATGACCAAGTACTGGGTTTTCTTGGAGTAAAGTCTGGATTTGAAAACATGACATTCAGAAAAATCACTTAAAATTGTTTCTCAGAGTTTATATTGAACTTAATGAAAGCTTCCTTTAAATACATGCTAGCAAGGTGGCCTTTGAAAATATGGCTGAATGAGTTCCTCATTACCTAACTTTCACCCCAGCTGAATCAGAAGTGATTAAAATGGAAGGAAGCTCTTCTTTCATGAAACTAGAGAATGGCCATACCTTCATATCTCATTCCAAGAAGGTCTTCCAAATACAATGAAATTGGGACTGAACATCCAAAGAGACAAACATATTTTTAAACCTTAAACAGATGCATGTCTCTTAGAGTAAGAGAGACGTGTATTCCTCAGAGGGACTTTTCAGCAGCCACTTCGAAACATAAAGAATGAAATAGGGGAAACCATCTTTACTAAGGCTGGTTTCCATTACAGATTCTTGGCAAATATGCCCCTTCATCTTCTTAATGTAGCACAGGAAAAAAGGCATGGGGCAGGGAGCGAGAAGAGCAGCATTATAGGAGTATCTTTGCAGTGCTGCCCAGAGGAACTAAAAAGTTCTGTCTTCTCTGTAGTGCTCTATGACCAGTAATCATAAAGGAAAGCAAGATTTATGTATTTATAAAGGTGTAACGTCTACATTTGACTTCACAAAAGCAGGAAACTTGCATATTGTAAAATAAAATTAACAAAAGACAATTCGGAAAAATGTTTATACCTTATTATGACAAACCTTCCATGTATACAAAGAATACTTATGAACCAATGAGACAAAGGTGAACAATAGCCTAAGAATATGAATAGGTATTCTGGGAAGAAATATAAGTGGTTAATAAATACAAGATATTTCTCAGATTGGCATTTAATGAATTTAGTTAGAGTGTAGAGGTAATCAGGCACTCTTGTATACTGTTTACGGAAGCATTAATTATGGTAACCTTTTGGGCCAGGTACTTTGTCAAGCTGGTATCTGAATTTAAATGATTTTCTCAGACTAAGAATTCCTTACAGGAATTTATGCCGCAGAAGCCGTCCATGAGTAATGCATGTTTGCACGCACTCATGTGCATATATGTATGACAGAGCATAAGAGGTATCATACACACAGGTGTTTAGTGCAGCGTTTGGGTTATTTCCCATTTTTGTCAGTGGTGATTTCTCTATTAAATTTTGATGCCTTCCTATATAATAGAGTGCTGTGAAGCTGTGAATGAAGTAAAACTATATGTACTGACCTGAGAGGATACCTAAGATCATTCAAAGAAGAAAGCAGGTTGCAAAGCAGAATTGAGCAGACTCAAGCCTTAATTAAAGTATTGATAAAAGTCAAATGTGTACTATGTAAATGTTTATAAAAGACAATATATGCTCAACTGTGTGGTGCCTGTATTTTTTTTTTTTTTAACAGATGCTTCTTTGACAAGACCACTTCATCATCAAGCCTCTGCCTGTCCCCATTCTCATGGAAACCCTCCTCCTCCGACTCAGCCTCCACCTCAAGTGGATTATGTTATTCCTCATCCTGTACATGCTTTCCATTCTCAGATATCTTCTCATGCAACTTCTCACCCCGTGGCACCCCCACCCCCAACTCATTTAGCCAGTACGGCCGCACCAATCCCTCAGCATCTTCCTCCCACACACCAGCCAATTTCACACCATATTCCAGCCACGGCACCTCCAGCGCAGAGGCTGCATCCTCATGAAGTGATGCAGAGGATGGAAGTTCAAAGGAGGAGGATGATGCAGCATCCAACGTAGGTTTCTTGTTTTTTTTAAAAGATCACTCTGTGTTCCTTTTCCTTCTATTTCTGTTGGTTTTTAAAATTAAAAATCTTTAGAAGTGATGTAACTGTACTAAATCCTAGGGAATTCTTTACTAACTAGAATCTTCCTTTGTCTTGTCCTGAGTTGTAGGTGCTCACAAAACAAGTTGATACCAGGTTAGTTAAAGAAATCAAACCATTTTCAGGAAATGGCCCAGGGTCATTTATTTTTGTAAACCAGTCTCTCGTTCGTCAGTTTCTTCAGCATCCCATAGTAGAGACTGATGTTAAAATTGGTGACCCTGAGGAACAACATATAAAGTTGGCTAAGATTTAATACATGTTACCAGCCAGAGGAAAGAAGAGTACTGTAGAATTTTCAACAACAGACATTGAAAAAACTGTCTTCTTCACTTAGTTTATTTTATAAACTTAAATATTAAAATATTCTCCAAACCTTATGAAAAGACTGTAATTGAACTTTCTGAAAATTCAGGATATGATTTTCTAATTCATGGTAGCAAACTCTGTTCGTCTAATTCTGCTTGTGTATTTTTGTAAGTAGAGTTTTATAGGTAAACAGCTACACCTGTTCATTTATGTATTGTCTGTGTCCTCTTTCACACCACGAAGACTAAATTGAGTAGTTGTAGTAGAGACTGTACAGCCTAAAGAGCCAATAATATTTACCATTTAGCTCTTTCCAGAATGTATTTGCAAAACTCTCTAATTAATGATCTAGCACATGGGTAACTTCTTCATTTAGTTATGTAAGGTAATTTCCAGAATCTCTAGCTATTACTGGCATTCTGATATAGTAACTCCTTATATAGAAAGTTGGCAATTTAGGGGCCCCTGGGTGGCTCAGTAGTTAAGTGTCTGCCTTCGGCTCAGGTCTTGATCCTGGGGTCCTGGGATCGAGCCCCGTGCTCCTCAGAAAGCCTGCTTCTCCCTCTCCCACTCCCCCTGCTTGTATTCCCTCTCTCGCTGTGTCTCTCTCTGTCAAATAAATAAATGAAATCTTAAAAAAAAAAAAGAGAAAGTTGGCAATTTAAAATTCTTACCTGCCAGTGCCTAGAAAATCTTTAAATCGTTTAGCTTAAACATGCCAAATCTGTAAGTGGATTAGAAACGGATAGAAAATAAGAGATTAGATAGTAAAAATGAATCTCTGGAATGGTTTTGTTTTTTAAGTGCTATTTGTTTAGACCTTTATGACTATTTATATTTATAAATTTATAAATTTTTAGACTAAAAAGAGAAAATACAATAATCTGGGATGCAGAGTAAAGAGTGTGAATGGAACTTATATCAGTTTCCCAGATGTGTTGACATGTATTTGCATGCACAAGGTTCAAAGTTTTCTTTCTTAAAATAAGTTTTAGCCATTACAATGGATGAATGTCATTACAATGTAGAAGCAAAGCAAAATAAAATAGTTTCCATTTTCTTCCCTTATATGTTTATATAAGATAACGTCTATGTGCCTACAGCATTTGCTGGGGTGTTTTTAAAAATTTTTTTCCCATTGATTTTCCTTTATTCTGTTTAAAATACCTGCTGTAAAGAAGGTATACAAGATAATGTTAAAATTGCCTTTTTCCTTGGGTGATATTTGAATTGGAGGTATTGTAATAAGCACTGAGAATTGTAGTGTTACGGTGTCTTGATTTCTTTATTAATCATTATATAATTTTATATTCTTATAATTATAGAAGTAATTTTATTACTTATTTATATCTGTTTATAATAATACTAGATTATTTTTTCTACATTAAGAAATAACCAATTATTCAATTATTTCCAGTGGTCTTTTTGTGTTCTGTGTTTCCAGGCGGGCACATGAACGGCCCCCACCCCATCCACATAGGATGCACCCAAACTATGGTCATGGGCATCATATTCATGTGCCTCAGACTATGTCTTCCCATCCTCGACAGGCTCCAGAGAGATCTGCTTGGTCAGTATCTTGTTTATTTCAGAGTTCTGCTCAGCAGCCTGTGGTAGAAATGTCAGAACAGACGCTTTATAGTGGGATGCCATGCAGAAGGGTGATGTGGCAAAACTGAATTCCAGCTTATCTGTGAGGCACTGTCTCTGGACAAGTTTTAGAAACCTGTAGTGAAAAGAGGAACTTGAGTTCTGGGGCAGAGAGCTATGTCAAACAGGAGTAGAGCTTTTTTGTTGTTTTTTAGGGATATATGCCATCAGAGTTAACTCCCTAAACGGATCTTTCACAATTTCCTTATCCACTTCCCCACCTTTGTACTCAAATCTTCTTTACCACTCCTAACCCCTGTTTATTGACAAGGGAAATCAAACCTGCGTCCGAGGCATGTGGTCTTTTTTAGAGAAGTGGAGGCAGATTTATATTAATTTTTCTTTCTGAATCCATTGTCGATAGGCAGAGATGAGACCTTGATCCACAATGACACTTGAGGCAAAACAAAAATGAGAATAAGTATATGAAAATGTGGCATTTACCAATTTTACTCTTTCTAAAACTTTGTTTACCTTTACTTTATAAGGTATAGAAGTGTTTATTCTTCTAATTATCTTGATGCCAACAACTCACAGACAATATCCAACTGGAAGCATCTGTAACATTCATATAAACCAGAAAATGAAACTATTTTGTATGGTTCTCAAGTAGAATCAGACTTTTAGATTAGCAGGAACCTTAAGGGTCATTCATCATGTTTCCTTCCATTATAGAGTGTGAAACTAGAGTACAAATGCTTTGCTTCTCATGGTCACAGAATTGAGTTTTTGAGTTTTTGAATTGCTGAAATGAATTTGAAATTATTAATTAAATCTTTGGGGCTTAATTATCTTTTTCTTAACTGTGTCAATTAAGCAACTTTGTATTACTTTTAAAAATGTAAATATATTCCCCCATTTCTGTTGATAATAAGGACACTTTAAGGATGGCTAAAAGGGGGGTGCTTGGGTGACTCAGTGGGTAAAAGCCTCTGCCTTCAGCTTGGGTCATGATCCCAGAGTCCTGGGATCAAGCCCCGCATTGGGCTCTCTGCTCAGCAGGGAGCCTGTTTCCTCCTTTCTCTCTGCCTGCCTCTCCACCTACTTGTGATCTCTCTCTGTCAAATAAATAAATAAAATCTTAAAAAAAAAAAAAAGTATGGCTAAAAGGTAGTGTTCTCATCCTTTGTCAGGGAACTGGGAATTGAAGCTGGAGTGACTGCAGCTACTTATACGCCTGGAGCACTGCATCCTCACTTGGCCCATTACCATGCACCACCACGACTTCATCACTTACAATTGGGAGCTCTTCCTTTAATGGTAAAATAGAAAAATTTCAAAATTCTGACATAGTCTTCTTCTAAAAGTATTTTTCCTTTTCCAAATTAAATATTTGATTGGAAAATTTTTAAATATTATTTGTTGTTATGGGTGTTCTAATGGAATTTGAGAATTATTATTATTAGATTGAAATTATGCTATAAAAAGATACATTAAAGTCTGTATTTGTATTTGCATTGTGAAATGTATTCTTCTTAATAAAAAAATGATAGTTTTTTCTTTTGTACCAAGATGACAGTCCTGACCTATTGTCACTAGAACATATGCTTTATTTTGTCATACCTACTAATAGGTCTGTTCTGATGCATTCGTCCTTTATTTTTTGACCTGCAGGACTATACTGACTCTCTGATTTGAAGAGATTCAGATCTTGTTGATACCAATTTGAGTTCTAAAGAACAAGTTCAGCAAAAATATATGGAGTTTACTATTCATAATATTTTACTAGTTATAAAAGGTGGTACAGAGTAGGGAAGTTTTTTCATCCTGTGGGGGTAATGAGCTTATAGGAATGGTTTCCAAGATGCCTTATTATACCTGAGACTTAGGCTTTGGAATTGAGAATGGTATAACAGTGGTTATAGCATGTAAAGAGCTGTCAAACAGCAGAAGCACACGGAACTCCAATTAAGTTGACATTTGTAGGTCTTAGGGATGGGGGTTACTTAGCAATAAGAAGTACAGCTGCCCTCCCAAGAAACCGGGATTCAGGAACAAAGGAGACTTAGGAAGAGTTACAGGACAAGTGCACGTTTAAATAATTTGAGGGAGCAGGAGTTCCTTTCTTATTATTTTCCTTAGAGATGTGTAGGAGGTTAGGTTATCTGCTGAGAGCTTGGTAGTGTTAATTTTGATTGCAAGGAAAGTTGTCGATATTTGAAAAATAGGCTATTTGAAGGTTAAAAGTTACTGCTTATTTTAAATTCTTTTCTACGTACAAATTGTCTTTTAAAGCTATAAACTTGTTAGAAGTATGTTGCGATTCAGTGGACGCTGACTAATAAATAATGTTGGAGATTTATTTATAATGATGGAAAAATGGTGCTCTATCCCAGAATCTCCCTTTCCTAATACAGTCTACTGTTGTTGTGTATAGTAGTTACATTTTATAATGTTGGGCAAACACTAAGTAAATATAGAGCTATTATTCTTGTGGTAAATACAGAGTTGGGTTACTGCATGCCTCTGGTCACTATGTTGATCTGGTCACAATAGCCAGTCAGTACATAACCTTGTTTTGATGTCTGTTTCACTTTAAAGACACCTTATTTGATATGTGTTATTGAGTCATTAATGTTGAACTCATGGCCAACGAAACTCATGCCTGAATGAAGCTTATTTACACACATTTTATCCACAAGGCATATCACAGCCTTCTTGTACTTAGGAACACTAGCCCCCAGCGCTTACGTTTGGTGGCCATTTTAAAAACAGTCACCAGTAAAGTGCACAAAAATGGAAACTTAAATAGATGGCACTTAAATAGATCACAAAAAAGAATAAAAGACCCCTGTTTATAATATAAGAGCTGAAGTAGGAAGGCAGAGCCTTGTTCTGCATGTCAAGCAGCTCAAGATATTTTTGCTGCTGTGATTCAGAGCACAGGTGTTGATTTTGGAATTACAAATAATTTTTGTCAAGCAGGTAAATTCATGAATAATGAAGATTGAGTATGTCTAACAAAAAATTAGAAAACACTGAAAACTTTCACCAACAGAACGAAACAAAAGTATGTCTAACAAAAAATTAGAAAACGCTATTAAAACTGTCACCAGCAGAAGGAAACAAAAAAAAGAGCCAGAGTACCTTCGGCTATTAGGAAGTTAGAGAAAGGGAAATAAGTTTGTTGGAAAATTTTGTGCATTTTTATTTTGTAATATTTAATACATTTCTCTGAAAGTGACAAAATCTTATGAAAATTCTGCTGTTCATATGTTTAGACTGCCAAGAGCATCAGTATTAACTTTGGGTATTTTCTATTTAGGATTCTTTGTGCAAAATAAATCAAGTAGAATAAAACTATTATCTCATGGAACAGCTATTTTTTTTTTTCTGCTTGTATTTTAATAGTTATTCTATGAGATTACATTTGAAGAGGAACCTAACCCTTTTATAGAGTGCTTACTTGGAGTTACGTATACTTACTGAAGTTGAATTTTGTGAGTAGCTGAATGGAGAGAATTGAGTGTCTCAATTATTTAGGGTGTTAAAACTGAAGCCTACTCTTACTTGATTCAGCCTATGTCTTCTATTAAAATAGGTTCCTGACATGGCAGGCTATCCTCATATTCGTTACATTTCATCAGGACTGGATGGAACATCATTCAGAGGTCCTTTCAGGGGCAATTTCGAGGTGTGTAATACAATTAATGAAGATATTTGCCACAGTATCTTTAATATAGAGAGAGAGTATATGTATTATGGGTATCCACAGTTGAGTAGGATTGCTGCACTGGCTGGGGATCAGAAGGCAGCACAATATCTGAATTTTTGATACTGCTTCTGGGGGTTATCACAGAATAGTTTATAAGCAGTATTAATCTTAGTATCAAAGTTTTCCAAATATTTAAAAATGAGTACATGAAAACATCTAATACATAAGAATATAGAAATTTATTAGATCGATACAAATATCAGATGAAGAACTATACCATTAAATGTGGGGGGAAAATCTCAACTGCTTTTGACTAAGCTTATTTTTAAAGAAACATTACTGGACAGAAGAAACCTAAAGTTTGTAGCTAACTATCTTTTTTGAATTTTCAGGAAGAACAAATCATTTGAATATGATTTGAAGTTTTGATTTGTTTCTTCATGTCATTTTGGAAGTTGAAGTCAGAGGGACTTTCAGCTATCCTTTGATTTGTTTCCCTGATTTACTCATTGATTTCATCTTCTCCATGCATATGTACTAACTGACTTTTATAGTACCATGTAGTATATGGTGTCCTAATCTGTAAGGATAACTTTGCCATACTACTACATTGGCTGAGAAAAGAACAAACATTTGCCTTACCATATATGGCTTTTGTATTTACATTGCAGGTTTATAAATATGGAACTTTATTGCTTTTACAGTATTAATGTGCTATTCAAGAAATAATCATCCTGGCTTTTGACACTAATTCTTTACCTTCAGGAACTGATTCATTTGGAAGAAAGATTAGGAAATGTGAATCGTGGTGCATCCCAGGGGACAATTGAAAGATGTACATATCCACATAAATATAAAAAGGTAAGAATTTATCCTATGAAATGTCTATATTATTGCTTAACTGAATAAAATTTACTATTACAGAGCTTTGTTGAGATTGTGGAGTCTGCCACCTACATTATTTATTATTAAAACCACACATACATAGTTTTCTTTGTTTGTTTGTTTTGTTTTTTAAATAATTAAAGGTCCAAAAAATACTTAAAGCTTCTTACCCTGCCGACCCCCGTCTTCCTTCTCAGCAGAAAAATCATAGGGCATTCTTGGGTAATCTTTCAGATATTTTTATGCATTTACAATAACATGCATATGTATGGATTTTCTCTTTTCCTTTCAAAAGAAACACAAAAGGGATGATATGCACACAGTTTTGCACATTTTCTTTTCCTCCTCTTTCCGCACTCACAGGTCGCCCGTATTCTTTTTAATAGCATATACAAAATTTTATCGTATAGCAGTACCGTAAATTAACTAGCCATTTATTTGGACATTTAATTTATCTACATTTCTTACATTCTACCTTCAATTCCTTATGTAGTAGTATATCTAGAAGTTAAGGAGCAGACATGTTAAATAAGTTTCTTTCAGCAAGCAACAATGGCCTCTGTTACACAGAGAATATTAAAGTATGAAAATGACTGTTCTTTGTATTAATGAGGTGTTACCACTAAATTTAAGTCCTTTCAACTATCTAAGGTAAAGACTATAATTAGCATTAATTTATTTGGGATTATTTGAAATACTCATTAGTAGAATAAAGTTCATGTAGCTGTATTCATGATGGGACAAAATAGAATTTATATTGTATATCATAATTGTGGACTAAAGATAATAGAAACTAATGAATTAAAACTAATGAATTTCTTTTACATTTGATTTTGCTTTTGATGTTATTTAAGGGTCTTAAAAGAAAACAGTTGGTGATAGTCACTTAATTCATCTGTGAATTCATGAGAGCTACGTGGGAAATAAGTTGTGGGTGTGAATGTGTGGTTTTGTTTTGTTTTTGTTTTTTAAATAAACACAGACTTTACTCAGTTGTTCAATAATGTCATCTCTACTAATAAGGTAACAACTGATTGGTTCTCACAGAGGAAACTGCACTGCAAACAAGATGGGGAAGAAGGGACTGAGGAAGACACAGAGGAAAAATGTACTATCTGTTTGTCTATTTTAGAGGAAGGTGAAGATGTGAGGTAACTAGACATTAATTATCTAAAATCTGTTGTCAAAACTGTACAAGAGATTTTTTTTTTTTTGAAAGTAGACTAGAAACCAAATTCCTGGCATACCCTGTTACCAATATTTGACATGTAGAATTGCCTTTTTACAGGGAGTAGAAGAATAGAAAGATGAATCTTTGTCTTACCAACAGAGGGGTTGGTAATGGGAAATATACTGCCCATTTTAGGGGCACACCAAGATTTGGCCAGGGAAATTTTGTGATCAAATTGTCTTCTATAAATCTTTCAGACAGGAGAATGTGGAGGCCTCTTTAGAGCCTAAGATGGTTATATTAATGTGTTCTTCAAAGGTTAAAGAGGGCAATCCTCATTAGCTCCATGCAGTTTGTCTTACAGCATCTTTGAGAAATTAGTTTTGTCCTAAAATTTCCTCTCAGCTGATAGGACTCTTCTCTTCTTGCAACTTTGTGATTTAGAAATGTTACTATGCTAACCTACTATTAATTTTAGGCATTTTCTTTTTTCTTTTTTTTCTTTTTGAAAGAGAGTGAGTGAGTGAGGGGAGGGGGCACAGGGAGAGGGAGAGAGAGACTATTAAGCAGGCTCCACGCCCAGTGGGGAGCCCAACATAGGACTCATTCCTACCAAACCTGAGATCATGACCTGAGCCGAAATCAAGAGTCAGATGCTCAACCTACTGAGCCACCCAGGTGCCCCAGGCATTTTCCTTTTATAACTCTTAAGAAATTGTTTTATTTTTATTCTATTTTTTTCTAATGTAACATAATCTCACATGGAACAAGTTCTCTAACATATATAACAGACCTCATGATGATTTTGTTGCCCTAGTATGTAAGGATAACTTTTTCATATTTCTTGAGTTGGCTGAGAGACAAAAAAATTTATGCACAGTTGGCTACCACACCACATATAAGGCTATTTCAAACACATTTTAGGATTTTATTTATTTTAGAGCAAGAGCATGAGCACACAAATGAGGGAGAGAAGGAGACGGAGAAGTAGATTCCCCACTGAGCAGGGAGCCCAGCACAGACTGATTGATCCCAGTACCCTGGGATGATCGGAGCTGAAGGCAGACGCTTAACCAGCTGAGCCACCCAGGAGCCCCTAAGGCTATTTTAGAACACTATATTTCCAAAGAAGTTTTATAAATATGGAAGGTAATTGTTTTTACAGCATTGACAATCCTGCTCACACCGTAATTAGAACACCTCTTTTTAGCTACTAATTTTACAAAATAGTAGTCTGAAAATGTATGACAATTCTTTAACTGGATGAAAGTGGAAATTTAAGTGGACACTTAAATTGGTAACTTTTATCTCACTGTTCATTTAGATTTAATATTATCCTGTATTTCCTGGAAGCATTATTTCTCAATTTCTAATTGATAGCCTAGGGTAACATAGTGAAGTAATCATCTTTTAACCTACTTTTATTTTCTCCATTAATTTTTTATTGAGATATAACTGACCTATAACATTGTATTTATTTGACTGTATAACAACATAGTTTGATAATACAAATATATTCCAAAACAGATTAACCTTCCTTTAGATGGGTATAACAATATTATTGAAAACAATATTGTTAACTTTTTTTTTTTTTTAAAGATTTATTTCATAGAGAGAGACACAGCGACAGAGGGAACACAAGCAGGGGGAGTGGGAGAGGGAGAAGCAGGCTCCCTGCTGATCAGGGAGACTGATGTGGGGCTCCATCCAGGACCCCAGGATCATGATCCGAGCCAAAGGCAGACGCTTAACGACTGAGCCATGCAGGCGCCCCTGTTAACCTTTAATCAATCATGTACTCAAGTTTAATGTATAAAGATCCTCTAGATAAAAAATAATATTGTCTATTAAGACATTCCTTAGGGCGCCTGGGTGGCTCACTGGGTGGAGCCGCTGCCTTTGGCTCAGGTCATGATCTCGGGATCCTGGGATTGAGTCCCGCATCGGGCTCTCTGCTCAGCGGGGAGCCTGCTTCCCTCTCTCTCTCTGCCTGCCTCTCCGTCTACTTGTGATCTCTCTCTGTCAAATAAATAAATAAAATCTTTGGAAAAAAAAACATTCCTTAATTAATACGATACTTACTGTAACATCGTGCTAATGTTTTTGAGAGAGAATTAAATGAAATATATTTTTTAAAATGCTGAATAAATGCAGTGATTTAGTATTAAAAATATATTTGCAGTATTATGTAAAAGGGAACATATTGCCAGCCTCATTGCATTGGCAGCTCAGGTCTAGAAGCCAAACTGGAATAATTGCCAGCATAATTGTCATTCTTAAAATTCCCAAGATTTTATGTAATTTGGTTCCATAGCTTTGACAGTTAATTATTGTGGTCATTTATACATTATATTGCCCAAAGTAGTAATGTAATATAGGTGTAACTCGTTAGAGAGATTGGGTATGTGGGTTTTTTGGTCATTTTATTGTTTACAGAAGGGAAAGATGCCTGGTAACTTCAAAACACTGCTGTGAATTATTACATGTTATCATTCATTTAAAAGTAAATGCCACATGCAGTTGTCATGAAATTCACTTTTGCAATTTTTGCTTTTTGTTTTGTTTGCCTATAATAGACGCCTTCCTTGTATGCACCTTTTCCACCAAGTATGTGTCGACCAGTGGTTGATTACCAATAAGAAGTGCCCCATATGCAGAGTGGACATTGAGGCCCAGCTGCCAAGTGAAAGTTGACACCATGTTTCAGAACTCTTGCCCTCCCTCTCATTCCCATCCTCCTGGTACTGCAGTCAACCAAAGATGGCGTGACTTACCCGCGCAGATTTGGAAGCCTTGAACTTAGAGTGCGGCTCTGCTATATGGTACAACTAATGCTAGACCTACAGTTTATGTATACAGTTGAGTTTGATGTATTTATAAAAGCTTTTTTTTTCTAGATTTGACATTTTTCCTGTATCATTTTACTGTATTTTTGCATGGTTCCTTGTATTGCATTTCTTTGCACATATTACGGGCTTGTGACCCTAAACTTGCAGGCAAGATTAGCTGCTTTAGTAAGTAGAATTTTGTGGTCTTTTTGTTTTTTACATAGTACCAGGTCTTGAGAATTATGAATTTTTTTATCCATTACTAACCTTTAATTTAATCAATCATGTACTTTAGTTTAATGTATAAAGATCCTCTAGAAAATGATAATATTGTGTATTAAGACATTCCTTAATTAGGACAAAATGGCTGCTGTATATTTACAAATGGAGTTCTGAGTTAAATACCATCCTTAATACTGGGAACAGAATACAAACCATATTCAGTCAGATGCAGGTGGTATTCACATCACCAGAGTGATCAATAGACATTTTCTTGGCGTATCCTTTTCCTTTCAGCACAATACAGATAGAGTTGAATATCGATATCCTACATTTAGACTGCTGTTCTGATTGTATTTCTCTTTTCCTACATCGTTTAGAACTTTATTTCCCTGAGTCAGTTTTTGCTGCTGTGAAACAGCTCTGATGAACACTAAATATTCATTCAATTAGCTGGATTGTACATACTTGCAGATTTCACAAAATTCTAGGGAAATTGAAGAAGACATGTAGAATTTTGTTCCGTCTTCTGCTAGGCACGTATAGTAAGGATATCTGCTTAACACTGATTTTGTAATAAACACATTCAGTCAGGATTTAGAATTGCAGTCATTCGCAGGTATCTCTACATTCATAGAACTTCTCAAGGTCCCAGGATCACTTTTAAGGGATTTTATTAGTTTAAAGATAAATAAAGTCAGCTGAATCTACATGTCTCTTGTTTTATTTCTCTTTAAACTTGAAAACAGTAAATCTGCAGATACTGTGAGGCACAAATTATACTGTCAACCTACTGTTGCTCTGGTTTTAGACTCCCACTTCATACATTACCAAGAGTCGATCACTGATTTAAAATTTTTAATTTCTATAGTTAAGATTTACTGCATAATATAGAATATAAAGTTAAGTTAACGTACTAACATTTCTCCTTTGGAGAAAGTTTTAATCCACTTCAGGATGCATATTATCAAGATACTTTCATATACAGGATAGCCTAACTTTATTTGTCTAAATATGCTTAATATGCCCCAGATTGCAAATGCATCAGTCAGTAACGTCACTGTCTGTATGTGGAAGACATGTTCCCATGGATCATATGTGAAGATGTCAATAAGCTTGCATTAAGCCACCTGCTTTGTAAGTGGATTGATTAATAAATAACTTATATTTCTATTGTCTTTGTGTTTCATAATTAGTTTTATAAAACAGTTTCTGTTAGACATCTTGGAATTCAAAACTAGTGATCTCACTCAAGTTGACATTTGCAGAATTTTCATATTCATTCAGTTATGGCTACTTGCTTTCTTTTTCTTTGTATTAGTAAATGTAACACTGTAGTAATTGTCAGTATCAACATGCTTCAACATAGTCATGTCTAGAGATGGAGGATGGACTGTGGTTAAGAAATGTGGATGTAAAATAACATTTTTTAAAAAGAATACTTGATGATTAGGCTACAGTTGTAGAAGGGCAGAGGGGGGAGACAGAAAGAGTGACGGTGGCCCATGCCTACCATCTTACTGTGGGGAAAGGAGCAAGTAGCCTGTCTTAAAGTAGCCTGTGATGGATGTAGGACTTTGCACTGGAAAAGCCAGGGTCCCTGTCAAGGGTGGACGAAGTATATATGGGGAGAATTCTGTACAATGGAGTCCTCTTGATGTTACCCCAAACACAAGAAGAACAGATAGATTTCTCTATTTTTTAAAATTACATCGGATTTAGATGCACGACTACCTGTTGACCTATTTCATAATGGCTACTGATTTTTTTTTATGTAGATAAAGCCTTATTTCTTTAAAACTTATTTAATACAAATATTTGTGGCAAAAACCTGGATTGTTAATGCAGGAGCTTAGTAAGTGACTACAATTAGTTAGAGAAAATGTGATTAGTAATGAACCAAGTACAGAAGATAATAATTTTTAATATTTTAACTTTTGTACTTTTTTTGGTGTCTTCCATATCCTGCTGCATCTTATGTCAAAATGAAAATTTCAGTGATAGCTGTCCAAATACTTTAGAACTAAAATTCTTTTGTCAGAAAATCCTTATTTTTATTGTTGTTAATATGCAAGTGATAAACGGATATTTGAAACATTTTTCTTACTCTGGTGACTTTATTTTAGCTGCTAACATGCTTTATCATTTGAATTGTAACAATTTGACATGCAGAAAACTAACTCTTTTAAAAATGGTATTTGGAACACTAAACAGACTCTGGACATTTCACTCTTAGTTTTTCATAAACAGAAATAATTTAATTCTGTAGAAAATGCACCCTGATTTCAAACTTACCTTCCAACTCCTCTGGAAGCACAGTGAGTTTTCTTACTTCTTCAAGACCTCATGGGGTGCCTGGCTGGCCCTGTTGTTAAAAGCAAGTGACTTTTCATCTTGGGGTTGTAAGTCTGCACCCTACCTTGGGTACAGATTCAGTCATCGTCTTGAATTAAGAATTACAGTTGACTCTTGAACCTCTTGAACAACATGGGTTTGAACTGCACAGGTCCGCTTATACATGGACTTTATTCAATAAGTACAGTATAGTAAATATATTTTCCTCATATTCTTTTTTTAAACATTTTTTTTATTGTCCTTATGATATCCTTAGGATTTTCTTTTCTCTAGCTTACTCTATTGTAATACAGAATATCATACATATGATGTACAGAATATGTTATGACTATGTAATCAATAAGGCTTCTGGTCCACAGTAGGTTATTAGTAGTTAAGTTTGGGGGGAGTGAAATGTTACATATGGATTTTTGGCTGCATGGTTAGTGGCCCTAACTCCCCCATATTGTTCAAAGGTCAACTATATGTCCAAAACAACTCTTCCTTCCTTCCTTCCTTCCTTCCTTCCTTCCTTCCTTCCTTCCTTTTCTTTCTTTCTTTCTTTCTTTCTTTCTTTCTTTCTTTCTTTCTTTCTTTCTTTCTTTTTCTTTCTTTCCTTCCTTCCTTCCTTCTTTCTTTCTTTCCTTCTTTCCTTCTTTCCTCCTTCCTTCCTTCCTTCCTTCCTTCTTTCTGTCTTTCTTTCTGTCTTTCCTTTCTTCCTTCCTGTAGGCTCCATGCAGGCTTGAACTCATGACCCTAGATCAAGACCTGAGCTGAGGGACGCCTGGGTGGCTCAGTTGGTTGAGCAGCTGCCTTCGGCTCAGGTCATGATCCCAGCATCCTGGGATCGAGTCCCACATTGGGCTCCTTGCTTGGCAGGGAGCCTGCTTCTCCCTCTGCCTCTGCCTGCCATTCTGTCTGCCTGTGCTCTCTCTCTGATAAATAAATCTTAAAAAAAAAAAAAAAAAAAGACCTGAGCTGAGACTGAGAGCCAGATGCTTACCGACTAAACCACCCAAGCACCCCAAAACTATTTCTTACTAAGCAAAATAAGTGTTACCTATTTTGTGGTTGGACCTACTGGGCGCCATCTCCTCTCTGTCCTGTGTATTCTGTACAAATTCACAGGCCACACAAATGATTTCTGTAGCTGTGGAAAGAATAAAGGTTTTGGTATCAGACAGACAAGGGCTTTGAATTGTGCAGCTTTGAACAACTTAAGCTTTCTGAGTTTCATAGGTCTCATTTATAAAACAGAATAGGTTATTAGAATTAAATGAGGTAACAAGTGCAAAGAGCTTTGCATGTAGTACATACTTAAGATAGAAGTTCAGTCATACTTTTAAATATTAAACACTAAAACTTTGGCAGTTCCTGCATAAAAAGGAAGAAAAAATATATAAGTTCTCTTAGTGCTCACTGCATTCCATCCCACCACCCAAAACAACTTCCCTTGCTTGCCCTTGATAACAAATGGTAGCATTGCATGGTGCTGATCAGTGTTTGTCACTCATCTTTTTCTTCTAGAGTCTAAGAAGATAATTACTAGGTAAGAAAGAACACTCCTCCTCAGCCCTTCTTTGATGGGTTGGAATTTTTCTTCTACTAGAGGGATGAAGGATTCCCAGCACATTTGTCTTCCTTTGCCTTGCAGTCACAGCAGGGGCATAATGAGTTGCCCACCAACACCATCCAATGCTGTATTTTGGGCAGCCATTGTCAGTGGATCAGAATTGGCAAAGGATATGAAACCATTTGTCCTCTCTGATCTAAAGGAGAATATTATACAGAAATTAACTAGAACTTCTCATTTGCCCCTAATTTTTTCCTCACCAAATTGTGCTATACAGGGACTTGGTGGCCCTTTTAGAGGTTAATAAAGCACATACCATTGAGATGCCTATATTGTTAGTTTCTTCTAGGCTTATTTTTAGGCTAACCGCTATCACTGAGAGAGCATGTGGAAGGTATGGGTTTCTAGGAGATGCTTTTGATTAGCCCAGACAAATTGCATGTCTCTCTTAATTCTTTATCATCACCACAGAGAATGGATGGGATTCTCTAAATACTAATTTTCATTATGGGCTCTGCTGAATTTTGAGTACAAACTTCTAAATCATTTTTGCTTTAGGTGGTAATATTCAATATATATGTGGGGAAAAGCTTTGGAAAGTGTAGAACTCTGCAGAATGTCATTGATACACTGTGCTCTATAAAGGTAGAATTTTGACCTTTTTCCCTGTGCAGCTGGTAGCACAACTCAAGACACTCAGGTGTTCCAATCTGGCCTGCCCTTCCCCCACTTACATATGTGGAAATTCTTCCATAATATGGGATGCTCCAAGCTTGCTATCCCAGGGGTTTTGTCCTTTAGATTTTCAAGAGCTTTTAAAAGAGGAGTGTTGGACAAGGGATTTGGAAGAGATGTGGTGAGTCTCCCATCCACTGCATCCTGACCTGCCTTTAAAAAGGAATGAATGTCTTTCATTGAACTGCTATCTAGATTACCATGCTATTAGTATTTGCTCAGAGAATAAGTTGTTATGGTGTACCTGATTTTTTAGAACGTCACTATTAGCCACACACTCCCCAGAGTTTTGTATTATCTTTTTTTTTTTTTTTTAAAGATTTTATTTATTTATTTGTCATAGAGAGAGAAGCGAGAGTGAGCACAGGCAGACAGAGTGGCAGGCAGAGGCAGAGGGAGAAGCAGGCTCCCTGATGAGCAAGGAGCCCGATGTGGGACTCGATCCCAGGACGCTGGGATCGTGACCTGAGCCGAAGGCAGCTGCTTAACCAACTGAGCCACCCAGGCGTCCCAGAGTTTTGTATTATCTATTGCTGTGAAATATTTATTGATTTGTAACTCTAGGACTTAGTGGCTTAAACAACAAACATCTTAGTTTCTGTGGGTCCAGAATTTGGAAGCAGCATAGCTTGGTGCTTCTGGTTCAGGGTCTCTCATGAGGTTGCTTAACAGTCAAGATGATAGCTGGGGCCCTCAGTCATCTGAAGCTTTCACTTAGTCTGGATGATGGGCTTCTAAGCACTCACATGGGTGTTGGTAGGTGGCTTTGGTTTCCTATTGGCCATTGGCCAAGAGACCTCTCCTCCCCCTATCAACAGCCATGTGAGTGAGCCATCTTGAAGCTAGTCCAGATTGAGGGGGAGGGAGATAGTTACCCCTGTTAAAAGAAGTGACAGCAAAAAAAAAAAAAAAAAAATTATGACTATCTTTAACCTACCACAGTTAGGTAAAACAAACCCTCGTGCTTTGTTTGAATTACTACTGTGTACTTCCTAAGCTCATTTAGTTTTTTCCCTCCTAAAGTAAAGTTTAGCGTATGGGAAAGCTGTGTGTGCAAAATGATGTTATATTCTCAAGCATTTATAATTGGGAATTGGTAGTGGAAGAATTTTAACTTCTCTCTGCTGATATTTGGGTAAAAGAAATCTATGGGGGGATGCCTGGGTGGCTCAGTCAGTTAAGCATCTGCCTTTGACTCAGGTCATGATCCCAGGGTCCTGGGATCAAGCCCTGCATCGTACTTCTTCTCCCTCTGCCTGCTGCCCTCCTTTGCTTGTGCTCTTTTGTTATTTTCTCTCTCTTTCTGTGTCAAATAAAATCTTAAAAACAACAATAACAACTCACCATTCATGCCTCCCCCAGTACCTCACGAATAGGGGAGAATTCCTCTTGCCTGACTCATTTTTCTCTTGGCTTTAGGGTTGCCTGGGTGGCTCAGTGGATTAAAGCCTCTGCCTTCTGTTCAGATCATGATCCTAGGCTCCTGGGATCTAGCCCCGCATTGGGCTCTCTACTCAGT
The DNA here is from genome assembly GCF_902655055.1 of Lutra lutra. Classification (NCBI taxonomy): domain Eukaryota; kingdom Metazoa; phylum Chordata; class Mammalia; order Carnivora; family Mustelidae; genus Lutra; species Lutra lutra. Next base: position 40,214,593 of record NC_062284.1, read on the forward strand.
GGGGAGCCTGCTTACCCCCTCTGTCTCTGCCTACCTCTCTGCCTACTTGTGATCTCTGTCAAGTAAATAAATAAAATTTAAAAATAAATAAAAAATAAAAATAAATGGTGTGCCTGGTTGACTCAGTCAGTTGGGCAATTGGTTTCAGCTCAGGCCATGATCTCAGGGTCCTGAGATCAAGCCCTTCCCCGCTGGCCTCGCATTGCTCAGGCTTTGTGCTCAGTGGGGAGTCTGCTTCAGATTCTTCCTCTCCCTCTGGTCCTCCCCCATTCATGTGCACTTTCTCTCTCAAATAAGTATAATACTAATATTAGTTATATATAGTTATATATATTATTAGTTATATAATAATAATAATAATATTATTATTCACAGGCTTGAGGTCCAGATTTTACAGAATCATTTTAAGTGGAGGCCCATGGAGGCACTAGAAAGGTGTTTGTTTCTACCTCTCTGGGTCATCTTGGTGTTTGTTTCTACCTCTCTGGGTCATCTTGCTTCTGAGCAAGTTTTCAGGCCCTAGACTGGGACATACCCATGCACCTTGTTCAGCCAGTAATAGGTTACCTGGTTACCTACATGGGACAGATAATGTTGACCTGTTGGTTAAGGTGAAAGATGTCAAGATGGATGCAAACAAGGCTTGCATCCAAGGAGGAAAAGGCTTTCTTTTTGTAAGAAAATTAACTCACCTACCCTTCCCCCTCCCAAGGAAATTAGCAATGAAGTTACTATTTTTATTTATAACTTGGGTTTGAGTAACTTGAGAGAATTTTTAATGTAACCGCTCAAAACACTTCACATTTGTTACTTTACAATTATTTTTGTCACCCACGTTCAGTTATTTGTGAGGGTTCTGTCATTCCTCCAAAATTGCCTGCCATACCTGTTTTCATTTTTCACATTCATCCAAGTAAAATTTTTGTTACATCTCACCTGGGAAACCTTTAGCTTTCCAATCCACTATAATCCATTCTTCATGTTGCCCAGTGGGTCAGCTTTCTGAAACAAAGCTTGACCAAGTCATTATCCAGAGAGTGAGAGTGCACAAGCAGGTAGAGCAACAGAAGGAAAGGGAGAAGCAGAGGATAAAAGAAGCAGAGGAAAAAAGAGAAGCAAGCTTCCATCTGAGCAGGAGCCTGATGCAGGGCTTGATCCCAGAACCCTGGGACCATGACCCAAGCCAAAGGCAGATGCTTAATGACTGAGCCACCCAGGCGCCCCATTTGCTCATTCTTTTATAGGTTCTGCCTATTAGTATAATTTTGTTCCTATATGTCTCCCCCTCATTGTTTTGAACTTGAGGGCATGGTTCATACTTTATTCTTCTCTGTTACCTGCAGTGCCTTGCACAAACTGACATTTTAATGTTAACATAGCAAATATATTTTGGCTTCTAGCTAGTTGAGAGAAAAGAATCGGAAAGAGGTAAGTAGAAATGGATGGAGCTGGTAAGAGAAATGGGATAAAGGCAACTGAGAGAACATGGTAGTATAGTAGGAAGATTGTTGAGTTCTGAGAAAAATCTGCTGGTGAGGGCGCCTAGGTGACTCCGTTGTTGAGCATCTGCCTTCAACTCAGGAC